>NC_080690.1:68493188-68793188 GCF_030445035.2 Dasypus novemcinctus | reverse complement strand
ATATGACAACATGGATGAAGCTGGAGGACATTATGTTGCGTGCAGTAAGGCAGACTCGAAAGGACAAATACTGTATGACTGCGTTACTATGAACCAAATATATTTTGTAACATAATGTATGAGTCAAAAAAATTTTTATATGTATCCACCACATTTAATTGAAATATGTATGTTTTTATTCAACTGTTTTCTTTTTAATTTTTAATTGTTTATATTTTCAATTATTAAATGTACAGAATAAAGTAAAAAAAAATGCTCTCCACAGACCTTAATTTCCCAGTTTTTTTTTCAGTGTGAGCTCTCACATTTCTTTCCCATGCAGCGAGCTGGCCCATGCAGAGTGCCATCCCGCACAGGAGAGCCGCCCCGCATGGGAATGCCCCCTAGCGCCGGAAAAGCTGCCCCGAGCATGAGTGCTGGCTGAAGCAGAGAGCTGGCACAGCAAGATGACACAGCAGGAGACACAGAGAAGAGACAAGAAGAAGATGTAGCAGAGCAGGGAGCTGAGGTGGCGCAAGAGAGTAATTGCCTCTCTCCCACTCTGGAAGTTCCCAGGCTAGTTTCATGGGGCCGCCTGATAAGAATACAAGCAGACACAGAAGAACACACAGCAAGTGGACACAGAGGGCAGACAACGGGGGGAACAGGAGGGAGAAATAAATAAAAATAAATCTTAAAAAAAAATAATTGATCCTTCAGTGCTAAGAGAAGCCAGAGTGCTGTTACATAGGCAGAGTGGAGGTATAACCCAATCCCATTTTAAAGCAGATCACTTTGACTCTGGTAGGAGAATAAATGGCAAGAGGGAAGAGTGGTATGCTGAATTTGGCTAAGAAGGTTCTCCAGAAGTCCAGTGGGAACTGGAAGTTGCTTTGGGGCTGGCAATGTCTGTGGAGGTAAAAAAAGTCCAAGCCTTAGGTAAACAAAGGAAAAAGAGACAGGACCTGGTGCTTTGACAGATTTGGGAGGTGGAGAAGCGGAAGGAGGAGAGAGGGATGAGATGCACAATGGGGTGGATTCGGTGGCCCCATTGTGAAAAGAGGAAATGCTGGAGGGAGAGCAAGTTGAAGGGACCAGGTCATGGTAGCAAGTGCAGATCAGCTTTTCTCCTTTTAAGTGTGAGATACTTGAGGGACACCCAAATAATAATGCTGAGGTGACAGTTTGTGTTTTTGTTTTATTTGTTTGTTTTTTATCAGTTATGGAGCTTGGAAGAAATCTGCAGGCTGGGGGCCCACCTATGAGAATCTTCAGAATACAGGTGGCGTTTTAAATGCATTGTTTTGCTTTTACATAGAGAGGATGGCATAAACAGCTCGATGAATTTTTCTGCACTCAGTACCCAGACTTAACAATTCACATTCTGCCATTCCTGTTTCATCTCTTCCTTCCCATGTCTTTTTCTTTTGGATTATTTTAAAGCAAATCTAAAATATGATTTCACTATTAAACATTTCTGTTTGCATGTGGTTGGTATTTGATGCCAAAGTATGAACGTAATTACCCCACCCAAGTGTGGAGTGAGGAGAGAAGAGGTTTTGGGAAGGACTCCTGAGATACCCCGATTTAAAATATAGAGAGAAGGGAAGTGGCTGTGGCTCAAGTGATTGAGCTCCCACCTACCACATGGCAGGTCCTGGGTTAAGTTCCTGGTGCCTCCTAAAGAAGATAGAAAGCTGGTGCAACGGGCAGGTATGGCAAGCTGACTCAACAAGAGACATAAGAAGTAAAAACACAATGAAACACAACAAAGCAGGGGACAGAGGTGGCTCAAGCGATTAGGCACCTTCCTCCCATATAGGAGGTACCGGGTTCAGTTCCCGATGCCTCCTAAAGAAACAAGGAAGATGAACACAGCAAGTGCAAATGGCAAAGGGGTGGGAGAACTTTTTTTTTTTAATTAAAACATATAGAAGAGGAGAAATTTCAAAATAAGATGAGAAGGAGAAACCAGAGAAGGAGTAAGAGGGCAGGAAGGAGTAAGAAGAATAAGAAGACAGTAACATGCAGTATCATGTCCTTGGAGGTTTCTTCCATAGTCTAGAGTGTTCAGTGATAGATAACAGTTGTGAAAGGTCAAGATGTGTAAACATTCATAAGATATAAAATATATTATGCATACTTTAATGGACCATATACTATATAATATATGATATAGCATATATAACACAACAATATGTGTGTTATATTAGATACTATATAATATATGACATATAATAATACTATATGGTCTGACCACAGTAAATTTACTTAGCAGATCAATTTCTAAGGAGTTGGGGGCATAAAACCAGAATGAAGTTAGTTGCAGAGCTAATGAGGTCTAAGGAATTGCATGTCAAGTATATAGCCCACTATTTTCTGAAGTTTGGGTCTGAAAGAGATGAAAATACAAGCCCCTTTAAAAAAGTTGAGGTGGCGGACTTGGCCCAATGGCTAGGGCGTCCGTCTACCACATGGGAGGTCCACGGTTCAAACCCCGGACCTCCTTGACCCGTGTGGAGCTGGCCCACGCGCAGTGCTGATGCGCGCAAGGAGTGCCCTGCCACGCAGGGGTGTCCCCCGCGTAGAGGAGCCCCACGCACAAGGAGTGCATCTCGTAAGGAGAGCCGCCCAGCACGAAAGAAAGTGCAGCCTGCCCAGGAATGGTGCTGCGCACACAGAGAGCTGACACAGCAAGATGACGCAACAAAAAGAAACACAGATTCCTGTGCCACTGACAACAACAGACGTGGACAAAGAAGATGCAGCAAATAGACTCAGAGAACAGACAACTGGGGTTGGGGGGGAAGAGGAGATAAGTAAATAAATCTTTTTAATAAATAAATAAATAGAAAAAGTTGAAAGAAAAGGTGTCAGTTAAAGAAGGATATAGGGTTACAGGAGAATAAATGTGTGTGTGTATATATATATATTCATATATAGTACATATGTGTGTGTCCGTATGTGCATTCTTTTTTTTTTTTTTTAAAGATTTATTTTTTTTATTTATTTAATTCCCTTCCCCTCCCCCGGTTGTCTGTTTTCTGTGTCTTTTTGCTGCGTCTTGCTTCTTTGCCCGCTTCTGTCAGCGGCACGGGAAGTGTGGGCGGCGCCATTCCTGGGCAGGCTGCTCCCTCCTTCGCGCTGGGCGGCTCTCCTTATGGGTGCACTCCTTGCGCGTGGGGCTCCCCCTCGCGGGGGACACCCCTGTGCAGCACGGCACTCCTTGCGCGCATCAGCACTGCGCATGGCCAGCTCCACACGGGTCAAGGAGGCCCGGGGCTTGAACCGCGGACCTCCCATGTGGTAGACGGACGCCCTAACCACTGGGCCAAAGTCCGTTTCCCCGTATGTGCATTCTTAATAAAAAAGACGACACTACATTTGATTGTTTAGCGTAAGAAGCAGTAGAGGGGAATGAGGGACGGAGCCAACCCTCAGAAAACGGCAGGAACGGGATGCTCCTGGGCAAGGGTGTGGCATTGCCTTAGGTGGAAACAGGCCTTCCGTTCCTGAAAGGAAAAGTGGGTGCATGCACAGGGAAGCAGATCCACAGACTTGGGGAACTCAAAGTCGAGAGGGCTTCTATGGTATTTTCTCTGAAAAGTACTGGGAAAGAGTAATCTGGTAAAACCAAGGGATGGGCGTTAATGACTAGAGGGAATCTTTGCGATGGTTGTTGAAGAGAGCGGAGACCGAGGTGAGCAAACAAAGGGAATAAGCGAGCTGGCTGGTGCAGAGGCCCGGCTGAGATTGGCATTCCAGTCCAGGTGCTGGCAGGGGGCAGATAACCCACTCAAATTAAGGCAATCTGAGAAAATTGCCACTTAAAAATTTCTGGGCAGAGTGTTGGGAAAATACAATTGACAGCATCCTACTCAGGGTTAGTGATAGCCAGTCCTGGAGGGGTGAGGGGAAAGAGCAATTCCTGGGGGAGAGAGAGAGAGCTGTGGGAAAGGCAGAAGAAGCTTGGGAGCCAGTAGAAGTAACACCCTAAGCATTTACTCTATCTCCTGCCAGTGGCTCCCACTGGCCAAGTCCAAGAGTGGAAGCCGGAGGGATGGGAACCAAGAAGAGAGCGTGGGAGGCTGGAGAGTGAACGAGGAGATGCGCACAGAGGGTCCCTGGCACAGCTGGTGATCACGACTTTGTAATCGTACCAAACTGAGTCACAAGGTTTCCACCATTGCATTTAGCTACTCCAGGGGCCAGAGTGAGTTTGGGTTCATTCTGAGTGATCATTTTCTTGGGTATAATGGAAAAACATAGGAATGAGGAGAGAGTATTTTCAAAAGAAAAATTACAATGGTGGACTATGGAATCCGAAATGGTTAAAGAAGGAAGTTGGGAAGCGGACTTGGCCCAGTGGTTAGGGCACTACTACATGGGAGGTCCGTGGTTCAAACCCCGGGCCTCCTTGACCCGTGTGGAGCTGGCCCACGCGCAGTGCTGATGCACGCAAGGAGTGCCGTGCCACGCAGGGGTGTCCCCCGCGTAGGGGAGCCCCACGCGCAAGGAGTGCGCCCTGTAAGGAGAGACGCCCAGCGCGAAAGAAAGTGCAGCCTGCCCAGGAATGGCGCTGCCCACACAGAGAGCTGACACAGCAAGATGACGCAACAAAAAGAGACACAGATTCCCGTGCCGCTGACAACAACAGAAGAGGACAAAGAAGAACACGCAGCAAATAAACACAAAGAACAGACAACTGGGGCGGGGCGGGGGTAGGGGAGAGAAATAAATAAATAAATAAATCTTAAAAAAAAAAAAAGAAGAAGGAAATGATGATGGCGGTGGATCAAGGGAAGAGAAAGTAGAGGGTCCAGAGACGAGAGGTTCCAGTAAGTCCCAAGGGGGTTGGTTGAGCAAATAAACAATAAGGACAGGGGTTGTATTTGAGTTAATAATTTAGGGGCTGAAGAGTTTTGGGTGATGACAATTTCCAGGGAATGACAGGTTGGGGTGGTTTGGCAGAGGTTATTGCAATTAGATTTCATATATATCTGGGGTTTTCTGCTGTAAGCACGTTTCACATGTAAATCAATCTTCACACGAACCCTGTGAGGTTGGTGGTGTTACTTCATTTTGCAGATGAGGAAACAGAAACACAGAGAGGTCGAATAACTTTCCCAAAGTAACTACACAATTTGCATCCAGGCAAGTTACCTCCAGGTCCCTGCTCCAAAACACAGGATAGACAAAAAGATGAAAGCATCAAAAGGTACAGGGACTGTTCAATCCCCAATACCGCCTGGAAAAAAAAGGTACAGGGACTGGGGAAAGGTCTGTGAAGGAGCTGATCGTGAGGATATTAAAGCTACTAAGGACAGAGGGTGATGGCCAAGAGAGGAAATTTGAAAGCCTTGTGCCAAAGACTTCGAAGAAAATGGGGTAGAGACCTGAGATTCGCCGATGGGAAGGTGGGAACAAAAGCTGAGTGTTATGAGCGTCAGAAGAACACAGGATTTTATAAATGTCTGAGGGTGTAGGTAACCTGGGAGAGGCAACAGGGCACAAAGAGGAGATAAAAACCCCCGTCCCAGAGTACATTTGGACATTTTTACTAGCAGCCTAAGTTGATAAACATGATAATAAAATAAAGGTAGAATGGGTGATAAAATAATGGTAATAATGATACTATAATACTGATAATAAATTAATGATAACAGCCATGTGGATAGCGGGTTTGAATTTGAAGATTTTGGAATCAACCGAGGAAAAGAAGCGACCACTAGGGGGCAGGAGCACAGGCTAATTATTGAAGGAAGCCTGGGGGCGGGGCAAGGTCCCTCCGGGCGAGAAACCTTCCAGAGGAAGCCACAGGAGGGCGGGAGGGTAGGGGGACACCCCCAAACTCCTGGGAAGAGGAGAAAGGGCCAGGGACAGGGGGCTTAGTGTCTAGGTGCAGAGCCAGGGAGCCTCCGGGCCTGACGGGCTGAAGCAGCATGGGGCCTTATAAAATTGAGAGCAGATGCTGGGCAAAGCTGGGCCGAGTTTCACGAGGTATGAACAGCAGGTTCATTCAAAATGGCTAACTACGGCTTTCGGGGAGCTGTTTTTAAAATAATTGTGGGGGGCGGATGTGGCTCAAGCAGTTGAGTTCCTGCTTCCCACGTGGGAGGTCCCAGTTCTGTCCCCAGTGCCTCCTAAAAAAAAACAAAAAACCCCAAAACAAGCTAACAAATGGAAAAAACAACGCAGGGCGTTGATGTGGCTCGGTGGTTGAGCACTGGCTTCCCACACACAAGGCCCCAGGTTCAATCCCCGACCCCCTGGTACCTGAAAAAAAAAAAGGAAAAAAGTGTAAGCACTTGAGTTTGGCGCTGGCTAGGAGCCCCCCCACCCCACCCCCGGCTGCTGTGAGGAACTAAAGGGCACTCTCCGGCCCTATTCACACAGCGTCCTGCGCCCGGTTTAACTCAGGAAACCCGCAGGCGGGGCGGCAGGATGCAGGTCCTGCCCCAAACACTGCGGCCCGGAGGAGACCCACAGAGTGCACGCGGACACACGGGGCCTTTTGGCCTTCTACCCCTGCTTATCTGCCTCTGCCTAGGGAGCATGGCTTGAAGGCGCCTTTGTGAGCCTGGGAGTGGCTTCTTAAGTGGAGCGAGGGGCACAGCGGGTGCCTGTGGTTCCTGGGAGACTCATGTCAGAGTCAGCAAAGGGGGCAGTGAGGAAACTGCCTGCCTCCGGAGGCAGATGTTGATTGGGCCTCTAATGGCTTAGCCAGCGTTTGTTTCTTTGTTTGTTTGTTTGTTTGTTTGTGGGGGTGGAGAAGTACCGGGGCAGGGAATTGAACCTGGGACCTCGGACGCGGGAAGACAGCGCTCAACCCCTGAGCTACACCAGCTCCCCTTCTCTAGCATTTTTGTCGTTGGAGGAGTCAGTGTTTGAGGACGGAGGCTATGAAAAATTCAAACCGGCTAGCCCAGGCCACCCCACCAGAAGACAGCTCGTGGCTAAGACCTGGGGGAGAGGTGGCGCCTCTCGGTTTGCTGAGAGGGCCTGAGCCAGCCTGAGCCGCTGATGCAGAGGGCACAGGAGGTGCTGGTCGCGGGGCAGCCCTTGGCTGCTGACCAGTGGTTAGAGACCGTGTGATCAGCCAGCACCACCCGCCCAGGCTCTTTGGCAGGGAGGGTCCTGGCTGTTGGGCTAGCAGTTTCCCTCCCTGTGGGGTCACGGTTTTCTGGGGCGATCCAGGAAGTATTGAGCTTTGCGTCTCCTCATTACAGCTTGCTGAACCCTCACAATGTCATGGTTACTCTGCAATGTGCCCTACCTACCTCGACTATGAGTCTGTAACAACCCCACGAGGTAAATATTACCCTTGCCCTTTTACAGAAACTAAGAATCAGATGGATCAACTAATTTCCAAAGAGTTACCTGGCTACAAGACTTTTCCAATATAAAAAGGGATGAAGAGATAAAATTGAATTCTATTCTGGGATGATGAAAGTACACGTCTCAGAAAGAGGCCTGCGAGCGGAGGTGGCTCAAGCCATTGCGCCCCCCTCCCACGTGGGAGGTCCCGAGCTTGGTTCTGGTACTTCCTAAAAAGAAGACAAACACAATGAACAGACACAGAGAGCAGGCAACGAGCACAAAACAACAAGGGCGGGGAGGGGGTGGTGAAAAATAAATAAGTAAAAAAATTTTTTTTAATTAAAAAAAAAAGAGAGACCTGTCTCAATCACTAGCTCAGTCATTAATTAATGAGTACCCAACAGAATAAGACTATAATTAGGTTTGTGTGATTCTAATAGGTATTACCATTAACTAGATGACTGATACCATCCTTTCAGGCTGGTGGGGGTAAGTCATAAATTTCTAAGAGTTTTTCTATTCAAGTTCAAAGTCCCTTGAACTCTAATTTCCCTTGTGCTAGCTTCACTTTTGGTTGAAAAATAGAGGTAGTATTGAATAACAATTAGGAATATTGAGTGCGGAGCCAGGCAGAATGGGCTTGAATCTCAGTTCCAAAACTTCCTGGCTCTAAGATCGTGAGCATGTAACTTAAGCTTTGCGTGACTCAGTTTCTCCATCTGCAAAATGGGAGCAATAATCAGGTTTGTTATCCTCCTATAGGACTGCTATGACGATTAAATACACAATTGAAGGGAAAGCATTTAGAAGAGTGTCCAGTACCTAGTAATTTAGCTTTTATTGTTATTACCTTATCACTGAATGGGAATCCTAGAGGACAGAGTCCGGGTGAAGCAGGCTACTAAGATAGGAAATTAATAGACTAATCTGGAACCTGGCAGAGAGTCCACGTGGACATCAGTAACCCCCAAGATGACTGCTGGAGGACCCCCACCCCCAGGATTCTGCTGTCTAGAACAAAGACTTCTTCTGGGAGCAAGGAAAAGCCCCAGATGTTCCCTAGGGACTTTATCACGGGTCCTCACAGGGGATTGATGGGGGGGTGATCAATCAAAACAGTGAACAGCTGGAACCCCTCCCCTGCTATTAGCAAAGGGGTAGAATAATTAATAGTTTATAAAGCCAGGCACAGGCCTGAGTGCTCTCTTGCCCTGCTCTCCTGCCTCTGGACCTGTTCCCTGCCCTCTGCGCTGCTCTTGCCATTTTTCCTCTGCCACATGGCCACACAAGTAAACCTGGGGATTTATAATCTATAATGAGGAATTGTAGCTTGTAAAACGGCCCTCTTCATTTCTTTTCACCCCCTTCCTCTCTACCTGGGACCCCTGCTCTGTTATTTTCTCCCATTTCTCTTCCCTCCCTACCTGAATAAACTACTGGCCTAATTCAACCAGCATGTTCTCGAAAATCATTTCTGCAGCAGAACCAAGAACCTAGATAAAATCCACTAACAGGAGGATTTTGGAATGTACCCAGGAGATAGGCATAGAGGAAAGGCAGTGGACTGGCAGAGAGGAAAGCAGATAAAAGATCAAGAAATGAGTTGATCACCAAGGATTGCACCTCCTTGGCTTGAGGCTAATGGGAATGTGCAGCAAGATGGATTTAGATTTTTTTTTTTAAACCTGGTTGCATCATCATCTTTTTGGTGCATTGCTTAGCGCGGGGCTTATGCCTCTCCATGAATTGCAGGTCCGAGACACCTTTTTTTTCTTATTTTATCCAGAGTCTCCGGGGATTGAACCTGGGTCCGACATATGGTAAAAGGAGCTCAATTGCTTGAGCCACAGCCACTTCCCTAGACTTGATGGTCTTTTGAAAGAGGATGTGCATGGAGTTCTGTTTAGGACTCCACAAAGAGGCAGAGCTTGAGCCTGCAGGTGTAGGAATATGGGGGTATAAGGAGAACTGACCGAAGGTTGCCTTGCAGAACCAAAAAAAATTATTTGGGATGGCCAGGACATGGCTGATGTCACGAGCTGCTGATGCTGGCTTCTCCTTGCAGCTGCTTCAGGGTGGTGAGGGAAAGGAGAACAAGATGGTGGCTTCCCAGAATGCCCTTCTGTGCTTGCTTAATTCTGTTCTAACAGCCCATAAAGATTCCCCAGGAAAACATTGTTTCTATTTTTGACTAAATCTGACGCTCCAATCACTTAACAACCAAGTGTAGTAATAGCAAGCAACTCCCAGATGTTGAACCACAATGTCGACCAGCCTCTCCTTTCTCTTAATCCCAAAAGTGTTTACAGCATGAAATGAAGCTGGGCTTTTCTTGTCTTTGGGAAGCAGGTGAGTGACAAAGGTGGGGCATGGAAAGTATGTGTCTGTATGCACAGATATGGACCCTGACAGAGGTGGAAGCCTCGTGGTAATGGACAATTTGCCTTAAAAAATAAACATGGAGTGGGCCGGTGATGGAGGAAATGGTACCAATAAAATGATGGGAGGCTGTGTCCCCTAGCAGTGAGTGAAATATTCTATAGGTTGAAATTTTTGTTTAAAATTAAAGAGGAATACCCTCTCGTCTAACGTATTAAAATGAACATTCTCTCCACCCCAGTTCCACTATCCTAATTCTACACATCTGAGGTGATCATACAATAGCCAAAGAATAGTTCTGTATTTCCATTTTAAATAGAAAATCCAGCTCTTTACAGCTTGCTTGAAGATGTGACTCTTGGCTCAAATAAGAATATAAAAGTTACAACTGGGGACCACTGGAATCAGGGATTCAATCTGTAAATTTAAATCAACTGAGATTTTCAAACTCTTTGTATGGAATCTAGCAATTTTAGACTCCTCCCTCCATTACACCTGTTGGAGAAGAGGAAAGTGCCAATTATCTTATGATTTAATGGGGCAAGGTCCCAGGTATTTAGCCTGTGCAGGAATGCAGAGGTGCCGATTACAACCAGAGGAGCAGATTAACAAGTAAGAAAAACAATCAGTATTATAGATTTTTACTTAAGGACTATTATCATAGGTCAGAACAATGAGGTTTAAAGACTTTTAAGTATTCTCAAATCTCTTTGTGAAAATTAAATTTTAACTAAAACTTAGGGGGGTGCAAGTGGCAAATTGCCTGTGCCAGATTGATGGGCCTGCAATCTGAAGATCCAGTAGAAAGTTACTTGAGGCAGTGAGAACATCAAGTCAAAGTCGCTACGGCAGGGGCAAGTGTGGTAGAGGTGAGCAATAGAAAGAGCAAAATGTGGCGATGTCAAAGGAAATGAGAGGAAGAATGGTGAAAAGCCATTCTGTGCCAAAGAAGGTCTTTTATGAGTCAGTGTGGGAAACAGAATCTCTTACAGATATTTTAAGGGCTCTAATACAGAGAATTAGTGCCTTTCAAAATCCCTGGAAAGGTGGGAAGAGCTGGGGTCAGGGGTAACCATTGCAATACGGCTTTAGAGTACCCCACCACAGATGTAATTCAGAAGTCAGGAAGATGCTTCTGCTACTGAATTCATCAGAAGCACCAAAACATTTATCTCACACCCATTAATTGGTAACTGTGTGGGTTAGCTATTGCCATAATTATGCTGCATAACAAACAAAACAAGCATTATTTTTTTGATTATGCATCTGTGGATCAGCTGGGATTTGGCTGATTTAGGCTTGGTTTTGCTCCAAGATACAGTTTGGGTCAGTCTGTTCAACATATTCCTTAGCCTCCTGTGATGAGCAACTACCCAAGGCATACTCTTCTTACAAATAAGAGCACAAAGTGAGCCCCAACTGAAAAAACACATTTAAAGATGCTTCTTGCCTCACTTCTGCACACGTCCCATTAGCCAGTATTAATGGGAGATGGAAGAAAATACTGTTAGAGGTGGGGAGGGGAGAGGAGTGAGCATTCAGTGAATGTGACAGTTTGATGGTTTGAGACTGTATGTGCCCAAGAAAAGCATGTTCTTAAAACTGCTCCATTCCTGTGTGTGTGAACCTGTTGTGGGTGGGACTTTTGATTAGGCTACTTCAGTAAAGAGTGGCCCAGGGTGGGTCTAAATCCTCTTACTGGAGTCCTTTATAAGAGAATGTAATACAGCGAGGAGAGAGAAAGCCAGAGGAAGCCAGAAGCTGAAGCAGTGAAACCTGGAAGAGAAGGGAGAGACCAGTAGACACCATATGCCACGCCACACAACAGAGGAGTCCAGTATCACCAGCAGCTGGTCTTCGGGGAGAAAGCTTGATGATCCCTTGACTTGGACATTTTTCTCAGCCTCAGGACTATATGCTTGTGAGTTAATAAATCCCCATTGTAAAAACCCATTTCTGGTGTACTGCTTTCAGCAACCCAGGAGACTACAAATGTGAACAATAACAAAAACTTTCACAGGGCACCTTTTGGTCACAATTATTCTTGTTCCTTCCACATGCAAGTTAAACCAACCCACATCCTACGATCACCCAAATCTTACCCAATTGTAAGATAAGGATCACAAGATCCTGCATAAGGATCAAGTCTGGATTTGGATTTTCCTGATTTGGAGATGTGTGATCTAAAAAGACAAACTTTCTGTCCCCTTTCCCTGACACCCTCTAACACAATGCTGGAACAAGCATGGGATAATCACCATCGACCCCCATATTTGAAAAAGAGAACAATGAAAGTCATATTGACATTGGTCCTAGAAACTCTGAAATTTGGGGGACTATGTTTCCATATTACCATTCCCTGGCGGTAGGAAAGTTTCTTTGATTAGACTCTGCTCTGCTTGTTGGAAGTGGCTCTTTATTCTGTTCTTTGGGAAGTCCTCCTTGGCTAATTTTGACAAGGGAATTCTAGAATATAGTCTCACCTTGATCCAGTCTGTAGAAAAGTTGGGAAGCCGGAAGTTTTTTCTAACATCTTGAATTGTCTAGTCTAATTTAGGTGAGGCTGGTGGGACTTTTTCCAAAGTAATTCTCAAAAACTCTTTGTATTTCCTCTATATTTGTCCATTCAAAATGAAAGGCAAGAGGAAAGGAGGACAAAATGTACCAGCATATTTTAAGACTGTGCTTGCATCGTGTCTGCTAAACTCCCATTTGCAAAAGCCAACCACATGACAAATCCCAATATCGGTTGGAGTTAAACTCCACATACACTGACAGTGAGAGCAGAATGAATGTTTGCTGAATAGTAATCCAAATGGTCAGTGACTGTAAGCATAATGGCTACAAACACTCCTACCTTTTGGAGCTTAATTTTAGCCATCACAGTGACAGGAAGACAGCTACCATCTTGCAATTATCTCCCTAGCCTCCATGCTGTAACAAAGCCCCACAAACTGGATGGTTCAATTCAACAGAAATTTATTCTCTCACAGTTCTAGAGACTAGAAGTCTGAAATCAAGGTGTCAACAAGGTCATGCTTTCTTCAGTGACTCTAGGGAAGAATCCTTCCTTGCCTCTTCCCGGTTTCTGGTGGTTGCAAGAAATCCTTGGCATTCCATGGCTTGTAGCTGATCAGTCCAGTGTCTGTCTCCATCCCCACCTGGCCATGTCCCCTGTGTGTATCTTTTCCTTTTTTTATAAGGACACCAGTCATGTTTGACTAAGGACCTACCCTACTCCAGTATGACCTCATTTTAACATAATCCTTTGCCTCTTCAATGACCCTATTTCCAAATAGGGTCACATTCTGAGGACCTGGGGATTAAGGCTTCAACATATCTTTTTGGGGACACAATTCAACTCATAGCACCCTCCAAATCACATTGTCCATATGGCCACCAGATTGATCTCTTAACACAAGACTGAGTGGAGTTACTCTTGAATAAATAAGGCGATGTTTCTATCCAAAAGTTCAGAAGAAATTTTCAAGCTTCCTCCTACATACTCTTTAATAAAAGCAGCTAAGCTCTGGAAACAGGTCAGGACTCTTATATTTTTATTATGGTAAAGTACACATAACTGAATTCTTTCAGACCGAGATGGCTATGTAAGAAGCTTCAGGATTCTGTTCCCCACATTATCTATGAACAAATAGCCAACACTGGCAAAGCCATCTTCCTCAAAACTCTGGAAAATAGTTAAAGGGTTGCAGAAACCAGTTAAGAGCTGAGTCAAGAAAACACAGCTTTAAAAATGGTAGGGAACTCAGGGAAGCCAATGTGGCTCAGTGGTTGAGTGCTGGCTTCCCACATACGAGGTCCTGGGTTCAATCCCCAGTCCTGGGTAACTCAAAAAATGGTAAGAGAAGCTTGTGGCTCCCTTGCTTGTCCTACCACCAGTCCTCCCTGGCTCACTGTGGAACCACCTTGTACTCCCACTATGGAGGAAGCAAAGTACCCCTGTGCATATACTGGGATGCCTGTATGTTGGTGCCCATCTATCGGTGGCAGCATAAACAACTGACCTAGGAAATTCCTCTCTGGCTGACGCTTCCAGAACTTGCCCTGCAGGAAGAACCAGCTTGTGGCCAGCTAAAGCAGTGTAAGAAACAATGAAGTCAACACAGCCTGGAACAAAGGATTATTTACTTTAAGAAATATAATAGAGCGCCCTGGTGGACGTTGGGGTCTACCAATTTCATACTAAGAAGCAGCACTGGAATTTCTGCAAATGAGGGAATTGCCAGGCCATGAGCAAGTGCAAGCCTGATATAAGACCCAGGCTCAGAAAAGATCGAGAGGACCCCGCACTTGACTCACATCTCAGACTGATCTTGTTAATAGGAGGGCTAAACTGAAGGCAAGCACCAGCCAACCCCAAGCCAAATTGCAAAGACCGTGAAAGGTGCTTTTTGTGTTGGTTTGTTTGCTTTTATTAGCTCCAGGGTCTTCAAGGAAATCTCTGACACATTACTGAAAACAAACAGCTCTGGGATTCAATCCAAGAGTTGCCACTAAAATATTAAATGGTACAGCATGCAACAAAGGATTACAAGACAAACAAAAGAGGCAGACTAGTTCAGGAAAAGGGAAGATGAGTCTAAGACCTGGCAGAAAAAACATGACTGTGAGACACATGGCCCTGGAACCCCATCTGGAAACCCCTGAGGGAAAGACCCCACCAGAAGGCTGCTGAGAGGACCCCCTTAGAGCAAGATTGGAATGAGATCTCATTCAGAGTCAAGGGAAAACCCCGGACACCCTCAAGGGGCCTCACCGTTGGCCCCCTGGGGAACTGATGGGTGGGGAAGCCAATCAGAACAGCAAACAGCTGGATCCCTTCCCCAACACTATGAGAGGGAGGAGTAAGTAATAGCTTAGTAAAGATAGCCCCACAAGCCCAAAATGCTCTCTCTACCTGGAGGAGCCTGCACCTACATGTGGGGTGCATAATCTGTTATTTTCTTCCATTTCTGTTCTCTTCTCCCATTTTCTCAATAAACTACTGGCCTAACTAAACTGGCATGTTCTTAAATTCTTTTATGTAACATAGCCAGGAGCCTAGAGGAATCCAACGTTCCTGGTTTTCACAAAGAAACAGGAAATGATGATCCACCCAAAGGAATAAGGTAAAAATACAGAAACCATCAACGAAGAAGATAAGACTTTGGAGATGTTGGACAAAGACTTAAAAAAAATAAACTTCAACCTACTCAAGGAGATAAAACATGGAGGAAGAACAAAAGGATATCAGAAAAATAATGAATGAACAATATGAGACTCTAAGTAGAGAGATAGAAAGTTTTAAAAAGGAACCAGACAGAAATACTGGAGTTGCAAACCATAATAACTGATATGAAAAATCCCCTACCAGGTTTCAACAGCATATTGGAGCTGGCAGAAGAATCAGTTCACTCGAATACAAGAAAACTGAAATGATTCAGGCTGAGGAACAGGAAGAAAACAGAATTTGAAAATTGAACAGAGCCTAAGAGAACTATGTGGCACCATAATATATGCCAATATACACATTATGGGAGTCCTGGAAGGAGGAGAAAGTGTAAAAAAGGCATGTGGGAGCCCGGAGCCTCTGGATACCCCCTGCCCTTAAATGAAACACAGCCTTTGGAAGCATGTCACTGGCATAACCTGGACATTCACTAGTTAAAAAGTAACAGGGAAGTGGACTTGGCCCAGTGGTTAGGGTGTCCGCCTACCACATGGGAGGTCCACGGTTCAAACCCCGGGCCTCCTTGACCCGTGTGGAGCTGGCCCATGTGTGGCGCTGATGCGCGCAAGGAGTGCCCTGCCACGCAGGGGTGTCCCGCGCATAGGGGAGCCCCACGCGCAAGGAGTGCTCCCCGTAAGGAGAGCCGCCCAGCGCGAAAGAAAGCGCAGCCTGCCTAGGAATGGCACTGCACACACGGAGAGCTGACACAACCAGATGATGCAACCAAAAGAGACACAGATTCCCAGTGCTGCTGATAAGGATAGAAGCGGTCACAGAAGAACACACAGCAAATGGACAGAGAGAGCAGACAACTAGGGGGAGGGGGAGGGAAGGGGAGAGAAATAAATAAAAAATAAATCTTAAAAAAAAAAAAGTAACAGGCCTCCCTGAAGAAAAGAATGTACAAATGGTTCTGTAAACTTTAACCGCCTCAAGGCGGTATACTCCGTTCCTGGGATAACATCACCAAACACCCTGTATGTGCATCTCATGTAACTCTTGTAGAAACTCTGTTCTCATACTCTATGGAATGTGTTCTGAAATCCTTTATATTACCCCTCATTTTCTCATCTCTCTGCAGAGCACTACCTTCATTCTTCAACTGGTCACCATTGAAGAGCCTCTCTTGCTGGTAAGTCCCAAAAAGCCCATGTCCAACTATTTTCCTGATGGGTTCTTTGGTCTAACAGCTGCCGCAACTCATGCCCTTCAGAGCTGGGATGAAACAATTGGCGAGCCACAGCCAGGAGACCGAAGGGCCACCGGCAGTGGTGGGCATGAGCCCTGGGAAGGGAGAGTCCATGGGGGAAATCGCGGGTTGTCCTATAGTGTCTATGTGGAGGAGGGGTGGCCACCCTCCTGGACGAGTGAGACCCAGACAACCGGGGACTGCCGACAGAATATGAGGTTGCCCACTTGCTTGACTGTTGAACTCTACATGAGACAGGGGCGCCCCAAAAATGCTGATCAGAGTAGAACAAGTGCTGCAAGAACAAAAGATGATGAAGTTTAGTAAAGATGCAAGCATGCTGCCATAGCAGTTGGCTGGCCATTGCTGTGGGCGGTACAGCGGATTCTCTGGAGGAAGACAAAGAAATCTGCCATCTGAGGGAAGAGTCACTAGAAAAGGATTTGCGTACAATGTAAACCGTTATCCATGTGGAGCAGCAGTGCTCCAAAATGTATTCACCAAATGCAGTGAAGGTCCCGTGATGATGAAAGAGATGGCTGATGTGGGAGGAGTGGGGTGAGGGGGCGGGGGGTATATGGGGACCTCATGTTTTTTTAATGTAACATTAAAAAAAAATAGGAAAAAAAAAGGGATTTGCGGACATCCATCTTCGCCTTAGTGACAGGTGTCTCTGAGCAACTAGATAAGAAGGATTAGGATTGTTGTCCTGAAAATATAACAAACAGACTTAAAAAAAAAAATAGAGAGGGGGTGCAGAACAAGTTTATTAAGCTAAACATTGCATTAATACAGGAACAGCACCAAAACGAGGTTTCTGCTCAAAGGGGTGAGCGGGGGAGCAGTTTATACGGCTGCTTGAGACAAAGGAGAGGTGTAGGGGAATGGGAAGAGGGAAAGAGGACATGATTTATGGTTAGTACGGAGCTGTGAGCTGTGGGGGCTCCGGGCGCTGTTGGTCAGGGTGTCCTTGAGGCCCGGTTTGTTGATCAAGCAGATGTGGCTGTGGGATTGCACCACCTGGTGAAGGCCTTGCAGGTGTCGGCTGGAACGCATTACAGTCCTTCCTCTCACACTGGGGTGGGGTTTAATCACCACTGCGAAGGACTGTCGGCATGTTCGCGTGCTTCAGTGAGCCTCTGTTTCTTCTCTGTGATTCCCGGGATAAAATGGAAGCTCAAGGAAATCAAAATAGTTAGTAAAATCATTTCCCATTCCATTCTCACAGGCTCTTAAGACCTGGAACCACTGACGAGGAGATCGTAATCCAGGTGTAGCAACTATGGAAGAATCTTTAAATCATGTCAAACCACTTGTGCAAAAGGAGGGCTAAATCATAGATACAACATCCCACACAAGTGGATTGCTAAATGGGGCACTTGTTAGTGAAACCATGCTTGTAAGAAAGTGTTCCTTGGAAAGTTAACTGAGATAGCGAAAACACTCTGGCAGCAACTCTGCAAACCCCTTGCCCACTGGGTGGTGTGACGGTGGGTTAGTGGGGGCTGGTGGAGTTAGTTTAATTGCTGGAGAAGCAGGAAAACTTAGCAACATTAATGTTCTCTGTTCTGTCTCCATGTTAATTCTAACTGGGCCTGGAAAGCCACATTAATAGAATTGGTGCTGTTAAAATTTAGTAATATTTAAACTGGACAATGCTATGAAAATAAAAGAGAAAAAAAAAAAGTAGAAAACTACTGGCTGCTTTTGTAAGCCTGCAGTTCAATCATGGCTTAGCCCTGATGGTAGCCAGCCTCCCCTGCCAAATTGCCTCCAGAAAGCTGCTTCAGAAATGCGTTCTTGTAAATGTTTCATATGATATCCCACTGGAAAACTGATAAATAGTAAACTAAAGATCTCTATGAGCCATCAGTGTTCAAGTATTGCATGCCACTAGGTATTTGAAATGAAAAAAGTCATGTTTGCATATAACCAAATTAAATCATTGTTCTGACAAGTTTGTTTAGTGTTAACAGTAATTGTATATTGTAAGAGGCTTGCTGGGAGACAGTTTCCAAAATCATTTTGGTAATTTAAGCATGTAAGGTATATAGAAAGTAGTTTTATTCTTAAGGAAAAAGAAAATAGTTTTGTCCTAAGGTTAAATGACTGGTTATTAAGAAAGAGTAAAATATGAGACAAAAGTTGAATGGATACAGAAAGTGCAGAAAGTTTGTGGAAAAGGAATTTTTGTGGTCAAAGTTAAGTAGGATTTGCTGAGTCTATAAAGTTTTAAAAGCTTTGGATCAAATAGTACCCTAGGGCAAAACTAAGAGTTTGTTCTTTCTGTGCCAATGTAATAAAGTTTCTTAAATTACTAGTCTGTTTTAGTAAAAAGTTACAGAGTTTCTCTTCTGAATAATTGGTGTACAAAGCAGAAAGTCTGTTTCATCAAAATCGCTTCTTATACTTTAATCTCATCCTGTTCTTGGTTGTTGTAGCAATTTGATATTATAGATGAATTCCAAAAAGAAATATTGGATTATGTTTGTAAACTGGTCTTTTCCTCTGGGCATATTAGATTATTTTGGATTCAGAGGTTTACTTGATTAAATAACGATCAAGGCTTTGATTGGGCCACAACAGTAGGACGTCGCATCCCTGCCCCCTTGGTGGGCAGAGATTCGCAGAGAAAATGACACCACAGAAGAGAGAGCTGGAGTTTTGGAGCCGGAGCTCGGGAAGTGAACACACAGGAGAAGAACCCAGAGGAGCAGAGGCAGCTCCTTAGGCTTGGCAGAAGCCCCGGGGAGAGAGACAGAGCTGTTCACCTGACAGTCTACAGCTGGCCTTGTGAAGGAAACAGACTCTGAGCCGGAGAGAAATGAACCCCAGGAAGAGGGAGACCAGGAAGCCTGGGCCCTGGCTGACGTCAGCAATCGTCTTGCTCCAACACGTGGCAAAAGGCTGGCGAGGGAAGTAACTTATGCTTTAGCTGGTAACTGTAAGTGTCTACCCCAAATAAATACCCTTTATGAAAGCCAACAGATTTCTGGTGCTTTGCATCAGCACCTCTTTGACTAACACTTGTTTAAGAAAAAACAAGTCTTCTCACTTCGAAAAGAACATCTTTTTCAAACCTGACAACTTTTTAACATTTTGCTTTCTCAAAGTCAGATTCTAAAAGGTATCTTCTTATTTCAAACGATGGAAAAAGATTTGTTCTTTCACCTTGAAAAAAGTCGTTTCAACCCAACTTTGAAGGACATAGGTTGGTGCAGCCGTAAGACCAAAGAACACATCAGGAAAATGGTTAGACATGAGCTTGATTGGGATTTAGGAACAGAAGCTTCCACAACGGTCGGCTGAAGAATGAAGTTGGTGCTTCACAAAGAGGCGAGAAAAGGAGGGGGCGATACGAGAGGTCTCAGCACAAACACATTCCATGGGGCATGAGAACAGACTTTCTGCAAAAGTCACACGAAGTGCACAAATAGGGTGTTTGGTGATGTTATCCCAGGAAGGGGGTATACAGCCTTGTTTAAAATTTGCATTTGTACATGCTTTCCTTGGGGGAGGCCTGTTACATTTTAACCAGTGAGTGTCCAGGTTGTGCCAGCCATGTGCTTCGGGCTGTGTTTCATTTAAGGATGGGGCATCCCTGTCTCTGGGCTCCACAATCCACCCCCTCATAGCAGCCGGCCTTGACCACAGGATACACATTGCACCCCCATTCCCCAGAACAGTATAACAGACAGCAGAATAGCGGGTCCTCCACTAAAAGCTGGTAGACCCATGTAGACGTCGCCAGGGCCAGGAAAGGGAGTTAAGCCAGTCAGAGAGGGGGTCAGTAGCTAATTTATCAATGAACTGTATGTGCTCTTGCATATGATTTAGAGCTTATGAAATATTATGGGAGTGATCAGAAATATATACACAACTTCGAACATTAATCCTTGAAACTGAAATTGTGCGATTCAGGGGTAACCACCCCATACTACGGGATTCCCTCTTGTTGTCCCATACGGACAGGGCCAACGTGATCTAGGGTGACAGATTCAGCTCCTAACCATCCTCAACCATCATATACAGCATATCCTAATAAAGGTTTAGGCTTACTCACTTGCTCCTTTACAAGGGAAAAAATATAATTATGACTCTCATTGAAAGGTGGCAGCTGTTAAAAATGCTTTTTGACTTGAATAAAAGGGGGAAATGGAAAGGAGAAATGAGTTTATATGGCGATGAGTCTCCAAAAAGAGGCGGGAGGTTATCAGAGGGGTCGCCCTTATGCACACCTCAGCAGAGTCCCAGAGACAGATAAATACAACCCAGGTATTGGTTCTTCTGAGGGCTACAGAGACCCCCAGGTTCTATGGGCATGGCAGATGGAGTTCAATGCCATGTCAGTTGGACCTACTTTGGAGTTTGTGTTTCTGTGTGATGGAGCTGGACTCAGATGTGATCTTTGTTCACAAGCCTCTCCTGTTACTTTTACCGGATCTGTAGTTGGTGCTGGGGTTTAGTGTATACCCAGGGACCTGAATCTCTGGACTGACCATGTGATAGCCAGGCCCTGAACCTCAACAGACTTGCAACTCCTACACTCTGGTTTATTGGACTTACCCCACTCAGCTAACATGGAGGTGAAGAAGGCCAACCACCACACCAGGGAGCCAAGAGTGCCTACAACTGAAAGCAGGAGAATTGCATCCAGCATCCATGTGGAATCTAAGCCCCCTCTTGATAGATGTGGAGTGGACACAACCATTCTAATGTCCACAGGATGGAGGAATAGAGTATGGATTAGAGTGGACTTACTGATATTCTATTCATGAACTATTGTGATTAGTAATCAAAGAAAATGTGCCATTGGTGTGGACAAAGGGGCCATGGTGGCTGCTGGGGGTAGGGAGTGGGAGGAAGAGATGTGATGAGGGGGCGTTTTCAGGTGTTGGAGTTGTCCTGGGTGGTGCTGTGGGGACAGTTACTGGACACTGTATGTCCTCCCATGGCCCACTGGGTAGACTGTGGGAGAGTGTGGGCTATGGTGTGGACCACTGACCATGAGGTGCAGCGGTGCTCAGAGATGTATTTACCAAGTGAAATGAATGTCTCATAATGATGGAGGAGGATGTTGTTATAGGGGGAGGAGTGGGGTGAGGGGGTGGAAGGGTATATAGGGACCTCATATTTTTTTAATGTAACATTAAAAAAAAAAGACAAAAAATCAAAAAAATTAAAAAATTAAAAAAAGAAACAACCAGTTTCTTTTTAAATCTAAAAAAAAAGAAAGATGACAGCAGGATTCAGTCTTAAATGAGAAGGTCTTTGTATCAGTCAGCCAAAGGGGTGCTGATGCAAAATGCCAGAAATCCATTGGCATTTATAAAGGGCATTTCTTTGAAGCAGAAACTTACAGTTACCAGGTCATAAAGCATAAGTTACTTCCCTCTCCAAAGTCTTTTGCCACATGTTGGAACAAGATGGCTGCCAGGTTCCTCTCTTCCTGGGGCTCATTTCTCTCCAGGCTCAGCTGCTCTGCTTTCTCCACCAGGCCAGCTGTAGACTAGCAGATGAATGGCTCCTCTCTCTTCCCAGGGCCCCTGCCATATCTAATGAAGCCTTCTCTCCTTCTTTACATATCTGCTTCTCCATGTATTTATTTCCTGGGACTCCAGCTTTAAAACTCCAACCTCTCTTCTCTGCAATGTGGTTTTTCTATGAGTCCCTGCCCACCAAGGAGGGCAGGACTCAACCTCTTACTAATGTGGCCCAATCAAAGCCTTAATCATTATTTAATGAAGTAAAAGTGAAACCTCTGAATCCAATATAATCTAATATGCCCAGAGGAAAAGACCAGATTGCAAACATAATCCGATATCTATTTTTGGTATTCATAAATAATATCAAACTGCTACACTCTTGTTGCAAACTTGTCAATGGGCTGTATCCTGTCGTGCCAGCAAGGTGTTCTGTCCACTTTTCCAGGGTGAGTCCAAGGAAGGCCAGTAGCACCCAAGGGTGGCAGGTTTGTGCAGACTCAACATTGGGTCCGATTGTGGGCATAAGGCACAGCTGGAGCCCACCGAAGGAAGGCATTGGCTTGGGTGCTGTGGGTCAGAAGAAAAATGTGTATGGGGAACAATCAGGGGCAGATCATGCTGGCTTAACAATATACAAGCAACATTTCCATCCGTAGAAAACAAAGTTCCTTTATGAGGAAGCTTCTAATACCATAGATTTTTCCCCTTTTAAATTCTCTGAGTTTTCTTCAGTGACATCAAAAACCAGTTTAGGCATAAGAAGAGTCTACATAGACACACAGAGCTCAGCAGGAATGAAACCCTCATTAATGAAGAATTTCTTCCTGGTATCTTTTGTACAGACAATGGTCTTATAACAATGTTTCGGGTGACTCCTACTTCCCACAGGCTTACAATTCCCAGCCAGCGAGGGCCGCACAGGCCAGTACCATGGCAAAGGACCTCATTTTCCCCAGTTTGTATAGTTTAAAGCATAGGCACAATAAATTGCTATTATTTCCTCTTTGGGGCTTAACTAGTAATCTTAGCACCTGCATTGGTCCTGCCATTAGCATTTCAACTGGAGCAGGGGCCACACCTGTGGTGCTGAATTTAAATGGTTATCGTTGGATACAGCCTCTTAGTCCATTGATATAAAGATCCATTTTTACCTTTTTTTTTTTGTTCCTGTAAAAGGCCATTCATCCTTTCTATAAGACCTCCACCAGGGGGTTATAAGACAGATGGAAAGTTTAAACAATATCCTGGCCCATAGCCCGACTGCGTGAGGCGAATGGTAAGTAGAGTTTCTTGGTCGCTGTCACTTTGGGCTGGCACCCTGTATAGGGTACTTACTTTTTCTAGGCAGCGGATAGTATCCCACTTGTTAGAAGAGTTCCAAGGCAGTGTCTGCAGCACTGAAAGCACACCTTGCCCCGTCGGAGAGCGGGAGGAGGCCAGTGCAATCCACTTGCCATTGTGCTCCTGGAGTCTGTGCACAGCAGTATGTCCCATCTGGTAAGGTAATTGTCATCGTCAGTGGAGTGAGCATGATGGACACTCACAGGTGATGTCCATGAGCTGCTAGGGAGCGAGAGGCAGCTGGAACGGCAGGACAAGACCTCACGGGGTCTGGTAGCCTTGATGTCTCCTTTTCCTGTGAAGTCACTCTGCTGCTGCTTGGGTCTCAATGGTATAGCTCCAGATCTTCACGAGGGCATCTGCTGCAACGTTCCTGAAAGGATGTTAAAGGAGTGCACAGGGACATGATAGACAGTTACCTGTTGCCGCTGGCAGGCATCCCAGATGTCCTTCCACAGATTTCTCCCCCACAGAGGGCAGCCCCAGACAGTCCATTGTTCCTGTCTTGTTTCCAGTATCCACATCCTGGGTAAGGATGGCAGTGTTCAGAGTGACTGAACCCTTAGGTTAAGTCCTCTACTTGCAACAGGGTGTGGTATGCTGCACGCAGTTGCTTTTTTAAGGGGCTATATGATAACTTGCCCCTTTCTACTATTGTGACCAAAACCCAAGACATATTCATTTAGAACGTTGCCTTTTCTACAAGCCCCACCCAAAGCCAATATCAGTGCTGGCTACACGCAATTCACAGGGCGAGTCAGGGTCCACCCCCCTTGGTGCGTAAGCCTGTGCTACTGCCCTCTTTGCTTCTTCAAAAGCACCCAGCTAGGGGGCCTCCCATTCCCACACACAACCTTTCCTGATTAACACATACAATGGTTTTAATATCTGAGCTAAGTGAGGGGTGAACAGTCTCCAATATCCCAACAACCCCAGAAAAGCCATCAATTATTTTGGAGTTTGTGGTGTGACCCCTGCTCCAATCGAAATGCTACCTGCAGGACCGATGCAGGCATTGAAAATACAAGGTAAAGCATCAACCTCCCTGCAGCCCAAAAGAGGAAGTAATAATAATCTATTGCTGCCTATGCCTCAAACTATAGAAACTGGGGGAAATGAGGTCCTTTGCCATGGTACTGGTCTGTGCGCCCTTGCTGGCTGAGAATCTTAAGTCTGCGGGGAATAGGAGTCACCCAAAACATCATTATAAGACCACAGTTTGTACAAAAAAATACCAGTAAAAAGTCTTTATTATCAATATGGGTTCTCCTAATCCCTCTGAGCTCTGTGTGTATCTACATAGACTCTTTTTATGCCTAAACTAGTTTTTGACGTCACCAGAGAAAACTCAGAGAATCTAAAAGGGGGAAGTATATGGTATTAGAAGCATCCTCATAAAACCTGGTACTTTGTTTTCTACTGATGCAAATGTTGTTTAAGTACTGTTAAGCCAGCATGATCTGCCCCTTATAGTTCCCCATAAACATTTTTCTTCTGACCCACAGCACTCTAGCCAATACCTTGCTTCAGTGGGCTCCAGCTGTGACTCAGGCCCACAGTCGGACCCAATATTGGGTCTGCACAAACCTGCCACCCTCAGGTGCTACTGACCTTGGACAGTCACCCCTGCAAACTAGACAGCATGGAACACCTTGCTGGCATGACAGGATATGACCCATTGACAAGTTTGGAATAAGACCTTCTCATTTAAGATTGAAATCTAGCTGCCATCTTTCAATGAGACGCGTAATTGTATCTTTTCCCTTGTAAGGGAGCAAGTGAATAAGTTTAAAGCTTTATTAGGATATGCTGTATATGATGGTTTAGGATGGTTAGCTGCTGAATTTGTCACCCTAGATCACGTTGCCCCTGTCTGTAGGGAATGACAGGAGGGAATCCCTAATACGGGATGTTTACCCTCCAATTGAGTGATTTTACTGTCAAGCCAAACAATGATAGCCTTTTCCGATGGCAAGCCTATCACTTAACAACTAGGGTTTATCCATCTCCTAAAGGATGGATATGGACTTGTGAGCAAAACAGGTGGCTGTATTTGCCCTACAACTGAACTGGAGACAATGTACATGGGGACAGCCCTATGTCCCTGCCACTTTATATGATTCCTTACCCCATGCTCCTGGTAATTGGGAAATGGTTAAAGCTAGGTACAAAGTAAATTGCATCCCCTGGTGGTTCTAGCCATTAGCCACTGACCCCCTATCTGACTGGTTTAATTCCCTCTCTTGACCCTGGGGACATTGTCATAGGTCTACGAGCTTTTAATGGAGGACTCATTATTCTGTGTCTGTTATACTGTTGCTGTGGAATGTGGGTGCAATGCGTGTCCTGTGGTCAATGCTGGCTGCTGCATGGGGTGGATTGTGGGCCCCGGGATGACCCCACCAAATGAAACACAACCCAAAGCATGTAGCCACTGGCATAACCAGAACCTGAATGTACAAATGTTTCTGCAAACTTTAATCCCCTCAAGACTGTATACTGCCTTCCTGCAATAACATCACCAAACACCCCATTTGTGCACCTTATGTAACTTTTGCAGAAATTCTGTTCTCATGCCCTATGGAATGCCTTTGTTCTGAAACCGCTTATATCACCCCTCATTTCTTCATCTCTTCACAGAGCACTAACTTCATTCTTTGGCTGGCCACCATCAAAAAGCCTCTCCTCTTCATAAGTCCCAACAAAGCTCATGTCCGACTATTTGCCTGATGGTTTATTTGGCCTTACAGCTGCTCCAGCTTGTGCCCTTCAAAATTGGGTTGAAACAGGGCAGAAGGAATATTCAAAGAAATAATGGCATGCACTTGAAAATAAGAGCTTGGGTAGTTATACTAACATCATATAAAAGAGATTTTAAGTTAAAAAAAAACTGTTTTGAAGGACAAAGAATGTCACCATATACCGATAAATGGATCAATTGAACAAGAGAGACAGAGATTATAATTATATATGCATCAAATGTTAGATCCCCCAAATATATGATGCATATATTGACAGATTTGAAGGGGGAAATAGACAGTTCTATATTAATAGAAGACTTCGATACATGACTTTCAATAATCAATAGACGAGCTAGACAAGAGATCAATAAGGAAAATAGAAGACTAAATGACACTATAAACCAACTAAACCTAGCAGATGTAGTTAGAACACTTTACCCAAAAGCAGCAGAATACACATTCTTCTCCAGTGCACATGGGTCATTCTCCAGGATAGACCATGTGTTAGGTTATAAAACAACTCTCAATAAAATAAAAAATACCAAAATCATACAATGTTCAGGATAGAATAATGTCTCCCACAAAAGGCAGATTCAACAGGGCATATTTGGGGTGGTAAGAGTCTTCTCTTTTGTACTGCAATGACAGATACATGACATTATGCATTTGTCAAGGTCTATGGAACTGTACAGCACAAAGGGTAAATCAAAATGTAAACCATAGACTTTAGTTAGTAATGATGCTTCAATAGTGATTCATTAACTGTAACAAATGTACTGCACTAATTTGTCAATAATAGGGGAAACTGTGTGGGAGGTTGGTTATATAGGAATTTCCTATACTTTCAGTGTAATTTTTTGGTAAGTATAAACCTAAAACTTCTCTAAAAATAAAGTTTAATGTTACAAAGAGAAGATATAATGATTATAAACATATATATAATTTTTAAAAGGCATGTTCATGTCCCAACCCCTGGTGCTATTGATGAAACCATTCGTAAATAGGACCTATTGAAGGTGTATGCAAACTGAATGAGAGTGGGCCTTAATCCATGTGGGTGAAGTCCCTATGTGCAAAGTAAATTGAACACAAAAAAGGAAGTCACAAGGGCAACCAAAAGCTAGAAGTCAATAGAACCTGGAAGAGAAAGAAGACACTGTCACGTGCGTTACCATGTGACAGAAGAGCCATGGATCCCCAAGAATGCTGTCCAGCCAAAAACGTTGACCCCAAGAGGAAGCAAGTCTTCTAGTCTCTGAAACCATGAGCCAATACATTTTTGTTGTTAAGTCAACCCATTTTTTTAGCAGCCTAGAAACTAAAACAGGTTTTGGTACCGGAAAATGAGGAGCTGCTATGACAAATAGCAAAAAATATATATGTGGAAACAGTTTTGGAATTAGGGAATGAATAGAAGCCAAAATTTTTTTTTTAAAGATTTATTTTTATTTATTTAATTCCCCTCCCCTCCCCCAGTTGTCTGTTTTCTGTGTCTTTTTGCTGCGTCTTGTTTCTTTGTCAGCTTCTGTTGTCGTCAGCGGCACGGGAAGTGTGGGCGGTGCCATTCCTCAGCAGGCTGCTCCCTCCTTTGCGCTGGGCGGCTCTCCTTACGGCACCTTGCGCGTGGGGCTCCCCTACGCGGGGGACACCCCTGTGTGGCAGGGCACTCCTTGCGCGCATCAGCACTGCGCATGGGCCAGCTCCACACGGGTCAAGGAGGCCCGGGCTTGAACCACGGACCTCCCATGTGGTAGACGGATGCCCTAACCACTGGGCCAAAGTCTGTTTCCCATAGAAGCCAAAATTATTAGTGCTTCTCTAAGAAAAAGTCCAGATTACTTTGAAAAGACTAATGGTAGATATATGGAATAGAGAAGAATTTGTCCACTTTTAGCCATTATTAATATATTTGTGTTGTCAAAAAACCTTAAAGATTGCCTTCACACTCAAGAGTTTTGAAAGATTCCTAAAAGGCAAGGTTTAAAGAGAGAAATCCAACAGAAATTGACATCCAAAAGATTTGTAGGATTTCGAGTGGGTAGGATTTGAACTTCAGACTGGATTCTCTTTTCTGGACAACTGAACTTGAGAAATCATTGGTCCTCTGTGTCTGCCACTGGAAAATAGAAGGGTTGGACCAACAAAATAACAGTTGCTATTATGGATTTTCTCTTTCTTTTTTTAAAAAATAAATTATTTCAAATTTTAAAAGTAACAGAAAAAGGCAGCCCAACAAGTTATGGAAGCACTTCTTTATTTCGTTTCCTGAGGATCTGCCAAATCGTCTTCCATTATTTTACATTCCCACCAACAGTGAAGGAGTGTTCCTATTTCTCCACATCCTCTCCGGCACTTGTAGTTTTCTGTTTTTTAAATAATGGCCCTTTTTAACTAATGTATGATGTGAGATGATATCTCATTGTAATTTTGATCTGCATTTTCCTAATAGCTACTGACATTGAACATCTTTTCATTTGTCTTTTGGCCATTTCTTCTTCCATTTTGGAAAAAATGTCTGTTTAACTCTTTTGCCCATTTTTTAATTGGGTTGCTTGTCATTTTGTAATTAAATTGTGTAATCTCTTTATATATGTGGAGATCAATCCCTTATCAAATATATAGTTTCTGAAGGTTTTTTTCCCCGAGTTGACTGTCTTTTCACCATCTTAACAAAATCACTTGAAACGCAAAACTGTTTAATTTTGAGGTCCCATTTATCAATGTTTTTCTTTTGTTGCTCATGCTTTGAGTGTAAAGTCCAAGAAACCACCACCGACCACAAGATCTTGAAGGTGTTTCCCTACATTTCCTTTTTTTTTTAAAGATTTATTTTTTATTTCTCTCCTCTTCCCTGCTATCCCCCCCCCCGCCCCCGCAGTTGTCTGCTATCAGTGTCCATTCGCTGTGTGTTTGTTCTTCTGTGACCGCTTCTATCCTTATCAGCGGCACCAGGAATCTGTTTCTTTTTGTTGCGTCATCTTGTTGTGTCAGCTCTCCAGTGTGTGCAGCACCATTCTTGGGAAGGCTGCACTTTCTTTTGCACTGGGGGCTCTCCTTACTGGGCACACTCCTTGCACGTGGGGCTCCCCTACATGGGGGACACCCCTGTGTGGCACGGCACTCCTTGCATGCATCAGCATTGTGCATGGGCCAGCTCCACACAGGTCAAGGAGGTCCAGGGTTTGAACCGTGGACCTCCCATGTGGTAGGTGGATGCCCTATCCATTGGGCCAAGTCGGCTTCCCCCTACATTTTCTTCTAGGAGTTTTATGGTTTTACTTTTTATATTTAGGTCTTTGATCCATTGTGAATTAATTTTTGTGTAAGGTGTGAAATAGGGGTCTTCTTTTTGATATGGATATCCAGTTTTCCAAGAACCATTTTTGTTGAATAGGCTGATCCACCTGAGTGAGTTTGACAGCCTTGTCAAAAATGACTTGACCATCAATGTGAGGGTCTATTTCTATAGCCGTTTGATACGGTTTATGAATTCCAAAAATAGATATTGGATAATGTTTGTGAACTGGTCTGTACCTGGCATGATTAAATTATGATTAGGGCTTTGATTGGGCCACATCAGTAGAACATTAAGTCCCTGCCCCCTTGGTAGGCGGGGACTCACAGATAAAACCATACTGCAGAGCAGAGAAATTAGCTGGAGATTTGATGTTGGAGGTTTTGTTTTTTATTTTGTTTTTAAGATTCATTTATTTATTTCTCTCCCTCCCTCCATTATCTGCTCTCTGAGTCCATTCACCATGTGTTCTTCTGTGTCTGCTTATATTCTCATTAGGCAGCTCTGGGAACAGATCCTGGGACCTTCCAGAGTAGGAAAGAGGTGATCTTTCTCTTGTGCCACCTCAACTCCCTTTTCTGCTACGTCTCTTATTGTCTCTCTTCTGTGTCTCTTTTTGCTGCATTCTCTTGCTGCACCAGCTCTCCACATCAGCCGGCACTGCTGCATGGGGCTGCATTCCTGCGTGGGGCAGCACTCCCACATAGGGCAGCACTCTGTGTGGGCCAGCTCGCCACACCAGCCAGCTTGCCTTCACCAGGAGGCCCTGGGTATCGAACCCTGGCCCTCCTGTATGGTAAACAGGAGAACCCAACTGCTTGAGCAATATCCATTTCCCTGATGTTGGAGTTTTGATGCTGAACTTTTGAGCAGTAGCCTGGGAAGTAAGAACACGGAGGAGCAGAGCAGCCGAGCCCAGAGAAATCAAGCCTTGGGGAGAGAGACAGAGCTAGGCACCTAATAGTCTATCGCTGGCCTTGTGGAGAGAGGCAAAGCCTAGAAAGCCTCATGTTCTACAGCGGGCCTAGAAAGCCTCCTGTTCTACAGAGAAGCTGAGTCTGGAGAGAAATGAGCCCTGGGAAGAGAGGAACCCAGGAAGCCTGAGCCCTGGCAGACGTCAGCAGCCATCTTGCTAAAATACATGGCAATAGACTTTGGTGAGGGAAGTAACTTATGCTTTATGGCCTGGTATCTGTAAGCATCTACCCTGAACAAATACCCTTTATAAAAACCAACCAATTTCTAGTATTTTGCATCAGTACCCCTTTGGCTGACTAATACAATTTCCAAACTGTCAATTTGATTCCACTGATCAATCTGTCTATTTTTATGCCAGTATCATGCTGTTTTTATCACTGTAGTTAGATAACAGGCTTTAAAGTCTAGAAGTGAGAGTTCTCCAACATTGTTCTTTGTAAAGACAGTTTTGACTAGTCAGGGACTCTTACCCTTCCAGATAAATTTGATATTTGGCTTTTCCAATTCTATAAGCGAAGATGTTGGCATTTTTATTGAGATTGTGTTAAATCTATAGATCAGTTTGAGTAGAATTGACATATTAATGATAGTCTTGGAATATCCTTCCATTTATTTAGATCATCTTTGGTTTCTTTGTTTTTTTTTTAGCAATGTTTTATAGTTTTCTTGAACCAAGATGTCCCTGGTTAAGTTTATTCCTAAATATTTTATTCTTTTCATCACTATTGTAAATGGAATTTTTTTCTGACTTCCCCCTCATATTACTCATTAGTACTGTATAGAAATGCTGTTGGTTTTTGGTGTATTCATCTTGTATCCTGTCACTTTATTGAAATTGCCTGTAAGTTCTAATAGTTTTGTTGTAGATTTTTCAGGATTTTCTAAGTGTAGGATCATATCATCAGCGAATAGCAAAAGTTTTACATTTCCTTTCCTATTTAGGTGACTTTTATTTCTTTTTCTTGCCTAATTGCTCTGGCTAGAACTTCTGGCACCATATGGGATAACAATAGAGAGGATGGGCATCCTTGTCTTGTTCCCAGTCTCAATGGGAAAGCTTTCAGTCTTTCTCCACCAAGTACAATGTTAACTGTGGGTTTTTCATATATGCACTTTATCATATTGAGAAAGTTTCCTTCCATTCCTATCTTTCAGGATGTTTTTATCTAGAAAGGATATGGTATTTTGTCAAGTGCCTTTTCTGCATCTATTGAAATGACCATGTGATTTTTCTGGTTCATTTTATTAATGTGGCATACTATGCTGTTTAATTTTATTGTGTTGAACCACCCTTGCATATCTGGTATAAAGCCCATTTGATCATGAGGTATAATTTTTTTAGGAGGTACTGGTAATTGAACCCAGAACTTTGTACATGTAGGTGCTCAACCACTGAGCTACATCTGCTCCCCATGATGTATAATTTTAAAACATGTTTTTGAATTCTGTTAGCAAGTATTTTGTTGAGAATTTTTGCATCTATATCCACAAAAGAAATTGGTCTGTAATATTGTTTTCTGGCAGTATCTTTATTTGGCTTTGGTATTAGGATGATGTTAGCTTCATAGAATGAGTTTGGTCATGTTCCTTCCTGTTCAATTTTTCTGAAGAGTTTGAGTTATAGGTGTTCCAGAAGGAGAAGAGAACAGAAAAGGGGTAGAAAGAATATTTGAAGAAATACTGACTGAAAATTTTCCAATACTTCTGAAAGACATGAATATCAATATTCAAGAAGGACAACATACCCCAAACTGAATAAATCTAAATATACCCACTACAAGACATCTACTATTTAGAATGTCAAATGCCAAAGATAAAGAGACCATTTTGAGAGCAGCAAGAGAAAAGCAATGTATCACTTACAAGGGAACCTCAATAGGACTAAGTGCTGATCTCTCATCAGAAATTATGGAGGTACAATATATTTAAGGTACTGAAAGAGAAAAACTGCCAGTCAAAAATTCTTTATCTGGCAAAACTATTCTTCAGAAATGAAGGTGAGTTTAAAGTCCCCATAGACAAACAAAATCTGAGGGAGTATGTTACCAAGAGACAGGATCTACAAAAGATATTAAAGGGTATGTTATAGCCTGAAAGGAAAAGACAAGGGTGAGAGCCCTGGAGAAGAGTGTAGAAATGGAGAACATAAGTAAAGGGTATTTATTTGGGGTAGAAACTTAAGTTACCAGGCCATAAAGCATAAGTTACTTCCCTCACCCAAGTCTATTGCCACGTGTTGGGGCAAGATGGCTGCCAATGCCTGCCAAGAGTCCAGTCTTCTTGGTTTCCTCTCTTCCCAGTGTTTCTTTCCAGGCTCAGCTGCTGTACTCACTCCACACAGGCACTCAGCTTGCCACACAGACACTCTCTCCTCTTCTTTTTCACCAGGAGGCCCCAGGGATTGAACCCAGGTCCTCCCATATGGTAGGCAGAGGCCCTATCACTTGAGCCACATCCATTTCCGTAATTATGTTTTAATATGTCCTGCAACTAGAGTTTGTATTGTATGTCCTTATGAATACATTAGACATATACTTCATTTTACAAACATGTTCATGTGAGAAGGAGGAGGAGAAGAACACTACAGTAGAGAAACCTGGTAAATACCACCTCAGCCAGGTGACCAAATCAATATATGATAAGTCATGTTGATAGGATGTACTCTTGCTATGATATGATAAATGGCATTTTCCTCTATTGGCTTCCTCCAAAAATTACACGACTGCAATCTAATCATGAGAAAAACACCAGACAAATTCTATTACAGGGGTATTATGCAAAACACCTGACCAGAACCTCCAAAACTTTCCAGGTCATCAAGCATAAAGATAATGTGAGACCATCATAGCCCAGGAGATACTAAGGAGATATGACAACTAGTTGAAATGTGGTATCCTGGGTAGGATCTTGGAAGAGAAAATGGGTATTGGGTAAAAACTAAGAAAGTCTGAATAAAACATGGACTTGGGTTAATAATATATCAATATTAATGGAAGATATAAATAACAGAAGAAACTGGTGGCAAGGTATATAGACACACTCTGTAAAACATTTTGCGATTTTTCTGTAAATCTAAAAGTGTGCAAAAAAGTAAAGTTCACTAAGATTTTTTTTTAATTGCCCATAAATCTATGTCCTTCTGCTTGCTCTTGTTTTCTGGTTCCATTCCATGAAATAAAACTTGATTACCCAGAATATTCACAGTTGTTCATTATTACCAGTAAAAATCCACCTGTCAGTCCCACTACCCATTTCTAAGTATCTTCAATAGTCAGAGGACTTATTAACAACTGGGGATGTTAATGATTGTTTTGCAGATCCTGAAAATGATTGTTTCTGAGTTAATTTATATTCTGATGTGGATCTAGCTGAATCCATAACGCCAAGCACGAAGGACTCATCATAATGTCGGGCGACTATTTCTGGTTTGAAAGAATGCCTTTCCCAAACCAGGAATACGATGCTGAAACCCTGAAGTTAGTAAGGGAAGATTTTATGGTGACTGATGAAGATGTGTTCATATTCACTTACCCCAAGTCAGGTAAGGAAACAGGATCAGGAACTGAGAGAGGCTGTGCCTATGTTCCTGATGCTTTTGCTTTCGATATACTGGACAAAGTGCAATGCTTTGGTAGAAATTGGAGTGTCCTAACCATTTACATTCAGAGAAAGGGATTGAAACAGGAAATTAAATTCTATGAGATGTATGTTCAGCTAGGGCAATGGAAGGCATAGGGGAAACCCTAAGGAATACTCCCAAGGAAGGCTTGGGTGAGTGGTGGTAGAAGATAGGTGAAGTCTTATAGAAGAAATAGTATGTAAAATGAGATGAAAATAGTTGATGAGAAATTATTTTGTTAAGAGAGATAGTTTCAGGTAAAGGGGTCACCATGGGCAATGATCAGGGATTGGAAAAGAGCCTGGTAAATTCAAGGGACTGAAGAAATGATATTTCTCCAGGGGGCTTAGGACAACAGCAAATTGGACAAGGATTGATGCTGAAGACTTTGGAAGGGAAAAGCTGGTGTCACTGGGAACATATTAAAGGATTTAAGAAAAGAGTGGCTTGAGCATAATTTCAGTTTCAAAACATTTGCACTGGCTGCTCTGTGGTAAAGAAATTTAAGGGGATTGTTGAGGAAGAATGTAAGTGTGAACTGGTTAGGAAGATACTCAGGATCTGGGGCCTGGAGGTCTAGTTAGGGGGAAAGGAGATGGAGAGACTTTGAGAGGAGTGAAAAATATTTACATGGTTGGCTCAAAGCAATTTGTTACTTTGTGGGACTGAGGGCTGAGGAAAGAAGCAGCCCAGGGTGGTTCCAGGATTTCAGGAGGGGAACAAGATGAATGCGAGACCATGCATGGCAGCAGAGGGTGGACAATGAGCCAGGACTGCAGGAAACCCGTGCTCAGCATTTCACATTACAGGTCTGAATTTCCATGACGATTGCCTTTAGGTAACTATTTGTCTCTCTTAGAGAACATAGGGATTTGACATAGAAAGATCGTTTTCTGCTCTAAAAATGTCACTCCTGTGTCATTCTGAGTACAGCACTGTCAACAGTAAACTTCAGAATGTGCAACGTGCAGAGCAGCTAATGCCTAGAACCCCCCTTAGAGGATTTTCTCAGCCAAAATTTAGTGTGCCCCTTTTATTGTTTAGTGTTATTTCTGAGGTACCAAGAGGAACGTGCCTGCTTCTGAAACTGGTTGAATAAAGTAATAATGTTTTTTGGAGTCTAAATTTTTCCTTGCTGGAAAAAAAAAGTGAAAGGAATCATCATAGCACCTCCTGTAAAAGCAGTAGCCTTCTGGATCTGCCCAGAAGGTGATTTGCAGATGTAATTGGGCACTGGAAAGAAAAAAAGTGAAAAGAGAGATGGCAAAAGTCTGGGGTAATGATGACCCTGTTCAAAGTCCACAGTGCAGAGTCTTACAGGGCAGCATAACAACACTTTCATTGACCTTCAGGATTTCCTTGGAATGTTCCAAGTTGACCAGTTTTGATATCTCCTTGACCAAAATTAGATCTTATGATGGCCTTAATCTAAAACTTAGAGTGGCAGTGGCCACGGGAGTTGCTGAGCCAGGGAGAGGGAAGAAGAGGTGTGATATGGGAGCATTTTCAGGACTTGGAGTTATCCTGAGTGATATTGCAGGGACAGATGCAGGACATTATATATCCTGCCATAACCCATTGAATGGACTAGGGGAGAGTATAAACTACACTGTAAACTATAATCCTTGCAGTACAGCAGTGCTCCAATATGTATTCATCAAATGCAATGAATGTGCCACACTGATGAAAGAGGTTGTTGATGTGGGAAAAGTGGGGGGTATGGGAAGTGCAGTATATGGGAATCGCATATTTTTTAATGTAACATTTTGTGTGATCTATGTATCCTTAAAAAAAATAGACAATAAAAAATTTCATTTTCAAAAAAAATAAGAGTGCAAGTGGGAACTAATTTGGTTTTAAGTAGTTATAGTAGACCCAGAATGGTACCAAACCAGGATTTCTGAGTCCTTGAGGCACCAGTTTGTGAAGAAGACCTGGACTGGGAGATGGTGAAAATCACTCTCCTGATACGTTGTGTTTGTTAGTTGCATGGATTTTTATATGTTTCCTTTTATTTTTTCCCTGGATACTTGTGTCTGTAGCAGCTTTTTTGCCTTTATTGTTTACCCTGTAGTCTGCCAGTCCCCAAGGATATCAAGCCTATCTAGAAAGACAGAATGGGTGAGGAAGAAGGAAAAAGTTGAGGACAATGAGTAAGACAACCCAGAGAGGAAAGAGAACCCAGTGGATCTGGTGTTATGAAGGTCAAGGACGTAGTGTTTCCAGGAGGAAGAACTGCTCTAGTGTACTGATCCCTGCCTAGTGATGATGCCAGAGGATGGATGATATGGACCACTGGGTTCCATAACGTAGAGTGCTTTGGTGAATTCTGCAACTGATGTAAAGGTAGTGAAGTAGGGCGAAAAGTCAGAGTGAAATCAGTGACCCTCATGTTCCCTTCTTTTCCAGGCACCAACTGGTTGCTGGAGATTATCTCCCTGATCTACTCCAAGGGGGATCCCAAACGGGTCCAATCTGTGTTCATCTGGAACCATTCACCCTGCATAGAAACTGTGCGTGGGTATAATCTCACCAAGAACATGGAGGGCCCAGCCTCCTCCCCTCCCACCTCCCCATCCACCTCTTCCCCAGGTCTTTCTTCAGTTCCAAGGCCAAGGTCAGTTCATCATGGTCAAGAAACTTCCCAGACTTTCATATTTATAGGAAGCAGCTGGAGAGCTCATTAAAATGCCTAGTGTCATTTAGCCTGGGGTGGGGCCCGAGAGTCTGCGTCTCTAACCAGTTCCTACGATGCCCATGAGGCAGCTCCAGGCGCCACACTTGAGTCAAGGGTGTAGACCATCCCACAGATTATACTGGCAAGGTGTAAGTCAGAGACGAAGTAAAATATTAAGGCCAGAATCTGTAAAAAGCACATTTTAAGCCCAAAAAGAATTCGTTAACTACTGCTCTTTGTTGCTGTAAAGAATAATTAGCTTATCTGTTTTAAGTATAGGAGGGAGCTGAGAAGGATATGTCAGACCAAAGAAAGACTCAGACAAAGCCAGCTTAGCGAGCAAAAGAGCATTTAATAGGGGGCTTACGTGGGGCCTCGCCCTCGATGGTGGAAGGGGAGTCCTCTCGGAGAGTCTGAGCCTGGCCGGGGCTAAATCCTCTTCCATGGCAGTGGGAGGTGAGCATGGTGCTTCCAAGGCTTGAGTCCGCACTTGCCACAAAGCAAGAGGGGTCTTTTATACTACCTGGCGATGTGCGGATGGGGAGAGCATGTGACCGGGGGCATGATACGGAATTGCAGGGCTCAGGACAGATCATCAAGGAGTGGGCATTCACAGTGTTTCCCAGCAGGGCAGAAGTTACCCTTTCACAGAAATGATGTAAAAGGAGTGTTTGCAACGTTTGTCAGTCGGGCTGACATCACATCTTTACAGTAATTACATAAGGAATCTATTGATACAAAAGTGGTCAAGCAGTTCACAGATGAGAAAATTCTTAGAGTTTCTGGGAGAGAAGTCTAAGCATACAAGTTTTACTTACCATTCATGAGTTCACAAACAGTTATTTCTCAAGACTTGCTGTGTAACTATTAATAAAATGCTGCTGTGACTAGAAAGCGAAAAAACTGGAAGATGTAAATTGCTTTGAGGATTTTTTAAGTTTTATGAGTAAGTTGAGAGAAACTTACGCAAGCATGCGTGCACTCCCCTTTTGAGTGTATACATTCACTTTACATTAAGCTTTCTTGCTAGTAAAAAGAAAATTAAGTTGAGACACAGAAAAGTATCCTTTCCTTGGAATTTCACAATGTGCAGTAAGCTCAAGTTTTTTTGTTTTTAACATCACTCCAAGTTTGTTTACAGTACAACTATGTTTGTGTCTTAATGGTGTTTGGTAAATCCCTGGGTGTGAAGCTGAGACCTAGAGAGAGACAGAACCTAGAATAATGTCGCACAGAGTTGTTCAGAGTCTGGAGGAAAACTCAGTGGATGTAATGCCAAGAGATCTTTGTGTGTGTGTGTGCACTAATCTTAGCGTCACTATGGTGACTCTTCATATATGTACGCTCTGATCCTGGTAGAGAGCTTTCTACTCCCCCCAGAAAGCTCTCTCATATCCCTTCCCAGTCAATTCCCACCCACAGAGGAAACCATTCCCCTGACTTCTATATCCAGAGAGTAGTTTGCCTTGTTCTGGAAGTTCACACAGATGGACTGGTACTACGTGAACTCCTCGACGCTGCCTTCCTTCATTCAGTGTAACATGGGGGACTCTTCCATGCTGCTGTGTGTACGCACGGATATGTATTACGGTGTATCTAAACATGGCACACTTTATTAATCCGTTCCCCTGTTAACATTCTTAGATTGCAACACAAATACAATACACCAATCACCTTTAAAACTCTCCAATGACTTCCCCCTATGACTTGTTTATAATATCCCAGAGGCAATGCTTTCTTCTTCCACTGTTTTATTCCTAATGTTACCCCTGTGATTGATATATAGGAACTTCAAAAAATATATTTCATTGAAGAACAAAAGAACTGATTTATTAAGGTTCTATTGATATTTTGTCAGCATTTTATAGGAATTGTGATTTCTGTGAAGATCAAGCAAGATGGAAAATAACTGTGTTGATTTTTATTATCCCTTTTTTCCATTTAAGGTGACCAATCCCATCAGAAATCCCAGAGATATTCTTGTCTCTGGTTATTTTTTCTGGAAAGTAGTGAGAGCATCTAAGGAAGGGTAGTCACTGGAACAATATTTTGAATGGTTCCTCCAAGGAAATGGTGAGTGTGACGTAAAATACGAGAGCTGGGGGGATTCCTGAAGTCCTTTTCCAGTTCTCAATTTAAACCCAAACTGATGTCTCTACATCTCATCAAAGTGAAGGGTGTAAGGCCCCCGTACGATTGGAGCCCAAGGTTGCTAAGTCCACATACTATCCTGCATAAGCCCATCTGTTTTCTCCATCCAAGATAAACCAATCTAGCTATTTTCTGAGTCTCCAGGCCTGCCCACAACTAACACAAAGGCTACCCATATTCTTCTCCTCTACCCTGCCAGTTGTGGCTTTCTGAAATTCAGTTTCTCATTAGCTTCCTGGACTGCACAATCTTGACTTTACATCATTTTTTTTAGTTGCCTCTTTTCAAAACTCCCTTAATCATCTTTACCTAGCTATCTCAGAAAATGTTTGTGCTATCCTAGGATTGCTATACTTTCTTCTTTTTTTTAAGCTGGAGTAACTTTTTTTTACACTTTTTTTATTAAAGTTAATAGATCACAAAAAATGTTTCATTAAAAAACATAGGGAACGGACTTTGGCCCAGTGGTTAGGGCGTCCGTCTACCACATGGGAGGTCCGCGGTTCAAACCCCAGACCTCCTTGACCCGTGTGGAGCTGGCCATGCGCAGTGCTGATGCGCGCAAGAAGTGCCGTGCCACACAAGGGTGTCCCCCGCGTGGGGGAGCCCCACGCGCAAGGAGTGCGCCCGTGAGGAAAGCCGCCCAGCGTGAAAAGAGAGAGCAGCCTGCCCAGGAATGGCGCCGCCCACACTTCCCGTGCCGCTGACGACAACAGAAGCGGACAAAGAAACAAGACGCAGCAAACAGACACCAAGAACAGACAACCAGGGGAGGGGGAGAAATTAAATAAAATAAATAAATCTTTAAAAAAAAAAAAAAACATAAAAAACATATACCCCACTCCCCACCCCCCCACCCCATCATTTTTGTAAATGGTATTTTTTTTAAGATATATACATCACCAAAAAAAAAGTTACATTAAAAAATTATAAGCGATTCCCGCATACCCCCCACCCCCCACCCTACTCCTCCCACCCCAACAATCTACTCCATCATTACACAGAAATTCCGGGCTTTCTCGGGACTTGCCTTTTTTTTTTTTCTTCATATTTTCATGAAACCACAAGAAGTCCAAAATCTAACCTGTGATATGTCTCCCAGGCTGCAGGCCTATGGACATCTTTACTGGACAGAGCCACAGATAGCTCAATATTTTCAAAACCTAAAACGCCTTTCCCCAACATCCCAAACTGCTCCTACTCCAGGCTTATCTGTCTCAGTAAATAGACCACCCCTCACCGAAGGGCCAGCGTTATTCTGATGTTTCACATGTGTCATCGTTTTCCATCCCAATCCTACATCCTCCTCATCAACTTCCATTATGTAATTACTGATACCTTCATTCTGGTGTATACTAAAATGTCACTGTATTTAGAGAATTCCTTTTGTTGTTTTTTAACGCTTAAAGCATCATTCCCTGTCTCTTCTTATCTGTTTTTTCCTTCCTTAGTAATTAGTTTTCTTCTTTAGTAATTATTACCATTATTCCCCATACAAATGAAGTAACTTCAGGAATCTAAATCACAGGAAATAACACCCTTAGACCAGGGCAGCAGGGAGCCCTGGTTTGGTCCCTAAATTTAGAGCTGAGCTTCTGGACTCATTGGATAACAAGCACGCAGAGGATCCCCTGCTCTAAAGCACACCACACCAGCCCACCTGCCTGCTAGGCTAGCAGTAGCCACAGGGAGAAGCAAAATGCATGAACTATAATTGCTGTTTGCAGGCATCAATGATGGCTAGTAGTTTCTTGGTCATACGCTTTTCCCAAAACTTTGCATATCCGAAGTTAAAAATTAAGTAAGCTGTTTCAGGTACAGGTCTATCAGATATAATGCTTCTCTGGTCCATGTGTGTATGCCTCACTCTTTGGTTTATATACCTAGGTGTGGAATTGCTAAGGCATAGCAAATATAAATTTTCAACTTAAAAAAATCAGACTATATACCAAAGTGGCTGTATAAATTAATATTACCATAAGGAAGGTATGAGAGTTCCCTTTACCACGTATCTCCGATGCTATTTGTTATTATCAATGTTTCTATGATTGTAATTATAGCCGCTTTACATAATAATGGGTGAAGAATTGGCATATTCTACATAGTTTATCTCCTTATTTGTATATATGGCTTATCTCTACTTATATTCAAAGCTTTTTTAATGTCTTAGATGATATTTTATCATTTTTTCTATGAAAGGTTTGTAACTCTATATACATATGTATATTTTTGTGTGAGATGAACAACTTTTAAATTATGCTTTATAGGTTTTTTTGGCCCAATATTGGAAATGTAACTGATTTTAACTTTTTATTGGGTAGTCATCAAATGACTGAACTCTCTCCTTCATTCTAATTGGTTCTTCCCACATACTCTATGGTTTTCTATGAAGCAAAAATAGAACTTTTAAGTAATGACTATCATCTTCATTTCTAATACTTGTATATTATTTTCCATTTCCTTACCTTATGGCATTGACCAAATCTCTGAGGCTAATGGTAATAGTTCTATTTTTCTTCATTTTAAAGAGAATTATTTTAAAACTTCATTGTTAGATATTATGCTTGCTATAAGTATTGAGTAGAGAAGTTTTTTTTACATTCTAACCTATTCCATATTGATTTTGAAATATATTTTAAATAAAGGCTTTATGCTAAATTTTATCAAATGCTTTTCTGGATTCATTTGAAATGACATTTTCTCCATTCTTGTGTAAAATTGTAATTTACACTAATACATTTTAAGATAGTTCAGCTTTGATTTTAAGTATTCAATATTTTCCATGTTATTTCCTTTTAATATATTGCTATAATAGTGTTCTAACATATGTGCTTGTAATTTTTATTTCAGTGTATTAATGTGGAAAATTTCAAATATATTTGCTCAGTTTCAACCACTAGTGATATATGGCCCATCTTATTTCATCTGTATGCTCTCATTTTTCCTCCCACTCTACTCTTTTAGAAAAGCTCTCAGACTTCATGCTTTTCATCTGTATTTATTTCATTATATCTCTCTATAAATAAAGTGCCATTATTATTACACCAAAAAACACATATAACTTTAACATCTTCTGATGTATAATCCAGTATTCAATTTTCCTAGATTATCTCATAAATGCCTTTTGATCTCTTTAAATTGGTTTCCAAAGAAAAGCATTTGATTGAATTGGGTTGACATTGGTTACCATACATAACAGTTTTAATATATATTTTATTCTATAACATTTTTACTTCCTTTTTCTCTATTTATTGATTTTTTTGTTCCATAGAATTCCTTGCTTTTGAAATATTATTGTACATGTTCTTATAGTCCTTCTATTTCCAATAAGCTGGTAGTTAATATAGAGGCGTTATTGGGTTCAGGTTTGATTTCTTGACAATTCTGTGTACTTCTGATTTATATCACATCAGGAGATATATCATATCTTTCTCTTTTGTATATTTTAGTAATATTTTAGTTTATATTTTTGCATCCATGCTTACAGTTGTGATATCCTAGAATTTTCCTTTCTCCCACTGCCCTTGCCATACTCTGACATTGAAGTCTACTAATATCACACAGCAAAGGGGTGCTAATGCAAAATACCAGAAATTGGTTGTTTTTATAAAGGGTATTTATTTGGGGTAGGAGCTTACAGATACCAGGCCTTAAAGCATAAGTTACTTCCCTCACCAAAGTCTATTTTCACGTTTTGAAGCAAGATGGCTGCCGATGGCTGCGAGGGTTCAGGCTTCCTGGGTTCCTCCCTTCCAGGGTCTTTTCTCTGGGTTCAAGGTTCCTTCCTTCCCAGGGTCTGCTTCTTCCTGGGCTCAGGGTTCCTCTGTTCCTGGGCCTGGCTTCTCTTTCCTCTGTGAGTTTACTTCCCGGGGCTCCAGCTTAAGGCTTCAGCATCAAATTCCAACATCAAAAACCCTCGCATCAAAAGCTCTAAGTCTGTCTTTTGCCATGCCTTTTATCTGTGGGTCTCCACCCACCAAGGGGTGGGGGGACGCAATGCCCTAATTTCATGGCCCAAACAGAACCATAATCATAACTCAATCATGCCCAGTAATAGACCAGGTTACAAACATAATCCAATATCTATTTTTGGAATTCATAACTATATCAGACTGCTACAGAGGGTAAGGATTTTCTTCTTTTTCTGTTACCTGGATCACCAGATATTTGGATTTTTTTTTAAAGATTTTTCTCTAATTTCTATTAGGTTTGTATTTGATGACTGTGTTATATATGGGGTTGCAGATATTGAAGCACTAATTCCAGGACCCTCATGATTATAGTCCTACCCATAGTTTCCAATTCTAAAAGAGCCATTTGGATAAGCCAAAGGTTACCTGAAAATTACTTTTTTTACTAGTAGTGGACATAAATGATTTCATTTCTTGGTTAAATAATTCCATTTCTTAGTTTTTGATCTCTTTAATTTCCCTTCTTACCACCATTGTTTCTTTACTTCTATATTCCTTTCTTGCATACTTTTATTCATTTTCTATCTTCCAAAATGCATATTCAAAGATGCTTAATTCATTAATGGTGTGTCTCTGGTCTTTTTAAAATGTAAGCATTAAGGGTATAATCTTACCATCAAGAACTGATTTAACCACATTTCTCAATTTTTTTGTATTTAATATTTTCATAATCTTAAAATTCTAAACTTTAATAAAATTCTCTGTCATTTATCTAGAACTGTGAGTTACTGAGAAAAGTCTTCAAATTTTGTTTTATTTTTAAAGAAACTTTAGATTACACAAATATTCATAAAAAATATAGAGGATTCCCCTATACCCCACGCCTCCCCCCACCATACTTTCCCACATTAACATCTTTCATTAGTGTGGTACCTTTGTTAAATTGATGAACATATTCAAACATTGCACTAACCAAGGACTATAGTTTACATTATTGTCTACACTTTGCCCTGCACAATTTATAGGCTGACAAAAGTGTTTAATAGCCTGTATCCGTCATTGCAATGTTATGCGGGACAATTTCAATGTCCCATGAATGCCCCATGTTGCACCTATTCTTCCCTCTCCCCCACCTCAGTCCCAGGTTGCTTACCACCCTTGTTTGTTCATTCCTCAATCTTGAGGATTTGGGGGTGGTGATAGGTCTGATTGAGAAAGGGCTTAGATCCTATGGGGCAGATGGATGGAACTGTATTGTTTGCCGTTACAGACACTCTCCACTTCCTGGGATGGATGTTGTTCACATCATCCTTTCATTAGTTGTCCTGAGTGCAATGAACTGGCGAGCAGGTATTGCAACTCTGTTGAGATTCAGGGATCAACTGGCATATGAATAGAACAAGGATTTAAGTCTCTGGGACAAATACTTAACAAGTATAATGTTAATTATAGATTCGAATAAAAGGGGCAGAAGAGCTATGGGTAGGGAAATTATAAATGAGTCTAACTCTGTTATATTAGGGAGTTTATATTCCAAAGTGAGGCCCAATGACAGGAAGCCAAATTCTTGAGATTGTCTGCCCTGCCTACAGTGTCCAGATGTTTCTAGAGCCTTCAGGAGCCCCACTGTTTGAGACACTGTTTACTGTGGCAGTCAATGAGGTCCTGCTAAGACATTCATAAGAGTAACCTCTGGAATAAACTCCCAACTCACTTTGAAGTCCCTTAACCATAATGACACATTTGTATTTAAAATTTCCCCCTTTTGTCAAGGTCTGTTTCCAGATTCATCACTAGTCAGTGCTTGGTAATAATCCCTTGGTGCCAAGGACGCTCAACCTGGGAGTCATGTCCCATGCTGGAGGGAAGGTAGTATGTTTATATGCTGAGTTTGGTTTAGAAAGCAGCCACATTTGAGCAACAAGGGGCTTCAGGAGGTAATTCTTAGGTAATATATAATACTAGGCTAAGTTTCAATTTCACTAGAAAAGGTTCATAAGTACAAGTATCAATATCAAGGGCCTGGTATAAGAGTCTGTCCTCTTTCACTAGGCTCTGACCCTGTACTAAAGGGGATTATTGCTGCTCCATTAGAGAATGTAACAGGATTCCCAGGATGGGAATTCAGTATTCTTTGGGTTATTGTGTGGAACTCCATCCACCAAGACAATAATACCCCATGAACACTTGAACATATTCATATGCCATAGAGGCATGCCCAGGTGCACCCCTCCCCACACATCTTCCCATCACCAATGCCCCACACTAGTGATCCTCCCCTGCCACAGTTGTGACCCTTCTGCAATCCAACCCCCCAATAAAGCAAAAAACAACAACAAAAAATAATAAAAATAATAAGAAAATAATGAAGTCCTCCAGAAAAATAGCTAGAAGATAGGCTGAACTGCCTGGAAAATTATCTTCTAGGGTTTCGGACATCAGGAAAAGACTGAGCACTGCCCAGAGGAGAAAGAGACAAAGGTGAGGAATCACAACAACAGAACTGTGGGTTGAAACCAGCAGCTGCTGCTGCCAGCACCTTCCACCACACTAAAGACACGTTAGAATCCTCAGGCCTCTGGGCCTGCTGCTACAGACAAAGGGGACTCCAGGGATCCACCATCCCAGGAAAGGGGAGAGAGAGGGATATAGCCTAAGGCTGACTCGGTTTTGACTCACAAGGTTGTCTGCTATGTCCCGAGAGCCCTCCTAGGCCAGCTGGGGTGGTGCAATTGTTTGTCTTGGGAGCCAGCAAGGGGCTAAAGATATACAACCCTCTCAATCTCTAACTCTACTATCAGGGACTGATTGTTGAGGACTCAGAAGGGAGTGGAAATATTCCCAACCCAGGAAAAAGGGAGGAGACTGCCTGAGAAGGCTGGAGAACTGTCACTGAGAAAGTTTGAATTACAAGGATCTTAGCCTCCAGATGGGAAGACCTATCACATTGATCCAGTCTGTGTTACAACAAATAGGCTCCAACCAGACACTTAACTGACAGTTACCAAAAAGTGCCATCTGCTGGCAGACCAAGGAAGCACATGTGAGAAAATTAAAAATAAGTAAGAGAAGATTTTTCAAACCTTTATAGGCTACCCTCCCCAAGGCCCTGGGAAGCCAGCCTGCAACTAACTACTGGGCCCAAAGCCCAGTTTTGAACAACTAGCAGAGACACTCCTAACAATCCAGGTTGAGCCAAAAATCAAAAAACACTGATAATACACAGCCTCCCATCACTAAATCCCTACAAAAGAGAAAGAAATTGAGCATCTGCATAAACTACATCCTAATCAGACACGTTGACATCAGCAAAAAATTATAAGCTGTACTAAGAAAATGGAAAACATAGCCCAAGGAAAGGACTATATCAAAGCCCCAGAAGAGACACAGGATTTGAGAAAACTAATTAGAGAGATGCACAAAAATTTACAAAATTAAAATAATTAATTGAAAGACAATATGACTAAAGAGATAAATGACATCAAGAAGACATTAAGCAAGTACAAAGAAGAATTTGAAATGCTGAACAGAAAAATAACAGAGCTCATGGGAATGAAAGACGCAATAGGCAAGATCAAAAGCATATTAGAGGCATACAACAGCAGACTCAAAATGATAGAAGAAAGAATAAGTGATACCAAAGACAGAAGAGGAGCTAAAATTGAGAGAAAAGAATGGGAAAAAATTGAGCAGGGCCTCAGAGAGTTGAATGACAACATGAAATGCAAAAACATACGTATCATGGGAGTTCCAGAAGAAGAGAAGGGAAAAGGGGCAGAAAGAGTATTTGAGGAAATAATAGCTGAAAATTTCCCAACTCTCATGAAAGAAATTAAATGGCCAAGAAGTGCACCATATCCCAATCAGAATAAATCTGAATAGACCTACTCTAAGACTCATACTACTCAGAATATCAACTATCAAAGATAAAGAGAAAATTCTCAGAGCAGCAACGGAGAAGCAAAGTATCATGTACAAGGGACATCCAGTAAGACTTAACATGGATTTCTCTTCAGAAACCATGGAGGTGAGAAGACAGTAGTATGATATAATTAGGATACAGTTTAGGTTAGATTGACCTATTCATGATATTTAGTCTTCCAATTCATGAACATGGACTCTTTTTCCTTTTGTTTAGGTCTTCATTGATTTCTTTTAGCATTGATTTATAGTTTTCTGCATATAGATCCTGTATTTCTTTGGTTAAATTAATTCCTAGGTATTTGAGTCTTTTTGTTGCTATTGTAAATGGAATTTCCCCCCGATTTCTTCCTCAGGTTGTTTGGTACTAGTGTACAAAAACATTACTGATTTTTGCATGTTGATCTTGTGTCCTGTCTCTTTTCTGAACTCATTTATTAGCTCAAGTAGCTTTGTTGTGTGTACTTCAGATTTTTCTAAATACAGGATGATGTCATCTGCAAAGAGTGAGAGTTTTACTTCCTCTTTTCCTATTTGGGTCCCTTTGCTTTTTCTCGTCTCATTGCTCTATCTAGAACTTCCAGTAAAATATTGAATAACAATGGCAAAAGTGGACATCCTTTTCTTGTCCTGATCTTAGAGGGAATGTTTTCAACCTTTCCCCATTGAGTACAATGTTGGCCATGGATTTTTCATATATGCCTTTTATCATATTGAGGAATTTTCCTTCTATTCCTGTCTTTTGAAGTGTTTTTATTAAAAAGGTATGTTGAATTTTGTCACATGCCTTTTCTGTGTTGATTGAGATGATCATGTGATTTTTTTCCTTCAATTTGTTAATGTGGTTTATTACATTGATAGATTTTCTTATGTTTTACCAGTCTTGCAAACCAGGAATAAATCCCACTTGATTGTGATGTATAAGTTTTTTGATATATGTGTTGGATTAGATTTGCAAGTATTTTGTTGAGAATTATTGCATCTATGTTCATTAGAGAGATTGGCCTGTAATTTTCTTTTCTTGTACTGTCTTAACCTGGCTTTGGTATTAGGGTGATGTTGCCTTCATAAAATGTGTTGGATAATTTTCTCTCCTCTTCAAATTTTTGAAAGAGTTTAAACAGGATTGGTGTTAATTCTTTTTAAAATGCTTGGTAGAATTCACCTCTGAAGCCAGCTGGTTCTGGACTTTGCTGGGAGATTTTTAATGGCAGATTCAATCTTTTAAAATGTGATTAGTTTGTTAAGTTCTTGTATTTCTTGTCACTGTAGGTTGTCTGTGTGTTTCTAGGAATTTCTCCAGTTCATGTAGGTTGTCAAGTTTGTTGGCATACAGTTTATCATAATATCCTCTTACGATCCTTTTTATTTCTGTGGGGTCAGTTGTAACTTCCCCTCTTTCATTTATGATTGTATTTATTTGCATCTTCTCTCTCTTTTTCTTTGTTAGTTTAGCTAGGGATTTGTCAATTTTATTGACGTCCTCAAAGAACCAGATTTTGGTTTTGTTGATTTTCTCTTTTTTTTTTTTTTGTTCTCAGTTTCGTTTATTTCTGTTCTAATCTTTATTATTTCTTTCTTTTGGCTTGCTTTGGGATTGGTTTGCTGTTCTTTTTCTAGTTTGTCTGGGTATGCAGTTAAGTCTTTGATTTTAGCTCTTTCTTCTTTTTTTACATAGGCATTTATGGCTATAAATTTCTCTCAGCACTGCTTTTGCTGCATCCCATAAATTTTGATACATTATGTTCTTATTTTTATTCATTTCCAGGTAGTTACTGATTTCTTTTGCAATTTCCTCCTTGACCCACTGATTGTCTAAGAGTGTGTTGTTTAACTTCCATGTATTTGTGCCTATTCTGGTTCTCTGTCCCTTACTGATTTCCAGCTTCATTCCATTGTGATCAGAGAAATCACTTTGTATAATTTAAATCTTTCTCAATTTGTTGAGAGTTGTTCTGTGACCTAACATGTGGTCTATCCTGGAGAATGATCCATGTGCACTCCAGAAGAATGTATATTCCACTGTATTTGAATGTATTGTTCTGTATATGTCTATTAGATCTAGATCCCCTAATGCATTATTCAAGGTCTCTGTTTCTTTATTTATCCTCTGATGAGATGTTCTGTCTAATCATGACATTAGACATTAGATTATAAAGTCCTCTACTATAATTGTAGAGGCATTTACTTCTTAGTAGTAGGAAAAACTTAGTTTTTCCAATGTTTGCCTCATGTACTTTGGGGCACCCTGGTTAGGTGCATAAATGTTTATGATTGTTCTTTCTTCTTGATAGATTACTCCTTTTATTAATATATAGTGTCCTTCTTTGTCTCTTACAATAGTTTTGATTTTAAAGTCTATTTTGTCCAATATTAGTATAGCTACTCCTGCCCTTTTTTTTTTTTTTTTTTTTGGTTATTGTTTGCATGTAAAATCTTTTCCAACCATTCACTTGCAACCTCCTTGCATTCCTGGGTCTAAGATGAGTTTCTTTTACATGGGTCATATTTCCTTATCCATTCTGCCAATCTGTGTCTCTTGATTGGGGAGTTTAATCCAATAACATTCAAGGTAATTACTGTCAAGACATTACTTACATTAGCCTAATTTTCTTTAGGTTTATATATGTCACATTTTGTTTTCATTTCTATTTTTATCTTTTTAGTTATTCTTACTAATAATCTTCCTTTCTACACTCTCCTCCAACCCTCTCTCTCCTGTCTTTTCCTTTCAATCTGAAGAACTGCCTAAAGTAATTCTTGAATGGCAGGTTTCTTGTTGACAGACTCTCTTAATTTCTGTTTATCTGTGAATATTTTGAATTCTCCCTCATTTTTTGAATGCCAGCTTTGCTGGATACAGAATTCTTGGATGACAAATTTGTTTTCCTTTTAGCACCCTAACTATGTCATACCACTGCTTTCTTGCATCCATGGTTTCACTTAATCTTATCAACCTTCCCTTGTATGCGATGGATCTCTTTTCTCTTGCTGCTTTCAATATTCTCTCTTGAGTGTTTGACAGTTTGATAAGTATATGTCTCAGGGCAGACTTGTTAGGATTTATACTATTTGGGGTGTGCTGCACTTCCTGGACATGCACATCCATATCCCTCAAAAGATTTGGGAAATTTTCAACCATTATTTCCTCCAACACTCCTTCTGTTTCCTTTCCCTTGCCTTCTCCCTCTGGGATGCCTATAATGCATAGGTTTATATGTTTCATGTTGTCATTCAATTCCCTGAGGCCCTGCTGATTTTTTAAAATCTTTTTGTCTATCTGTGTGATTTCAGATGTACTATTTTCAACATCACTAATTCTTTCCTCAGCCTGCTCAAATCTGCTGTTATGTGCTTCCAGCATATTTTTTGTTTCTTGCATTTTGCCATTCAACAACATTAGCTCTGTTATATTTTTATGTATGTTTATGATTTCTTTTTTTTTAAGATTTATTTATTTATTTATTTCTCTCCCCTCCCCCCCCACCCTGGTTGTCCGTTCTCTGTGTCTATTTTGCTGTGTCTTCTTTGTCCACTTCTGTTGTTGTCAGTGGCACAGGAATCTGTGTTTCTTTTTGTTGCATCATCTTGTTGTGTCAGCTCTCCATGTGGGCAGTGCCATTCTTAGGCAGGCTGCACTTCCTTTTTCGCTGGGCGGCTCTCCTTACAGGGTGCACTCCTTGCGCATGGGGCACTGCATGGCAGGCACTCCTTGCGCACATCAGCACTGTGCATGGGCCAGCTCCACACGGGTCAAGGAAGCCCAGGGTTTGAACTGCAGACCTCCCATGTGGTATACCGACTCCCTAACCACCGGGCCAAGTCTGCCACCTGTTTATGATTTCTTCAGTAGCTTCCCCCAGTGTCTTCTTAATATCCTTCATTTCTTCCTTCATTTCATTAAGTTGATTCATGGACATCCTTGGTTATTCCACATTATGCATCTCCTCCTGTTTTTTAATTTGTTCATTAGACTGGGCCATGTCTTCCTGTTTCTTAGTATACCTTGTAATTTTTTGTTGGTGTCTAGGCATCTGTCCATCTTGATAGGCTTATTCCAATGGTTAGCATCTCTTTCAACCCTAGGGTTTTATTTTGTTTTGTTTTGTTTTGTTTTTTTATCATAAGATTCCTTTTTGACACTTAGTTTCTCTTATTCCATATCCTTGTAGTTGTCTGTATCCCTTGAAAAAAATATTAAGACCATAGAAAAGGAAAGAAAGAAAAAGAGAAAAAGAAATAGTAATAATTTTTTAAAGAAAGATAGAAAAGGAACGATATAAGAGCCAGAAAAAATAAATAAGAGTGAGAAATCATAAAATATACACAGGAACAACAATAAAAAGGTGGAAGAAAAAATGAAATGAGAAAAAAATAGAAAAAATGGAATAAAATAAAAGATTGGCAAGATAAGAAAAGAAGAAGAAAATGAAGACCAAACTAGAAAATGGAGAATGAAAGAAAAGCAAAGGAAGTGGGAAAATGAAAGAAAGAAAATAATTTTTAAAACCAAGGAGAAAAAATAAGGAAAAGGAAAAAGGAAACAAAGAAAGAAAGAAAAAAAACAACCAAAAACCAAAAACCAAAACCAACCCAGGGAAAACAGGCTTTCCTCTTAGGCCCCTAGGAACCACATCAGGCTTCCAGTGTTCATAAATCAATTACCCTGCAGGCTGCCCTCCACAGGTAAGGTACCCAGTTTCAGTGAAAAAATTAAGAATTTCTTAAATTTTTTATTTTAAAAATTAACAGATTGAAAAACCTAAGACAAAAAATATCTCAGTTTTTAAGTTCCCTGTCATAAGGTGTTGCCTGGGTGACTGACAGTCCAGTGGATCTCTCTTTGGATTCCTTCTATTAGGAAATTGAACCAGGGAGCATTTCTATACTTCACAGTTGAGGTAACTTTCTGAAATTTATCTGGTCTCCCTTCCCTTTTTCCCTCAGGTGAGTTGGTCTTCTAACAGATTGCTGTCTCTCTCTCCTGTCCCTTCTCTCCTGGGCTGGTAATGTGCCCATCTCTGCCTACCTCCTCACTGACCTAGTTCCTCTGTCTCCCTGGGTGGCTGGGCGTGGCAGTCTGCCTGATCAGATCCCCTCTCCCCTCTCCCTGGGGCCACTTCGGTGCTGACTGGGGTCATTTTTGAGATTCAAAGGGGGCTCAGCTGGCCAAACGCACTGAAGAGAAGCCACTCTCCACCCTCCACCAGACTCCTCTTCCTCAAAGAGAACATTCTTTCCCATTCAGTTGGCCACAGTGAACCAGGCTATTCAGCTTGAGGCGGGGTATATGTGCCATTCCCAACCACAGGGGTGAGTAATTCACATCTTTTGTCTCTCCGTCCCTCTCCTCCCTGGATGATGCACAGCGTTCTCCCCGTCTGCAGATCCCCAAAGCGGCTACCTCAAATAGTTTTGCCCTCTCTCCATTCTTTTTGTAAATGAGTTTAGCTCTGCCTACCTACTTCAATGCCATCTTCCCCAGGAAAGTATTTTTGATACTGACCATAAAATTTTTTTGTTTCTTTATTCTTTTTTTAAGCTCTGCCCATTAAACCATAAAATTTTAAAGTATCCTTTATTTTTAGTATAAGTTTATTGCATTGTAATCAAAGCATTCAATATGCATGGTATTGTTATTAATTGCAGTTTATTCAAACTTTTATTTTGAAATAATTTCAAACATACAGGACAGTTGCAAAAACAGTACAAATCATTCAGAGAACTCAGACATATCTCTCTCCTAGATAACCAGATACACTAACGTTTAACATTCTGCCACATTTGTCATATCCTATCTACCTATCTACCTACCTACCTACCTACCTATCTACCTACCTACCTACCTATCTATCTATCTATGCATCTAGCTATCTTTCCATCTATTTATCTATTTTCTTAACATTTGAGAATAGGGTATATAAATCGTGCTTCTTGAACATTTAACACTTCCATGTACATCTCCTAAGAACAAGGATATTGACTTAGGAATCACCTCAAGTACTGTTGTCAAGCTCAAGAAATTTAACACTGATATAAAGCTTACAGTCTATTGCCCAATTTTTTCATGTGTTCCAGTAATGTCCTTCTGGGCATTTTCTTCTCCATTCTTAGATCTAGTCTGGGATCATTTATTGCCTTTAGTTGTTATTTCACCTTAATTTCTCCCTATATTTTTTTAAATTTATTGAACTATATCATGCATTCATAAACATACATAAACAATATGTGTATAATAGTTGTGAACTTACAAAACAAACATATATAACATCAAATAAACATATAACATCTCACCCTACCACCAATAACTTGCATTATTTTTAAACCTTTTTAACTAATAATTAAAGACATTGTCAAAATATTACTACTAAACAAAGTATTTTTCCCTAACCAATCCTATTATTGTCTTTATATCATTTATATATAAACATACATAAATAATTAAGTGTATAGTAAAAGTTGTGGACCTACAAAGCAAACATGCATAACATCATACAGGGGTCCAATCCATTAACCCTCCACCAACACCTTGCATTGTCATGAGATGTTTTTTTACAAGTTATGCAAGAATATTGTCCAAATCTTACTACTGATAGTCCTTATCTTACATTTGGTGTGTTTATCTCCCAACCACCCAATTATGATTTTTTAAATATATTTTTTATGACAGAAGTTGTAAACTTATAAAACAATCATGCACATGTGCAGAATTCCCAAACAACACCCCATCCATCAACACACAACAATGTGGTGTGTCATTTGCTAAAGATAAAATAATATCATCTGATTGTTACCATGTCCATTGTGTACATTTGGCTCACATTTTCCATACTGCCTCAGTATCAACACAGTACTTCTTTCACATAGATGCAAAAGTATTATATTGTTACTACTAACCACAGTCCCTAGGTCACCCCAGCTGTATTTTTCCCATGCTTCTTCACATTCCCAACACCCTGCAGTAGAGATGTACATTTGTTCTAGCTAACAAAGGACACTCTGCATCTGTACCATCAACCACAATTCTTATCCACCTCTTGGTTTACCGTGCTATCCACTTCTTAGATTATTCTCTAGCCTTCTGTCAATTGGCATTTACATACATAGACTACCATTTTGAGTCATATCCCCATTTATAAACCAGCTGTTACTGTGTGTTACCATTCACTCTATACATTTCCATGCCTTTACAGTAAAGCTGATGTTTAATGTACATCAGTAGTCCACTCAGTCCTTCTCTTATCTCCTTTAAGAGTCCACCATCTACCACCAGGGCTTGAAGATATTTTCCAATTATTTCTTCTAGAAGTTTTATGGTTCTTGCTTTTATTTTTAGTTTTTTGATCCATCTTGAGTTAATTTTTGGATAAGGTCTGAGATAGGGGTCCTCTTTCCTTCTTTTGGCTATGGATGTCCAATTCTTTCAGCACCTTTTATTGAATGGATTGTTCTGCCCAAGCTGTGTGACTTTGACAGGCTAGTCAAAAATCACTTGACCATACCTGTGAGGGTCTATTTCTGAACCATAAATTTGGTTCCAGTGGTCTACTGTGTCTGTCTTTAGGCTAATACCATGGTGTTTTTACCACTATAGGTAGGTATTATGATTTAAAGTCTGGGGGTGAGGGTTCACTTTTCCATTTTATAATGGCTATTCAGGACTCCTTACCCTTCCAAATAAATTTAATGATCATGTTTCCAATTTTTTCTTTAATGCTGGTGGAATTTTTATAGGGATTGCATTAAATCTGTATATTAATTTGAGTAGAATTGACATCTTGATGATAGTTAGTCTTCCAATCCATGAGCATGGAATATTCTTCCAGTTATTTAGGGCTTTTTTTTTTTATCTTTTTCAGCATTGAGTTCCAGTTTTCTGAATACAAGTGCTTTACATCATTGGTTAAGTTTATTCCTATTTATCTGTCATTATTTTATTATCACTACTCTTTTGACACTTATAGTTACTTTTATTGATATAATCTTTATTTCTAGACTCTCTTTCAGGCCTCTCTCTCCTGTCTTTTCTTTTCAGGCTCTAGCACACCCTTTAGTATTTCCTGAAATTCTGGTCTCTTGCTTAGAAATTCTCTCAGTTTCTGTTTATCTGTGAATATTCTAATTTTTCCCTCAGTTTTGAAAGACAGTCTTGCAGGATATAAGATTCTTGGCTGGAAGTTTTTCTCTTGTAGTATCTTAAATATATCAGACCACTGTCTTCTTGCCTCCATGGTTTCTGGTGAGAAACCAGCAGTTAACCTTATTGGGTATCCCTTATATGTTATGCATTGATTTTCTCTTGCTGCTCTCAGAATTTTCTTTTTGTCTTTGGCCTTTGACATTCTGATGAGAATGTGTCTCGGAGTTGGTCTATTTGGACTTTTTCAGATGGGAGTACGTTGTGCTTCTTGGACAGGGATATCTATGTCCTTCAATAGAGTTGGGAAATTTTCTACCATTATTTCTTCAAATATTCCTTCTGCCCCTTTTCCCATCTCCTCTCCTTCTGGGACACCCATGACATGAATGTTTGCATGCCTTTTGCTGTCATTTAGTTCCCTGAGACCTTGTTCAATTTTTTCCATTCTTTTTTCATCTGTTCTTTTGTATGTTCACTTTCAGAGGCCATTTCTTCAAGCTCACCAATCCTTTCTTCTGCTTCCTCAAATCTGCTATTATGATTCCAATGTTTTTTAAATTTCATTGACTGCACCTTTCATTCCCATAAGATCTGCTGTTTTTCTATGAATGCTTTCAAATTTTTCTTTGTGCTCATCCAATGTCTTCTTAATACCCTTAATCTCTTTAGCCATGTCATTGAATTTATTAAAGAGATTTGTTTGAACATCTATAATTAGTTGTCTCAACTCCTTTAGGTCATCAGGAGGCTTATCTTGTTCCTTTAACTGGGCCATAGCTTCCTGTTTCTTGGTGTGGATTGTAATTTTTGGTTGGTGTGTTCGCATCTGGCTTATTAGAATATTTGTTCTGGGTGCAGTTTTTCTCTTTATGTAGGGCTTCCTATCCTTTCTCCTGTTGGAAACTGAGGCACAGTGATCTCACAAGGAGAAACATGCTGTCTCCGTGGCTACACTTGCAACATAAGAAATCCAATGGTTGAATGCTTGATGGCTATCAGAATGATGCCACAAGCATAGATAAAAATGTGCATATATATTTTATAGTAAATAGAGCACTTAGACTTTTCACCTTGAGATAAGATTTTTTTAATTCCTTAGATCATGAGTAACGCTACTAGTTAATTGCATGTTGCTGCTTGTTCTCACATAGACTGAGGTATATAGAGAACCCCTTGTAAACAATAAAGTTGTCTGATAAGTCTCTACTCACAGACACCCTGATCCCAGCTCTCTCTCTTTCTTTCTCTTTGTTTCCTTGTCCTTTTTCTCTTTCTTTCATTCCTGATACCCTTTGGGACAACATTCCAACATTCTCCCTTGCTAGTTGTGCAGTAGAAGCCAAACATGTAGTTGGTGCTGTAAGCTGTGAAGGCTCAAGCTGCCCTCATTGCACCAGGGACCAATGAAGCTTCTTCCAACTTTCTCCTTTGCCAGGGGTAGGGACAGAGTCACAGGTATGTGGAATAATCCAAGTGCAGGCCTAGAATGTAGTTGCCCAGAGAGACTGACGAAGCTTCACGTCCCTTTCTCCCCTGCCTGGGGCGGGGATGGATGTGCAGGTGTGGGCAGCAATCTATGCAGTGTGGGTCCAAGATGACCACAGTTGCCCTGGTAGACTTCTGATTTTCAGTCAATGCCAGCCAAAGCTCTCTGCAGTTACCTGTATAGGCCGGTGCAGAACTCCTCAGCCTCCTCCCCACCAGAGGCGGGGCTGAAGCCTAGTCTAAGGCTGCAGGCTGATCTGCATGAATGAAACTGGTTCCTGCTGACACTGAGAGTTTCAGTCAGCCTGGCTTCCCCTCAGGCTGGGGCGGAGTCAGAATGGTGGCTACTGGCCTCTTTCTGACTTTGGCTGGTTCACACCCCAGCTGTTATCAGGGTTATACCTTAGCCAGCCGAGTCTACCAATCAGCAACCAAAATTGGCAGCCAACCATCTCCTCCTCCCCCATTTCTGAGAAATGGAGCCTCCAACTCCAGCCACAGAATAGCCCCTGGGACAGCTCGGGCTGCCAGAGTAGAATGATTACCGGCCTCTGGGGCTTGGCTGGTCATTTCCCAGAGAGGCTGGGGCAGGTCCCCACAGCTTCCTCCCTGCCAAAAGTGGGACTGTGACCTAGGCTAGAGCTGCAATATGATCTGGATGGAAAGATGGCGGTTCCCACCAGCACTGGGATCCTCAGTCCACCCGCTTCCCCTTGTGGCAGGCGCAGAGTTAAGATAGTGGCTCCTGAGCCCTTTCTGACTTGGACAGGCTCAAACTTTAGCTGTTCTCAGGATTATACTGTAGCTTACCAAATTATATTGAATTTGCTCATCTGTAGCTGAAATTGGTGCCCAACTGTCTCTTCCTCCCCCATTTTGGGGAACTGAAATTTCAATTCCATCTGAGGAACAGCTCCTAAGGCAGCTTGTGCCTCCAGTGGAGGATGGGCACCAGCCTCCACAGTGTGGAACACGCTACTTATGAGCTTTCTCTGCAGATGGGCAGTCTTCTCCTACTCCTTCAAGGTCCTTGCAGGATACTCTTCTGGTCTCCTGGAGCCCCCAAACAGGTGCTTCAGCTAGCTCCAGAGAGCTTAGGTATTTGCTAACTGTCCTGTAGCAGGAGCTGACTCTAGGAGCTCCTTACTCTGCTGCCACCTTGCTTGGTCTTTCTCTCCCTCTATTTTTAATTGTGGAAACATATATACAATCAGAACTTTCCCATTGCAACCAGTCCCAAGCATTAATTCAATAGATTAACTACATTCACAATGTTGTGTTACCCTTACCACCATCCATTACCAAAGCTTTCCCATGACCCCAAATAGAAACCTTCACCCACACTCTTAAATTCCACCATTTCTCTTCTTCCCCAACCCTGTTAACCTGTATTCCACTTTCTGTCTCTATGAATTTGCATATTCCAGTGATTTCATATAAATGAAATCATACAATATCTGTTCTATTGTCTCTCACTTATTTCACTCAAGGTTCATCCCTGTAGTCCCTGAAGGAGTATCAGAATCCATTCCTTTTTAATGACTGAATAATATTCCATTGCATGTATATGCCACATTTTGTTTATCTGTTCATTTGCTGATAGACATTCAGGTTGCTTCCAACTTTTGGCTATTTTGAGCAGTGCTGATATTAACATTAGTGTCCAAATACCTGTTCAAATCCCTGCTTTCAATTGCTTTGTGTATATACCTAGAAGTGGGATTGCTGGATAATATAGTTCTGTTTAACTTTTTGAGGACCTGTCAAATTGTTTTCCACGGTGGTTGCACCATTTTACATTCCCATCAACAATGTACTAATATCTTTGGCATTTTACAGTTTGATTATGATATGTGTTGGTGTGAGTATATTTGACTTTATTCTATTTTGGAGTTCAATGAGCTTCTTAGATTTGTATATTCATGTCTTTCATTAAATTTGGGAAGTATTCAGCCATTATTTCTTTGAATATTCTTTATTCCTCAATCTCTCTTTCTTCTACTTCTGAGACTCCCTCAGTGTACATGTTGGTATGTTTGTTGGTATTCCCCAGGATTCTTAGTCTCTGTTCATTTATCTTCATTCTCTTTTCTTTCTGATTCTCAAACTGAATGATTTCAGTTCTCTTATCTTCAAGTCCACTGATTCTCTTTTGCCAGCACCACCCACTCTTGGGATTTTTTATTTCTGTTCCTGTGGCCTTTGACTCTGGTTTCTTTTCATCATTTTTTTTTGTCTTTAATGATATTCTCTTTGTGTTCACCTGTTATTTTCCTGATTTCCTTTAGTTCCTTGTCATGTTTTCCTTTAGCTCTTTGAATACACCTAAGACCATTTTTATAAGTCTTTGTCAGGTAAGTCCAAGCTCTGGTCTTCCTCATTGATGGTTTTTATTCTTTATTCTTATTCTTTTCATGAGCCATTGTTTCCTGTTTCTTTGTATGTTTTATAATCTTTTGTTGCAAGCCAGACATTTTGATATTTTAATATGTTACTTCTGGAGTTTAGACTCTGAGATATCTGCTCCTCAATCTTGCATCCAACTACTGTTATGAAAGAGATACCCTTCAATGACAGGAAATAACAAAAAAGAGAGAAAGAGAGAGAAGAGAAAAAGAAAAAGGAACCACCATTTTCAGTGTTTTAAGATTGGTTTTTGAAATTTCTCTCAAAGCTTAGCTGTAATAAAAATAAGTTTATGAAATAGCCCTAACCAAAATATAAGGTCCTCCCAGTATTTCTGCATATGCCATGTGCATACACAAGTAGCCCTAGGAACTCCCCAGTTCAACAGATCCAGATGTCTCCTTTGTTTCTTTATATTCACAGGCACTGTAGTGTATGTCCCACAGCCAACAAACTGTTCCCCAGGCAACTGCAATTTGACTGATCTCCTCCAGTTCTATAGGAAAGCTCTGTAAACTGCCTCTATACTCAGAGCAAGTTCTGGGATGGCAAGACTGTGATAAGTGTCCTGGTTCAGTCCTTCAGGCTGCCACCATATACATTGTCACAGATATACATGCTCCCAGAATGTGCACAAGAGTTACTCTGCTCCCTCTGGAACCAGAACCAGGGACACTAACTGGGAGCATAAGCCAGATTCATGCTGAGTTGATGAAGGTATGGGAGAGAATCCAGTGAGAGAATCACAAGATCCTACTGTTTTTAAATTGCCTTTTTCTTAATTCACTGCTTGCCCTGTTATTGAAACCCTTTAACTGTTTTCTAGAGGTTTGAGAAAGACTGTTCTGCCAGCTATTGTTAGTCAATTAGCATCTGTGGGGTGAAGGAGCCCTGGAGAGGAACTCTCTGTCATCTTGGTGACCAGAACTATTGTTTTTGGAATTAAGACTCTTTATTCTTGCACTATATGACCAATTTTACTACTTGAGTGAAGTGTTAAATATATGCAGACTTCTACATATGCCACCAGACCAAGCTTGTAAATTTTGTTCATCAAATTATCCACTTTCTCATTATATTTTTGTCTGCTTAAGTATTAATTACTGCAGAAATATGAGTAAATACTTCCTATCATAAGTATGGATGATATTTTTTTCTTTCAATTAGGCAACTTTTGACTTTTATATTGAAACTGTTTTGTAAGCTACATGCATTATTAGGGATATTATTTCTTCCTGATATTTTGTCTCTATTATCAATATGTAATACTCATCTTTATCACTAATAATTATTTTATTACTTATAAGCCTATTAGAGCTGATGTTAGCATTGGTATGCCAGATTTCATGTGGATTACCATTTTTCTGATCATATACATATGTGTATATACATGTAAAATATTTTTATTGTGAATGTTTTCCCGCAATTACAGTGTGTCACTTGTATAAGCATACAGTCAGAGTTTCCCCCAAAATTAACAATTTGGGCTGTTATTGGAAACTTTACTCTGTTTGTATTTATTTTGATCATTGATATATGAGGGTTTTTTCCTTGTATGTTGTGTTGTTTTCTATTTAACCATGCTTTTCATTGCTATTCTTTCTCATCTTTTCCAAGTTCTTCTTGAAATTGTTTGATATTTCTTCACTCTTTTTCCACTTATAGATTTTGGAAGTCTTTTTTTTTTAATATTTTGTTCTGGATAATCTAATTTTTTAGCAAGCACACTAGCATCACTAATGTCTGATATGGTCTGTAAGGACCAAATAGTAAATATTTTCAGTTTGATGGGCCATGTAGTCTTTATTGCAACTACTCAGCTCCATGACTGTAAAAGCAGCCATACAAAATATATAAATTGAATGAGCATGAATGTAGTCCAATAAAACTTCCTTTACAAAAATAGCAAACAATGTGGATTTGTTCTCCAGGTCATATTAAGTCAACCCCACATCCAGTATATTTTTTAATATTTTTATATCCTCAAAATAATTATTTAAAAATCATTATTTTTTCCTACAAATACTTACTGAGATTTACCAGGCTGTGGACAATTTAGATGGAAGATAGAATGCCTTGCATTTTCCTTTATCTTGGATTTACCTCCTTTATTCATGAAGTGTTATCTATACATAGTTCATTCATATAGCATTTTTCCCTTTCACAATATTTTGCCTAAAATGTCTTTATTGTATGCTTGTTATTGATTGATAGTTTAACTGAGTAGAACTAATAGTCTTGGCATTAAGAAGGGCTCAGGAATGTAGCAACCATGCAAAAGGATAAAATAGTTAAAGTATGGAGGATGGAGTGAGATTTCCCTCTCAAGAAAAATATATAAAATATAAGAAAAGCAATTTATAAAGAAAAGTACCTGTGAATTTCTTGATTTAATGAACTGTGAGTGTGAAGCCTCACAAAACAGTTATAAATAAGTCTTTACCTAGTCCCTAGGAAACTGTAATAGAAAAAAGAAAGAAAATCTTAAACCAGAAGAAAGGCAAATAATTTCTAAAGGAACAATAATTACAATAACATGAGACTTCTCAATATCACAATTAAACTAAGAATACAGAAATATACTTATGGGCTCTACTCTGAATAAGAAAGGGGCAGTGGCCACCATCCCTCAGACCACAAGACTTTCTGGACAAGATCAATTCAGAGATCCTTGAAAACTGGGTCCAAAGCCTGCTCCAAATGTAATAGCATCTGTACATGATATACATGATAACAGGAAGTGTTTTAATCCTTGTTAATTCATTATTTCAGCAAATAGTTATGACTTGCTTCCATGTGCCAGATGTTGTACTAACAATTGTGCCCCAAACAGTGAACATCATAGATTGGAATCCTGCTTTCATGGAGTGTGTAATCTCCCCTCTTTCTGTCCACCACTGATGCAGTGGTATATGGATCATGGTTTGGTCACGTTTGTGGTTGGATGGCTACACAACCAGAGATGTAGTAGATACCTTTATTGTTTTAGAAGTCAGTGACCAACCTAGCCAATAACTCATATGGAGAGGCAACCAGCAGTGTACTGAAGGCTTGGTTTGAATGTACAAGAGAGTTTGACAATGCTGAAGTCTATCTCTTGAACAACTTGAAATTTCTCCACCTTTTCTAGCAGTTAAATAATTTTCACTTGTGATTTATATATTAAATCCACTCATAAGACAGTATTGACATTTAAAGACTCATCCTCAGGTTACATTTAACCGTTATCCAATTTGTAACAGGTGACCCCCAAATCTGATTTCCTAGGCACAGGCAAACTAACAAAGTTAAACACAGATTTCAAAGTTGAACACAAAGTTAAGCAGATTAAAACAGAAGAGAGACTTTTATACCTTTACCATTTCTAGGAGCTCTTTGATCTTAATTGATGGCACATGAGCTTTCTTTATCTTGATCACTATTCACACCTTTTACAGGCACAACTGAGTTTAAACTGAGAATTTGAGGTATATTTCCTCATTTCTTTAAGGAGACACAACATGAAGCTTCTGGGCCTCAGATCTATCTGTTTTCTTTTCTTACACTGGTTTAACTAAAATTCAGGGTCCTGTACAGAGGCTGCTCTTGGCTATACTGTGGCCACAAGGACCAGCAGCAGGCAGAATTTCCTGATTCCTAAGAGACTCCTATGGTTTGCTGGTATGCTAGGGACTACACCTACTATTCTAGGAAGAATGAAGAAGCACTTTTTAGTCAGCCATTCTGGCATCCCAGAGTCCTAGTCTGATTAAAATATTCACCACTCCACATAATTTGGAGCTGAAGCTTTGTCCCAGCATCCTGAGAATTTCAATTTCAGAGGCTGCCTGGCCCACAAGTGTCCTTGTGGTGACCTAGGTCCTGGGTGATATCCGATTCCTGATATCAAATCAATGCACACAAGCTGAACTGGTGGGAGACTGAGCAGTGGCCCCCAATCAAAGCACCTGAGATATCTGTCTCTCAGGGGTTATTTGGATGCTCTCTGAATGGATGGGCCCAAGGAATGGGGGCCATTCAGTTTACTTCTCTGGTTCTCAGCACCCCCACATTCCAGGATCCGAGACTGACTGCTCTGTGACTCGAAGTGCCCAAGCCTTCAAAAGTCTTGGGGGACATTCAGAGTTACTTCTCTGTTTCCCACCACCCTGGGGATCAGAGACCCTACCACCAGGCATTTCTGGGGCCACCTGGACTTGGAAGACAGATCAAATAGATCAGATGCCCTCCAACTGAAGCAAGCTTCTTCCTCCTATCCTTCCGGAAGTTTTAGGCACAGTCTTCATTCTATGACTTTACTGTTGGATAGTTTCCCAGTTTAACCAGCCATCAAAAGGCCATTAAGTGATTAATGATCAATTGCTCTAGCTACTGGGGCCCTGGGGCAATAGCTTCCTTGCTAGATAAAGGTGTGTTCCCAGTTTCACAGTTATTAAAACATTCCAAAGCATTCTGACACAAACCTGTAAAGAGAAATTCATTAGCAAGAAGTAGGAAGGTAAAACATGAGTAAAGGTTAATTTTGCAAGGGTATCCTGGCCTGTGACCACCCTGGGGAAGGGAACTCCCATGGCATCCATTTTGACTCTGCCCACTCCCCTCCTACTTCATCCCCCAGGTAGCTGGGTGTGCTTAGATAGGAAAGCTGCTTGCAAAGGTGTGGACCCACTGGGAGGGGGAAGCCCCAAGCTCTCTGCCATTGCCATGCACCCCCTAGGGGAGGGGGCAGGAGAAGGAACTGGCAGATAGGCCCGAGGACAAAGATTCTGGCTGCTAAAATGGCTTGAAAAAGAAGCTTCACAGGGCCCGGTGCTCTACTGGGGAACCTCTGTCTTGGCAGGGCCGTCATTTAAGCCATTGCCCTATGACCCAGGTGTCCTGGCTGGGGTGAGATATCACAAGCCTGGGAGCGTGGCACAGATGTGTAGAATTTCCAAGCCCTGGCCCCTTCCCTCCCAGGATTACATCCTATGGGGTCTCGTAAGCAAACCCGTTTAAAATAGAGAATCAAAGGAAGGCATTAAACAAGCTGTAGGCCATAGGTTTGCTCACCAATAAACTCCTGGCTGGCTCACCAAATATACCAGATTTTATCTAGATTCTTGACTATGCTGCAGAAATGACTTTCAAGAGCATGTCAGGTGAGTTAGGCCAGTAATTTATTCAGGTAGGGAGGGAAGAGAAATGGGAAAAAATAACAGATCAGGGGTTCCAGGTAGAGAGGAAGGGACTGAAAAATGATAAAGTGGGCTGGTTTACAGGCTATGATTTCCCATTATAGGTTATAAATCCCCATGTTTACTTGTGTGATGATCCAAGCAGGGGAGAAGGCAACCAGAATTGGGGTCCAGAGGAAAGAGAGCATGAGAGAGAGAGAGAGCTCAGGTCTGGGGCCTGCCTTTTGAACTGTTAATTATCCCACCCCTTTGCTAATGGCTGGGATAAACCCTTTCCAGCTGTTTGCTGTTTTGATTGCTCATTTCTCCCATCAATCTCCCAGGAGGGCCCAATGATAAAGTCCTTAGGGAACATCCATGGCTTCTCCTGGCTCCCAGAGGAAGTCTTTGTTCTGGATGGCAGGATCTTGTGGGGTGGGGTCTTCCAGCAGCCATCTTGGGGGTTACTGATGTGGACTCTACTAGGTTCCAGATCCATCTATTGATTCCCTACCTTTCTAGCCTGCTTCACAATTGGCAGGAGTACTTTCTTCTCATATTCTACTTAATTCCATCTGACAACATCTAAAGAACTTTTTCAGTGGACTGTGGCAGAGTACAATGGGTGTAACCATATCTGCAGGTAGACTCAGGTGTTACTGATACTTAGTGGAGGGGGGAACCAGCAAAGAAAATGGGAGTGTGTAGGGCAGGTTTGATAAAGAGATAGAGTCCACTCTCTGTCATCGAGCTTAACTAAAAGAAGAGAGACATGAAAACAATCTGTGTGGAGGCCATGGCTACCTGGACAGCTTGGGGTGAGGCCTCCTGACCAGCCTGGTCCAGGGTGAGACCTCAGAAGATCTAAAACTTCATCTCCAATTATGGCAACTTTTTGTCTAATCAAATGAGACCTCTTACTGTTTCCATCACTGACACTGAGATGACGAAAAGGCTATGCAGAGAATTTCACTATTTCCAGAATCACTTGCTGGAGCCATTCAGCACGTTTTTCATGAAGTTACATGACAGACAATGTGATTCTATTGATGAATGGTGCATTGCAAAAAAGAAAAAATCTGTGAAAGAAATTTTAGTCAAGTGTCAGCCATTGGGCAGTTTCACAGAAAAGAAGCAGTCGGCATTGCAGAGACATTCTCGGGTCTCTTTAATTCCTTTCTGGTTCAAACACCAGTAGCTCCATTCCTTCAAGACTGTATGTCTGGTAACGGATGTGACTCGAGCAATTGAACTCCCATGTCACACATGGGAAGTCCCAGTTCAGTTCCCAGTGCCTCCTGAAGAAACAAAAACAAAATAACAAACAAAACAAATGATAAAACCAACTCAGGTTGCATCCAGCATCCATGTAGAGTCTAAGCCCACTTTTGATATAGATGTGGAGTGGACACAACCATTCTAAGGTCCACAGGATGGAGGAATAGAGTATGGATTAGAGTGGACTTATTGATATTCTATTCATGAACTATTGTGATTAGTAATCGAAGAAAATGTGGCATTGGTGTGGAGAAAGTGGCCATGGTGGCTGCTGGGGGTAGGGAGTGGGAGGAAGAGATGTGATGTGGGGGCATTTTCAGGACTTGGAGTTGTCCTGGGTGGTGCTGCAGGGACAGTTACTGGTCATTGTATGTCCTCCCATGGCCCATGGGGTGGACTGTGGGAGAGTGTGGGCCATTGATCATGAGGTGCGGCGGTGCTCGGAGATGTATTCGCCAGGTGCGGTGGATGTCTCATGATGATGGAGGAGGTTGTTGTTGTGGGGGGGGGGGGTTGGGGGGTGGGGGGTATATGGGGGCCTCATATTTTTTTGTGTAACATTAAAAAAATAAATAAAACAAAAAAATTGAAAAAAAAAAACCAACTCAGGGAAAAAAGTAAACTATAGAGGGAAGCAGACTTGGCCCAGTGGTTAGGGCGTCCGTCTACCACATGAGAAGTTTGCAGTTCAAACCCTGGGCCTTCTTGACCCGTGTGGAGCTGGCCCACGCACAGTGCTGATGCGCACAAGGAGTGCCCTGCCACGCAGGGGTGTCCCCTGCATAGGGGAGCCCCACACGCAAGAAGTGCGCCCCATAAGGAGAGCCGCCCAGCACGAAAAAAGTGCAGCCTGCCCAAGAATGGTGCTGCACACACGGAGAGCAGACACAGCAAGATGACACAACAAAAAGAGACACACATTCCCGTGACACTGACAAGAACAGAAGCGGACAAAAAGAACATGCAGCAAATGGACACAGAGAACAGACAACTGGGACAGGGGGAGGGGGAAAGGGGAGAGAAATAAATAAAATAAATCTTCAAAAAAAAAGTAAACTGTAGAGGAAAATAAAAGGAATTGTGTTATGTTATCTAAGTTACACAAAAGCCAACCAGGTTGCACATCTATAAATTGCAGACCCACCAAAAACACAGTAAACCAACTCTGAAGCAAAGCATTTCTTTTTTCCATCAACTTCAAATCTTATTTCCACATTTGCCTCATTGTTCACTGTACCTCAGACATTAATTTTAATTAACCCTATTATATTTTTCCTATTCTTGTTTGATTGTGCTAAAAATTAGGCCTAATGAGAGTATTTTACTCTTACTTTTCCATGTAGCTTCTACATGTGGGAGGAAGGACGCCTGGCTTGCCACAGTAGCAAACGGTGCGGCAAGAAGTGATACCGCCTCTGCCCACTGGGCCTAGATAAAGTGACCACGCCTGACTAGGCCTTTGCTGCTAACGGCTGGCCGGCGCTGCCCTCCCCCTTTTTATTCCCGCCTAGCCCAACATCCGGCCAGCTCTCACTCCCCCTTTCCCCTCCCCTATTCCAAACCTCTCAGCCAGCCCTCTGCCTAGCAACCGCTTACAATCACCTATCAGGAAGCAGTACCCGCCCGCACCTATCAAATCCCTCCACGCAGTCCCTAACCCTATAAAGCTGTGTCCCCTTCCGCAATAAACCGGACTTGCGTACCAGACCTGGTCTCCGCGGCATTCTTTCTCCCCTCGCTGCGCGTCCTCCACGCCTGAGAGCCCCTCTGAGGCTGTCTGCCGCAGCCTCAGATGCCTTTGCGGCCAGCTGACCCCTCCAAACCCCCCCGTCAGCGTCGGGGTGCAAGCCGCCCCAGCCGCAACCTTGAGCTCCATCCTCTTCGGGACGACCATTATCAGGATGGCGAACTTCCTCTTTCCTCTCCGCCTGAGGGGGGGAGGTCCCTGCCTGGTCGCCAGGATGGCGAACTTCCTCCTTCTTCTTCGCTTGAAAGGGGGAAGTTCCCGCCTGGCCACCAGGATGGCACACTTCCTCCTTCTTCTTCGCCTGAAGGGAGGAGGTGTGGGCCCTCAGGCGGAAATCCCTCCTCTCTTTACCCGCCTCTTCCGGTCACTCCGCCATCTTGGCGCAGACCGGAAGGAGAGCGTCCGCCATCTTGGCGCAAACCGGAAGGAGAGCCCCACGTTGGGCGCCAGTTGCGGCTGGGGCGGCTTGCACCCCGACGCTGACGGGGGGGTTTGGAGGGGTCAGCTGGCCGCAAAGGCGTCTGAGGCTGCGGCAGACAGCCTCAGAGGGGCTCTCAGGCGTGGAGGACGCGCAGCGAGGGGAGAAAGAATGCCGCAGAGACCAGGTCTGGTACGCAAGTCCGGTTTATTGCGGAAGGGGACACAGCTTTATAGGGTTAGGGACTGCGTGGAGGGATTTGATAGGTGCGGGCGGGTACTGCTTCCTGATAGGTGATTGTAAGCGGTTGCTAGGCAGAGGGCTGGCTGAGAGGTTTGGAATAGGGGAGGGGAAAGGGGGAGTGAGAGCTGGCCAGATGTTGGGCTAGGCGGGAGATAAAAAGGGGGAGGGCAGCGCCGGCCAGCCGTTAGCAGCAAAGGCCTAGTCAGGCGTGGTCACTTTATCTAGGCCCAGTGGGCAGAGGCGGTATCACTTCTTGCCGCACCGTTTGCTACTGTGGCAAGCCAGGCGTCCTTCCTCCCACATCTACAGGTCCAAATACTGAGTTAAAAATACTTTTCAACTCCTCTTTCCTCCTCTAGGTCCATAAAAGTCCAAAGCTGTATGTTGCCAATATGGACTACATATTATGGGCTGTATTTTGGCTGTTTTTTTTTTTTCAAATGATCTTTGATCTGGTATGCTTGGAAAAGCGACACAATTCCAAACATATTACCTAGATACAAGTAGTGTTAACTTTGTCATTGCCACTTATAACATAATTTTGCACGAATTTCTTTTTTTTTTTTTAAGATTTATTTTTTATTTATTTCTCTCCTCTTCCCTGCCACCTCCTCCAGTTGTCTGTTCTCTGTGTCCATTCACTGTGTTGTCTTCTGTGTCTGCTTGTATTCTTGTCAGTGGCACCGGGAATCTGTCTCTTTTTGTTGCGTCATGTTGCTGTGTCAGCTCTCCGTGTGTGCGGCACTACTCTGGGGCAGGCTGCACCTTTTTTGCACTGGGCAGTTCTCCTTACAGGGTGCATTCCTTGCACGTGCACCACTCCTGGGCAGGCTGCACTTTTTTCATGCTGGGCGGCTCTCCTTACAGGGTGCACTCCTTGCACATGGGGCTCCCCTACGCAGGGGACACCCCTGCATGGCAGGGCACTCCTTGTGTGCACCAGCACTGCGCATGGGTCAGCACATCGCACAGGTCAGGAGGCCCTGGGTTTGAACCCTGGACCTCCCATGTGGTAGATGGATGCTCCTTCCATTGAGCCAAATCCACTTCCCACAAATTTCTTTAAATAAAAGGTACATTTCTCTCCTGCAATTAGGAAGGATATAATCTGTGCGAATATTCTGAAAGGTCAGGTCTAGATTGTTCATTCATAAGTAGTAAAAGCTGTCAGGTGATATTCCAAATCAGTAATAGTGATAGTAATAGTGATAGTGATTAGACCATTGGAAGAAGAACTTTATCTAGCAGCGGTATCTTGGAGGCAAATAGAAAAAAACATAAATACAGATAATTACATCTATATGAGAAATACACCTTCCCATAATATTCCTTTCTAACCAATTCTCTTTGGCCTCAATATGAGTTTCAATTTTACCAAAAAGCCTTTGGTGACAACTATAGCTACCTAAGGTAGATGCTCTCATACTTCACTGTAAACTGCTTTCAATCCACAAAATAAAATAAACAATTGGGCACCTGCCTCCCACATGGGAGGTCCCAGGTTTGATCCTTGGTGCCTCCTAAAAACAAAAGCAAACAACAAGCAAATAAATGAAACAACCAGCTCAGGGGAACCGATGTGGCTCAGTGGTTGAGCACTGGCTTCCCACATACAAGGTTCCAGGTTCAATCCCCAGCCTTGCTACTTCAAAAAAAAAAAACTTTATTTGCAATATTCCTAGAATTGTCTCTTTTCTTGTTTGACCACAATTAGTTCTCATGGAATAAAGAAAAAATTTAAAGCATTACTGCAGTAAGAGAAAGTTCTATGATCCAATGGTTATAAAATCCATTATTTTATGCTAACTTCCAAGGATCCTGAAGGAGGACCAATTATTGAAATAATATAAAAGAAAACATTGTAAAACTGTTGGTGTTATTCAAATGTTATAGGAAACAGTATTATTTGATGGCACAGTCATGTTTTGAGCCAATCCCCTAAGTCTTTGTCAAGTTCTCCCTGCACCTCCCATCACTTACTCCGGATCTTAATACCTGCCTTTATACCTGCCTCTTAGAAAACTCAGGCCTTATCTATCACTTTTAAGATGTCCTGAACACAGCCATACTAGGAAGTCCATGTTGATCTGTGCATCTTTTACATACTTGATGGTCTATCTTCTTCAGTGTTTCCTTTTCTTCTTCTTAGTCACAACAAACTCAGTCACTTCTTGCTACAGCACATTGTTCCACTATTCTTCTTCCACCTCTTTTTCCATCTCATTTGCCAGATACTCCTTCTCTTCCTTTTTTTTCCTTCGTCTTTCTCATTCATGTCCTCTCTCCTGTTATTTCTTCTTCTAGAACACAAGAAGCACTGTAGAGAAAATCTGCCAATTCCTGGGCAAAAAGCTAGAACCAGAAGAACTGGACTCAGTCCTACATAACAGCTATTTCCAGGTCATGAAGGAAACAAGATGAGCAATTATACACCTTAACATATGACTTTATGGATTTCACAAAGAGACTATATGAGAAAAGGTAGAAGAAACATGCTTTTTCAAAATGCATCAGAGCAAACGGGCGGTATCTCATGCTGGCAGTGGGGCAAAAACAACTGGGGCAGGGAATGTTTGAATTATTTATCATCTTTAATTGCTCTTTAACCAGAGCCTGAATCATTTACCTTTATCAGGGAGTCTGTTTTGAGGGTAGTGACATGAGCTCCAGGCACCTGGAGAAAGTAGACTAGTTCTCAATTCTCATTTGAATTATGTGAGGTGATTTAGATTCTCTTCTCCTAAGAAATTGAAATGGGGAAATATCCATTTTACAAGCAGTGACCAGGTCAATTAGCTACTCCTGCCTAACTTGTCAACTGTGATAGACCTATGAAGGAGGATGGAACAGGGAATGGTAATGTTGGGGCTAACCCACTGGTGATTTAGCATAGTGAACTGTCCTGCAAAAGGAAATCTTTGAAGTAATCACTCATATCTATTCAAAGAGAGAATGCATGTCACTTAGCTCACAGCCTGTTACTGTAAGACACTGTAAAACTCTCTGTGATGAAAGGTTATTCATGCCCTTACACTTGGTCTCCAACTGAATGAAAGTCTTTACTGCACAAAGTAGGAAGCTCATTTTCCTAGAACCCTGCAGTTGAAAAATATCAGGTACGGTGATCCCTGGAAAATAGAAATTAAATGGTTCAAAAGGCCTTCCTCACATCCAGCCTTTGACACTCTCCTAAAGTAGAAAAAACAAGAACACCTAGTATAGAAAAAGTGTGCATCATTAGGCTTCATTTTATGCATCAGAATTTGGCAGAGTTGACAATATTATACCTATGTACAAGGCTTGTGTGAAATTGCTATAAGATCATAGGGTGACTGCCACAGGGAAGAAAAGACTGTGGAAATCAGCAACTCAAATTTTTGGCATAGACTGAGTGGGGATGACAGAATCTATGCATAATTCCCTGGAAACACCCATGAGTCCTTCTTGTCTGGAGGACTCTTGCAGAAGGCAACCCTATAGGATTTTCACCCTCTTTCAATTACTCATGGAATTTGTCATGTGGGATGAAGAGCAGTGAGGGACAAATATAATAATAGTAATGATATTAATAGTTAACAAATATATGTGATTATTACTGTTAAACTGACCTCATATTTAGATTAAAATAGAATCATCACAACAATCCCATGAGGCATCATTATCCTTAGAAAGTGTGATCAGAGGAGGCGGGGCAAGATGGCGTCTGAGTGAGTGAACCTCACAATCTCTTCTGCAAAGAAGCAGCCAAGTAGGGTTGGAATCTTGCTGGAGCGGGCTGTTTCAGGAGCATGCAAGGCAGGTGTATGGACGTCGATTTGGAGAGACTGTGACAGAAGTAGTGCTTGCTAAATGTAGAATTGTGGGTTTCTAGCACAGAGGTAGGAAGTTGTGGGGAGGCGGGACCCTTCCCCCTAGGGCTGGTGGCCGCAGTGTTCCCTGAAAACTGCCAGTTATGTGGCTGTGTTCCCAAGCCCCGTGATCCCCAGATGTGGGAAACGGACTTTGGCCCAGTGGTTAGGGCGTCCGTCTGCCACATGGGAGGTCCGCGGTTCAAGCCCCGGGCCTCCTTGACCCGTGTGGAGCTGGCCCATGCGCAGTGCTGATGCACGCAAGGAGTGCCGTGCCACACAGGGGTGTCCCCCGCGTAGGGGAGCCCCACGCGCAAGGAGTGCACCCATAAGGAGAGCCGCCCAGCGCGAAGGAGGGAGCAGCCTGCCCAGGAATGGCGCCGCCCACACTTCCCGTGCCGCTGACGACAACAGGAGCGGACAAAGAAACAAGATGCAGCAAAAAGACACAGAAAACAGACAACCGGGGGAGGGGAGGGGATGGGAGTTAAATAAATAAAAATAAATCTTAAAAAAAAAAAAAAAAAAAAGAATTTGAGAGAATTTAAAATAAACTATCTATTAAAAAAAAAAAAAAAAAAAAAGATTCCCAGATGTGTGGCCCCCCAGGTCCGTGTTCCCTAAGCCCCCATAGCCCACGTTCCACAGACCCACATACTCTGAGTCTGCAATACCCCGGACTTCCCTTTCCCGAATCCAGTGCTTCCAGAGGTGCGGGATTACCCTAGACCTCCGGTTTTGGATGGACTCCGTGAGTGGGAGGGATTCAGTGGGAGGTGCAGAGGGGCCAAACCAGTGCGGGTTCAATTTTCTGGTCCCTCTCCCTTTTTTTTTTTTTTTTTTTTGCGCTTGGAGGAGCATACCAGCTGGCTTGGGGAGAGCCTGGGAAGAAAGGAGTGGTGAATCTGCTGAGAAAGCCCAATTTACCTAAACACCCTGGGATAGGAAACTTGGTCTGGGAGAAGGTGGGGTCAGAAAATCAACTAGGCCTCCTGTAGCACACCTAAGGGAGAAGGACTGTAGGAGGTGCTTTCCAAGCTTCCAATAGTATACCTGGGGTTCCTGGTGAGGTGTGGGTGCTCTCTCTCTGGAAATTAAGAGTCACTGTTTTCTGTGCTGAGCTGGTTCAATAAGGACCCACTTGAATCTCCTACCAGACTCCTCATGCAGCTTTCCTGCTGCCCTGGAAGAGAGGGAAGTGAGGAAGGGAGAAAGGGGCAATATCAGATTCCTAAGCATTTTATTTAACCGCAAAGCAGATTCCTTGCTTGAAACTTTGTCTGGTCTCTTTTGTTGGTTTTTCTTCTTGTTCTTCCTTCCTTTTTATCCCCCCAAGGCCCTTTTTTCTTTCCATTTTTTTTTGTTGTTGTTCTTCTTCTTCTTCTTTTTCTTTTTCTTGTTGCTTCCCCCTTTTGTCTCCTTTCTTTCTTTCTTTCTTTCTTCCTTTCCTTCTTTCTTTCTTTCTCTTCTTTTTTTTTTATATTGGGTGCTGCAGGGAGCACTTCACATTTGCCCTGTTTCCTAATCCTCCATTTTCTCTTTTCTGTGTGTATTGATTTTGACCACCAACACTATCCCCTTTCCTCTACATCTTTCTATCCTCCATCATTTATTGTTTTCTTACATTACACTTCTCTTTGGCCCCCAATTTTCTGACTTTTTATTTCTAATACCTTTGTTCTGTTTTCTGTCTTTTATTCACTCCTTATATTATTGTCCTTTCTTTTCTCTTTCTCTCCCTCCTGAACAAACTGGCCTTTTAATTCATACTATATTCCTCCCCATATTGTTTACTGTCTCATTATAGATACTCTACATTTCTTACTGTTATAACTCTACATAGCTTACATGAGTCTAATATCCATTCTCTTAGATTGCACATGGTTCCTCTATTAACATTTACTATCAAATACTACTATTATACATTTTCTTTTCTTACTCCTTTTGCTTTCTCTGACCCTAATATTTTCCTTCAAGTGAACTTAGCCAACAATAAAGAAATAGAATAAGAAGAACAAAGTGACAAAGAGAAGACATAACATGCACACAAAAACAACAACTAATTAAACCTCAAGACTAGACAAAGAAGTTAAGCAACTGATTAAACCCGTCAAGATAAAATGATGACTAAACAGCAACAAAAAACCACAATAATCAGGAAAACATGCCCCAATCCAATGAACAAACTAAAACCCAGGAAGAGGAGCAGAACATCAAACAAGTAATTAAATCTCTCAGAACATATATTAGGGACCAATTAGATGGAGTGAAGGAAGAGATTAAGAATATGAAGAAAACATGTGGAGAAAATACAGAAGAAATTACAATCACATGCAAAAAGATAATGGATGTGATGGTAATGAACAGCACAATTCAAGAAATCAAAAATACTCTCTCAGCAAATAACAGCAGATTCAAAGAGACAGAGGAAAGAATTAGTGATGTGAAAGACAATACATCTGAAATCAAACATATAGTCGAATTGATCAATAAAAAGATAGAAAAAAATCCAGCAGGGACTTAGGGACCTGAATGACAATGCAAAATGCACAAACATACACATTATAGGCATCCCAGGAGGAGAAGAGAAGGGAAAGGGGAAAGAAGGGGTGTTGGAGGAAGTAATGGCTGAAATCTTCCCAAGCCTATTGAGGGAGATGGATGTACATGTCCAGGAAGCACAACACACCCAAAAAAGTATAAATCCCAACAGGCCAACCCCAAGACATATACTTGTATCCAGTGCTCCAGACAAAGAAAAAATACTAAAAGCAGCAAGAGAAAAGAGAGCAATCATATACAAGGGAGGCTCCATAAGATTAAGTGCTGATTTCTCATCTGAAACCATGGAGGCAAGAGGGCAGGGCTATGACATAGCCAAGGTACTAAAAGAAAAAATTTCCAACCAAGAATACTCTATCCAGCTAAACTAGCATTCAAAAATGATGGAGAGTTCAAAATATTCACAGATAAACAGAAAGTAAGAAAGTATGCCAACAAGAATCCTGCTCTTCAAGAAATACTAAAGGAAGTTCTGCAGGAAGAAAGAAAAAAATAGGAGAGACAGAGTTGGAGGAGACTGTAAGAGCAACTAAAAAGACAAAAAGAGAAAAAAAACCTAACAAAATATGACAAACACAAATTCAAAGAAAATATGGCTAGTAAAAGTAATTCCTTGAAAGTAATACACTGAAAGTCAATGGATTAAACTCACCTGTCAAGAGACTCAGACTGGAAGATTGAATAAAGAAATACAACCCATCTATATGCTGTCTACAAGAAACACATCGTAGATCCAGGGATTCAAGGAGATTGAAAGTGAATGACTGGAAAACAATCTTACAAGCAAATAATAACCAAAAAAGGGCAGAAATAGCTATATTAATATCAGACAAAATAGACTTTAAATGCAAAACAACTGTGAGAGACAAAGATGGACACTACGTATTAGTGAAATGGATAATCTTTCAAGAAGAAAGAACAATCATAAACATTTATGCTCCAAACAAGGGTGCCTCCAAATACAAGACACAAACACTGGAAAAACTAAGTGAAGGAATAGATGCCTCTACAATTATAGTGGAGGACTTTAATGCACCACTATCAACTTTGGACAGAACATCTCAAAAGAGAATCAATAAAGAAGCAAAGACTTTGAACAATGTATTAGAGGAGCTGGACCTAATAAACATATACAGAACACTACACCCAAATTCAGCAGGATATATGTTCTTCTCAAGTGCACATGGATCATTCACCAAGATAGACCACATGCTAGGCCACAGAAAACGTCTCAATGAATTCAGAAAGATTGAAATCATATAAAATAATTTCTCTGACCACACTGGAATGAAGCTGGAAATCTCCAAGGGCCAGAGACCCAGATTTGACAATAAGTTATGGAAGTTAAACAACACACTCTTAGAAAAACAGTGGGTCAAGGAGGAAATCTCTAAAGAAATCAATAACTACTTGAAACTAATGAAAATGATAACACAACATATCAAAACTTATGGGATGCAGCAAAAGCAGTACTGAGAGGGAAACTTATAGCCATAAATTCATGCATCAAAAAAGAAGAAAGAGCTAAAATGGAAGAACTGCACATGTGGAGGAATTAGTGTAAAAAAAAAAAACTAAACCCAAAGGAAGAAGAAAGAAAGAAATAAAAAAGATCAGAGCAGAATTAAATGCAATAGAAAATAAGAAAGCACTTGAAAAAATAAACAAAACCAAGAGCTGGTTCTTTGAGAAGATTGATAAAATTGACAAACCCTTAGCTGGACTAACAAAGAAAAAGAGAGAGAAGATGCAAATACACAAAATAAGACCCACTGAAATAAAGACTATCATAAGAGGATATTTTGAAAAACTATATGCCAAAGAGAAGGACAATATAGAGGAAATGGACAAATTCCTAGAAACACATAAGCAGGTTACATTGACAAAAGAAGAAATTGATGATCTCAACAAACCAATCACAAGTAAAGAGATAGAATCAGTCATTAAAAACCTCCCAACTAAGAAGAGCCCTGGGCCAGATGGTTTCACAGGTGAATTCTACCAAACATTCTGGAAAGAACTAACACCAATCTTGCTTAAACTCTTCCAAAAAATGGAAACAGAAAGAACATTGTCTAACTCATTCTATCATGCCAACATTACTATAGTACCAAAGCCAAACAAAGACACCACAAGAAAGGAAAATTACAGACAAATCTCTCTAATGAACCTAGACACAAAAATCCTCAACAAAATACTTGCTAATCATATTCAACAACACATTAAATATATTATACACCATGACCAGGTGGGATTCATTCCTGGTATGCAAGGATGGTACAACATAAGAAAATCAATCAATGTAATACACCATATAAACAGATTGAAGGAAAAAATCACATGATCATATCTATAGATACAGAAAAAGCATTTGACAAAATACAGCACCCTTTTTTGATAAAAACACTGCAAAAGATAGGAATAGAAGGAAACTTTCTGAACATGATAAAGAGTATATATGAAAAATCCACAGCTAACATCGTTTACAATGGTGAAATCCTAAAATCTTTCCCTCTAAGATCAGAAACAAGACAAGTATGCCCACTATCACTGCTTCTACTTAACATAGCTTTAGAAACACTGAGGCAAGAATCAGACATAAAAGGCATCCAAATTTGAAAGGAAGAAGTCAAAATTTCACTATTTGCAGATGATATGATCCTATACATAGAAAACCCTGAGAAGTCTACAACAAAGCTTCCAGAACTTATAAATGAGTTCAATAAAGTTGCAGGATACGAGATAAATGCACAAAAATCAGTAGCATTTCTGTTCACCAATAATGAGCAATCTGAGGAGGAAATCAGGAATCAAGTACCATTCACAACAGTAAGTAAAAAAGTCAAATACCTAGGAATAAATTAAACTAAAGATGTAAAAGACTTATACACAGAAAACTATACAACACTATTCAAGGAAATCAAAGAAGACCTAAATAAATGGAAAAATATTCCCTGTTCATGGATACAAAGACTAAATATTATTAAGATGTCTATCCTACCAAAACTGATCTACACATTCAATGCAATCCCAATAAAAATCAACATGGCATTCTTTAATGAACTAGAAAAACCAGCTATGATATTTATTTGGAAAGGAAAGAGGCCTCAAATACCCAAAGACATATTGAAAGAGAAAAATGAAATTGGAGGAATCACACTACCAGACTTCAAAACATACTACAAAGCTACAGTAGTGAAAACAGCATGGTATTGGCACAAGGATAGACACACTGACCAATGGAACCGAACTGAGAGTTCTGATGTAGATCCTCATATGTACAGCCATATGGTATTCGACAAGGCCACCAAACCCTCTCAACTGGGAGAGAATGGCTTCTTCAACAATTGTTGCTTGGAGAACTGGATATCCATATGTAAAAGAATGAAAGAGGATTACCAACTCACACCTTATATGAAAATCAATTCAAGAGGATAAAAGACCTAAATATAAGAGCCAAGACCATAAAGACCTTGGAAAGCAATGTGGGGAAGCATCTACAGGATCTTGTAATAGGAAATGGCTTCATGAACTTCACACCAAAAGCACGAGCAGCAAAAGGACAGATAGATAAATGGGACTTCCTCAAAATTAAAGCCTTCTGCACCTCAAAGCAGTTTGTCAAGAAAGTGAAAAGAGAGCCTACCCAATGGGAGAAAATATTTGGTAACAATATATCTGATAGGAGACTTATATCCTGCATATATAAAGAACTCCTATATCTCGAAAATAAAAAGACAAACAAACCATTTAAAAAATGGGAAAAAGATTTGAACAGACACTTCTTCAAAGAAGATATACAAATGGCTAAAAAGCACATGAAAAAATGCTCCAAATCACTAGCTATTAGGGAAATGCAAATCAAAACAACAATGAGATACCATCTTACTCCCATAAGATTGGCAGCTATCAAAAAATCGGAAGACTACAAGTGCTGGAGAGGATGTGGAGGAATGGAAACACTCGTCCACTGCTGGTGGGAATGCAGAAGGATCCAGCCATTCTGGAGGACAGCTTGGTGGTTTCTCAAAAAACTAGCTATAGATTTGCCATATGACCCAGCAATTCCACTTCTGGGTATATACCCAGTAGAACTGAAAACAAGGACACAAACCGATATATGCACACCAATGTTCATAGCAGTACTATTCTCAATTGCCAAAAGTTGGAATCAATCCAAATGCCCATCAACAGATGAATGGATAAATAAAATGGAATAATACTTACCTGTAAGCATGAATACAGTACAAATACATATGATAACATGGATGAATCTTGAGAACCTTATGTTGAGTGAAGCAACCCAGGCATTGAAGGACAAATACTACATGACATCTCTGATACGAAACAAGTAAACCAAGCTGTCTCAGAGAACTAGAGACTGGATGATAGGCTTAAAGGAAGTTGGGTTGAGGAAGCTTGCAAGCTGACACACACGTGGGTGAAATCTATGATAAGCTGGAGGTTAAGTATTTGTACAGGGAAGGGATAAAATGGGGGCATAGGGTTACCTTTGGGTAGGGCTTTGCGGGCTTGAGGGGAGCTAAGGATGGGAGGATGGGTAATATTGCCCAAGAAACTGGGGGGAGGGTGGGGCAACATACGAACATAAGAGATTGTCAGGTATTTGGTTGAGAGTATAATGCTGAGAAAACTTTTTCAAAAATATAATAAGGAAGGTTACCTGTTTAAGATGCTTAAAGGGGATAATCTCATGCAGGACAGGCTCCTAGGGAATATGTGAATGCTCATTTTGCCATAGTGGGTTATATCATTGGATGGAGACCCATATAATGAGAGTGAAGGTATACCCACATCCTGGGAAGGACTGATGCCCTCAAATAGAGGGAATTGTATCTCTCAAGAGAAATGGTGGCTCCCAGTGCATTAGGGCAGTTGAGCATCTCAAGCCCTTAACACTGTTGCAAGTATCTCTGAACATGGCCCTTCAAGCAATGAAGATTGACTGTCACTGGGGGCCCTAAGGGGAGGGGGAAAGAGGTATTGAATAGATGGAACCAATGTAACTGTGTGGGCAACAGAAGTGTTCCACAAGAGTACACAAGGATGGATATAAGGCATGTTAAATTACACCAAAAATATACAGGGGCTGATAGGCTAAAATGTAAATCATAATGTAAAACATAAGATAACTAAAAATTTAGAAAATTGTATAGTTTAAAATATAAACCACAATGTAAACACAAATGTTACCTTGTTTGAAGGCTACTGTCTCAATATCTGTACATCAGTTTCAGTAAATATAGTATGAATATGTAAAAAGATTATTGCTGTGGAAAGGAAAAGGTTTTATGTTGGATATGTGGGAATACTGTATATTGTATATATGAATTATTGTGATCTAAAACTTTTGTGAAGATAAGCTTAATAATTAGAAAAAAGAAAAGAAAAAGATAGGACGTAGACACTGAGGAAAAGACGGAAGTGGTTGCCTTGCCAATTTGCATACAGGGCAACACTTATTGCAGTGATGGAAGGCAAAACATCAAAAACAAAGCTTTTGCATTTTTTTATTTTTTGATACCCCAATTTATTTTTACCTTAATTTTTCTAAATTAATATGTATTCTATATCTAACCTTTAAACTCATCACTATATTCCATTTTACTATTAATAGAACCTGGCAATATATTGGGTTTAACTTTTCAGGAAGTTTTGGATCACAGAGAGGTTCAACAATGGCAGGGGAGGAATGCTGGTGTGGGATGTTATTGACAGGGGACACATGGTTGGAGGGAGTTCTACAGGGCATATATCTAGGGTACATAAAAATGTTTGGATATTTTCATAGTGGATACAATTAAAAACAAAAACTGAGGGAGTGCTGAGTTCCTAGCCAGGGGAGCTCTATCACAGTCCCTAAAGGAACAGCAACAATCCCCCAAGGCAACGGCAAAGACCAAAAAAGAAGGAAGGTCCAACAATGAGTCCTTGATACTAATGACTATGCGTGTGAGCCTGTGCACCTGAAATAAGAACACGGCCTAGAGCTGCAGGTTGCCTAAGAGTTACCTCCTGAGAGCCTCCATGTTGCTCAAATGTGGCCAGTCTCGAAGTCAAACTCAGCATGTAAATGTGTTGCCTTCCCCCAAGTGTGGGACATGACTCCCAGGGATGAGCCTCCCTGGTGCCGAGGGATTACTATCAAGTACCAGCTGATGATGTAACTAGAAAATGACCTTGAATAAAAGGGTCAACTCGGACCAGCAGAATATCTAGCCTACATGTAATATCAGGAGTTAAAAATGCTTTTTGACCTGAATCAAAGGGGGAAATGGAAAGGACAAATGAGTTTATATGGCTATGAGTCTCCAAAAAGAGCTGGGAGGTTATCAGAGGGGTTGCCCTTATGCACACCTCAGCAGAGTCCCAGAGACAGATAAAGTAGATACAACCCCAGGTATTGGTCCTCCTGAGGGCTACAGAGACCCACAGGTTCTATGGTCATGGCAGATGGAGTTCAGTGCCATGTCAGTTGGACCTACTTTGGAGTTTGTGTTTCTGTGTGATGGAGCTGGACTCAGATGTGATCTTTGTTCACAAGCCTCTCCTGTTACTTTTACCAGAACTGTAATTGGTGCTGGGGTTTAATATATACCCAGGGGACCTGAATCTCTGGACTGACCATGTGATAGCCAGGCCCTTAACCTCAACAGACTTCAGCTCCTACACTCTGGTTTATTGGACTTACCCCACTCAGCTAACATGGAGGTGAAGAAGGTCAACCACCACACCAGGGAGCCAAGAGTGCCTACAGCTGAAAGCAGGAGGATTACATCCAGCATCCATGTGGAATCTAAGGCCCCTCTTGATATAGATGTGGAGTAGACACAACCATTCCAAGGTCCACAGGATGGAGGAATAGAATATGGATTAGAGTGGACTTACTGATATTCTATTCATGAACTATTGTGATTAATAATTGAAGAAAATGTGGCATTGGTGTGGAGAAAGTGGCCATGGTGGCTGCTGGGGGTAGGGAATGGGAGGAAGAGATGAGATGTGGGGGCATTTTCGGGACTTGGAATTGTCCTGGGTGGTGCTGCAGGGACAGTTACCGGACATTGTATGTCCTCCCATGGCTCACTGGGTGGACTGTGGGAGAGTGTGGGCTATGGTGTAGACCATTGACCATGAGGTACAGCAGTGCTCAGAGATGTATTCACCAAATGCAATGAATGTCTCATGATGATGGAGGAGGATGTTGTTATGGGGGAAGTAGTGGGGTGAGGGAGGTGAGGGGTATATGAGGACCTCATATTTTTTAATGTAATATTTAAAAAATAAGTAAAGACAAAAAAACAGTAAATAAAAAAAACATTGGAATCATATAATAGTAGATTTGAGGAGGCAGGAAAAAGAATTTGTGAACTTGACGAAATGGCCTCTGAAAGTAAACATACAAAAGAAGAGATGAAGAAAAGAATGGAAAAAATTGAATGAGGTCTCAGGGAACTAAATGACAGCAAAAGGCATGCAAACATACGTGTCATGGGTGTCCCAGAAGAAGAGAAGGGAAAGAGGGCAGAAGGAATATTTTAAGAAATAATGGTAGAAAATTTCCCAACCCTATTGAAGGACATAGATATCCATGTCCAAGAAGCACAACATACTTCCATCCAAAAAAATCCAAATAGACCAACTCTGAGACACATACTCATCAGAATGTCAAAGGCCAAAGACAAAGAGAATTCTGAGAGCAGCAAGAGAAAATCAATGCATAACATATAAGGGATACCCAATAAGGTTAACTGCTGGTTTCTCACCAGAAACCATGGAGGCAAGAAGACAGTGGTCTGATATATTTAAGATACTACAAGAGAAAAACTTCTAGCCAAGAATTTTATATCCTGCAAGACTGTCTTTCAAAAATGAGTGAAAAATTAGAATATTCACAGATAAACAGAAACTGAGAGAATTTCTAAGCAAGAGACCAGAATTTCAGGAAATACTAAAGGGTGTGCTAGAGCCTGAAAAGAAAAGACAGGAGAGAGAGGCCTGAAAGAGAGTCTAGAAATGAAGATTATATCAATAAAAGTAACTATAAGTGTCAAAAGAGTGGTGATAATAAATGACAGATAAATAGGAATAAACTTAACCAATGATGTAAAGCACTTGTATTCAGAACACTGCAACTCAATGTTAAAACAAATCAAAAAAGCCCTAAATAACTGGAAGAACTTTCCATGCTCATGTATTGGAAGACTAAATATCATTAAGATGTCAATTCTACTCAAATTGATATACAGATTTAATGCAATCGCCATAAAAATTCCACCAACATTAAAGAAAAACTTGAAAACATGATCATTAAATTTATTTGGAAGGGTAAGGAGTCCTGAATAGCCAGAAACATCATAAAAAGAAAAAGCAAATCCTCATCTCCAGACTTTAAATCATAATACCTACCTATAGTGGCAAAAGCAGAATGGTACTGGCCTAAAGACAGACACAATAGACCAATGGAACCAAATTTATGTTTTGTTTTGTTTTGTTTTGTTTGTTTTGTTGTTTGTTTTTTCTTTTTTTTTTTGTCTTTATTCATTTTTAAAATATTACATTCAAAAAATATGAGGCCCCATATACCCCCCACCCAGAACCAAATTTATGGTTCAGAAACATACCCTCACAGGTATGGTCAAGTGATTTTTGACTAGTCTGTTAAAGTCACACAGCTCAGGCAGAACAATCCATTCAACAAATGGTGCTGAAAGAATTGGACATCCATAGCTGAAAAAAGGAAAGAGGACCCCTGTCTCACACCTTATCCAAAAATTAACTCAAAATGAATCAAAAAACTAAAAATAAAAGCAAGAACCATAAAACTTCTAGAAGAAAAAATTGGAAAATATCTTCAAGACCTGGTGATAGGTGGTGGATTCTTAAAGGAGATAAGAGGCGGCAGACTTGGCGCAGTGGTTAGGGCGTCCGTCTACCACATGGGAGGTCTGTGGTTCAAACCCCGGGCCTCCTTGACCCTTGTGGAGCTGGCCCATGCGAAGTGCTGATGCGCGCAAGGAGTGCCCTGCCACGCAGGGGTGTCCCCCATGTAGGGGAGCCCCACGAGCAAGTAGTGTGCCCCGTAAGGAGAGCTGCCCAGCACAAAAGAAAGTGCAGCCTGCCCAGGAATAGTGCCGCACACTCGGAGAGCTGACACGACAAGATGACGCAACAGACCTGGATGGTGCTTCAGGGGCAATCACCGGACATTGTAAACCCTCCCAGGGCCCACTAGATGGAACGTGGGAGAGTATGGGCTATGATGTGAACCATTGACCATGAGGTGCAGAGATTCCCAGAGATGTACTTACCAAATGCAATGGATGTGTCATGATGATGGGAGTGAGTGTTGCTGTGGGGGTGGTGGGGTTGAATGGGACCTCATATTTTTTGAATGTAATATTTTTACAAAATGAATAAAATTTAAAAAAAAAAAGATAACGCAACAGAAAGAAACACAGATTCCTGTGCTGCTGACAATAACAGGAGCGAAGACGCAGCCAACAGACACAGAGAACAGACAACCGGGGGGAAGGGGAGAGAAATAAATAAATAAATCTTTTTTAAAAATTAAAGGAGATAAGAGAAGGACTGAGTGGACTACTAATCTTTAATGTATGTAGAAGTTTTAGGGACACAGTTGTGGCTCAACTGATAGAGCATCTGCCTACTATATGGAGGGCCCAGGGTTCAATACCCAGGGCCTCCTGACCCATGTGGTGAGCTGGCCATGCACAGTGCTGCCATGTGCAAGGAGCACTGTGCCACACAAGGGTGTCCCCTGTGTAGGGGTGCCCCACATGCAAGGAGTGCACCCCGCAAGGAGAGCTGCCTTGTGGAAAAACAACGCAGCCTGACCAGGAGTGGCACCACACACACAGAGCTGCCACAGCAAGATGACGCCACAACGAAAAAATGCGACACAATTTCCCAGTGCCGCATGATAAGAATGTTTAAGCGGACACAGAAGAACACACCAGCGAATGGACACAGCAGACAATGGCAGGGTTGGGGGGAAGAGGAGAGAAATAAATAAAATTAATCTTTAAAAAAGTTTTAATTAGCTTTACTGTACAAGTGTGGAAATGTATAGAGTGGATGATAACACAGTGAGTAACAGCTAGTTTATAAATGGGGATTTGACTGAAAATGGTAGTCTACTTATGTACATGCCAATTGACAAAATGGTTGAGAATAATCTAGGAACTGGATAGCACAGTAAACCAAGAGGTGGTGAGAATAGTGGTTGATGGTACAGATGCAAGAGTGTCCTTTGTGAGTTAGAACAAATGTATATCACTACTGCAGGGTGTTGGGAATATGGAGAAACATGGGAAAAATACAGCTGGAGTGACCTATGGACTGTGGTTAGTAGTAATAATATAATATTCTTGCATCTATGCAAAAGGAGTATTGTGTTGATACTGAGGCAGTATGGAAAAAGTGAGCCAAATGTATGCTATGGACATGGCAATAATCAAATGATATTTTATCTGTAGCAAAATGACACACACATTGTGGTGTGTTGATGGAGGGGTGTTGTTTGGGAATTCTGCACATGTGTATGATTGTTTTATAAGTTTACAACTTCTGTCAAAAAATATATTTAAAAAGTAATAATGGGGTGGGTTTGGGGAAAAACACACCAAATGTAAGATAAGAACCATAATTAGTAGTAAGATTTTGACAGTGTTCTTTCATAGTTTGTAACAAATGTCTCATGACAATGCAAGGTGTTGGTGGAGAGTTGATGTATGGGACCCCTGTATGATGTTATGCATGTTTGCTTTGTAAGTTCACAACTTTTACTATACACTTAATTGTTTATGTATGTTCATATATAAATGATATAAAGATAATAATAATTGGATTGGATAGGGGAAAAATACTTTGTTTAGTAGTAATATTTTGACAGTGCCCCTTTAATCATTAGGTAAAAAGATTTAAAAACAATGCGAGTTATTGGTGGTAGGGTGAGATGTTATTTATGTTTGATGTTATATGTTTGTTTTGTCAGTTCACAACTATTATACATTTATTGTTTAGGTATGTTAATGTATGAGTTATATATTTCAATTTTTTAAAAGTTTAAAAAAATGCTGGTGGAATTTTTATTGGGATTGCATTGAATCTGTATACCAATCTGGGTAGAATTGATATCTTAATGATATTTAGTCTTCCAATCCATGAGCATGGAATGTTCTTCCAATTATTTGGGTCTTTTTTAATTTCTTTTAACAATGCCTTATAGTTTTCCGAATACAAGTGCTTTATATCCTTGATTCCTAAATATTTGATTTTTTCAGTTGCTATTGTAAATGGAATTTTTTTCCTTACTTCCTCAAATTGTGAATTAAACTGGTGTCTTTTAAAGTCTATTTCATCTAAGTATAGCTACTCAGGCTTTTTTTGGTTTGTTTGTTTTTAACTGCACGCATGGAATATCTTTTTTCAGCCTTTCTCTTTTGATCTATTGTTATCCTTGGGTCTGAGGTGAGTCTCTTGCAGACAGCATATAGAAGGCTCATATTGTCTTATCCATTCCACCATTCTGTGTCCTTTGATTGGAGAGTTTAATTCATTAGCATTCAATGTTATTACTGTAAAGGCAGTTTTTATTTTACCCATTTTGACCTTTGGGTTTTAATGGTCATGTTTTATTTTCACCACACTTTTGAGACTTTTACTGATATAATCTTCATTTCTAGACTCTTTTCCAAGCCTCTCTCTCCTGTCTTTTCTTTTCAGACTGTAGAAGACCCTTTAGTATTTCCTGCAAGGCCAGTCTCTTTGTTATAAACTCTCTCATTTTCTGATTATCTGTGACTATTTTAAACTGGTCCTCATTTTTAAAAGACAATCTTGCTGGATATAAGATTCTTGGCTGGAAGCTTTTCTCTTGCAGTATCTTAAATATATCACACCACTGTTTTCTTGCCTCCATGGTTTTTTTTTTTAAGATTTATTTATTTGTTTATTTATTTATTTATTTATTTCTCTCCCTTTCCCTCCCCACCCTGGTTGTCTGTTCTCTGTGTCTATTTGCTGCATCTTCTTTGTCCACTACTGTTGTTTTCAGCAGCACGGGAATTTGTGTTTCTTTTTGTTGCATCATCTTATGTCAGCTCTCTGTGTGTGCAGTGCCATTCCTGGGCAGGTTGCACTTTCTTTTGTGCATGGGGCTCCCCTATGCGGGGGACAGCCCTGCATGGCAGGGCACTCCTTGCGCGCATCAGCACTGTGCATGGGCCAGCTGCACATGGGTCGAGGAGGCCCGGGGTTTGAACCGCAGACCTCCCGTGTGGTAGACGGATGCCCTAACCACTGGGCCAAGTCCACCACCCTCCATGGTTTCTGATGTGAATCAGCACTTAATCTTATTGGATATCCCTTATATGTTATGCATTGCTTTTCTCTTGCTGCTCTCAGAATTCTCTCTTTGTCTTTGGCATTTGACGTTCTGATGAGTATGTGTCTCAGAGTTGGTCTATTTGGATTTATTCAGTTAGGAGTACATTGTGCTTTTTGGACATCAATATCTATGCCCTTCAATAGAGTTAGGAAATTTTCTACCATTATTTCTTCAAATATTCTTTCGGCCCCTTCTCCCTTCTCTTCTTCTGGGAAATCCATGACATGTATGTTTGCATATCTCTTGCTGTTGTTTAGCTCCCTGAGACCTCATTCAATTTTTTCCATTCTTTTCTTCATCTGTTCTTTTGTATGTTCATTTTTGGAGGCCATATTTTCAAGCTCACAAATCCTTTCTTCTGCCTCTTCAAATCTCCTGTTACATGTCTCCAGAGTATGTTTTATTTTATTACACCTTTCATTCCCATAAGATGTGCTGTTTTTTTATGTATGCTTTCTAATTCTTCTTTGTACCCATCCAATGTTTTCTTAATGTCCTTAATCTCTTTATCCATCTCATTGAATTTATTAAGGAGATTTGTTTGAACATCTGTGATTAGTTGTCTCAATTCCTTTATGTCATCTGGAGGCTTATCTTGTTCCTTTAACTGGACCATATCTTCCAGTTTCTTGGTATGGATTGTGTTTTTTATTGGTGTCTTGGCATCTGGTTTACTAGAATATTTATTCTGGGTGCGGTTTTTTCTTTAGTTTAGGGCTTTCTTGCCCTTTCTCCCTTTTTGGTTATGTAGTAGAAGCCAAGGATGTAGTTGGTGCTGTAAGCTGAGCAGGCTCAAGCTGCCCACATTGCCCAAGGGACTGATGAAGCTTGTTCCACCTTTCCCCTTTGCCAAGGGTAGGGACAGAGCCACAGTTGTGTGTAATAACCCAGGTTGTGCAGGCCAAGACTAGTTGCCCAGAGATTCTGATGAAGCTTCAAATCCCTTCCTCCCCTGCCTGGGATAGGGATGGAACTGAAGGCGTGGACAGCAGTCTATGCAGTGTGGGTCCAAAATGACCGCAGTTGACCAGGTAGACTTCCAAGTATTCAGTCTGTGCCAGCTGAATGTACTTTCAGTTACCTGGAGATGCTGGTCCCTCCAGCTTCCTCCCTGCTCGAGGTGGAGCTGAAGCCTAGGTCAGGGCTGCAGTCCAATCTGGGTGGAAAGAAGCTGGTTCCTACCTTCACTGTGATTTTTCAGTCAGCCCTGTCTCTCAAGATTGAATTTTAAATTAGTTATATCAAGTATAATTTGATAATTAATTACACAAATCTTGATGTATTAAAAAGCTCTATCAGTTGTCAAGTTCAGCTCCATTTTTTCTACTTTTAGGATATTTGGGGTCCTTTTCTGCTCAGGGCATGAGAACAATATCTTTTATTGCCCCTTAAGGAATACACATATTAATTTCATTTAAGGGAAACCTGACCATTGAAATTACCCACTTAATAGTGATATATCTGGTTTTGAGATTAAAGCAATAATATTATTTGTCTAACTAATTGTGGTTATTATTATCTCTATTTTCTGTTCTAAAGGACAGTGCCTGGTACAGAATAGGCAGTTCATAATATTCTTTGAAAGAACAGAATGAAGAATTAATTAAAATACAATATACTGATTTAATTAAGGAAATTTTGATTAAAGAATAATGATGTACTTGTGGTGATGACACTTTACCCTTTCAGTTATAACATATATCAAAATGTAAGAAGCAGATGTAGCTCAGTGGTCAAGCACCCCCTTCTCATATACGAGATCCTGGGTTCAATCCCCAGTACCTCCCGAAAAAAAAAAGGATTGAAGATCAGAATAGAAAAATAGTTGAAGTTTAGGAGTTAACACAAGAACTATAAATAGTGTAAGTATGATCTTACACTATAACAAAAACATTATTGGCACATTAGAGTTCCAGTTCTTAGAAGTAATGGGGAACATGGAATAGAGATGGAAATGTCCAGTTTTAACTATTATTAATAAATTAGTGTTTGACAGAGATTTTTTTATTTTATTTTTTATATCAATGTTACAAGTTACTCCTTTTCACAAGATAATAACTACGCCAACAATAATTCTGTTTTGGTCCATAGTTACACTCCCCCCTTATTTTTGTTCATTCCTCAATCTTGAAGGATTTAGGATGACATCTGCTCTGGCTGCTTCAGGCTGAGAGGAGACTTAGCTATTATTGGGCAATGCAGATGAAGATACACCTTGTTTTGGGGATGGGATTGTCCATTATCATTGTTTTGTTAGTTGTCCAGGGAAAGCCCAAAGAACTAGAGAGTAGGAGTTGGCTGCATCTCTGCTGGGTTTCAGGGCTCAACCAGCATATGAACAACCCTAAGATTTAAGTTTCTGAGAAATATATTTAACAGGTACATTGAAAATTATAGGTTCAAATAAAAGGAGTAGAAGAATCATGATTAGAGGAATTATAAATGAGTATAACTATGTTGTATTGGGGAAATAGATTTTCATATATTCCCAAATAGGACATGCCAAAGGAGTGTTGATTTCACAAGGTTATGTGGTTTGCCTATAGTGTCCACACATCCCTAGAGCCTTCGGGAGCACTTTTGTTTGAGGCTTTGTTTACTGTGGTAGTTTATTAAATCTGCTGAGAGTTCATAAATGTAACCTCTGGAATGACCGCCAGCTCACTTTGAAATCTCTTAGCCATAAAAATTCTGCTCCATTTAATATTTCCCCCTTTTGGTCAAGGTCTTTTTCCAAATGCATCGCTGATTAATGTGTCCTAATAATTCCTTGATACCAGGGAGGCTCATCTCAGGGAGTCATGTCCCACATTTGACAGAGTTTTTTTAAAAGTGTCTCCATACCAAGAGTTTGGGGACAGCCCTGAAGGATAAGGAATAATGAGCTAATTGACAACTGACAATTTTGTAGGGTTTTGAGTAAGATTTAGAATTTGAGACCCCTACAGAGAACCACCAAATTCTCTCATATGGACTCATATTTAATAGTGGGCAGCCACATTTAACTTACTGAGATTCTGGCACCTCAAGAACTCTTTCTGGCTTACCATAAGATGGGTATGATATGGATGATTGATGAGCAGAAGAAACTAATAATAATAAACATTATTCTAATTATGAGGATGAAGATGATCATGAGGGTAAAAATGGATATTTACAAGGCATCAATAGTATATTTGATGGGGTGGGGAGTGGGGTATATGGGAACCTCTTATGTTTTCTATGTTTTTTAATGTAACATTCTTTGTGATCTATTAACTTTAATTTTAAAAAGTGTAAAAAAAGCAGTATATTTGACATTTTGTTATTTTACTTTTATATATACAATTAAGAATTTGGGTGGGGAATGGATTCGGTCAAGTGGATGAGCTCCTGCTTCCCATTTACAAGGTCCAGTGTTCAATGTCTGGTACTTCCAGAAACAAACAAATAAATGAAAAAACCAGCTCTCATTGGGGAGCAGATGTAGCAGCTCAGTGGTTGAGCACCTGCTTTCCATGTACAAGGTCCTGGATTCATTCCCTGGTACCTCCTAAAAAAAAAAGAATATGGGAACTGGTATGAAAAATTTGACTTCATATATACATCCATCACTTTCTCTTTTTTTTTTAATGCTCATGAATATATATTTTTTAAAATTTATTTCCCCCCTTGTTGTTTGCACTCACTGTCTGCTCTCTGTGTCCATTCACTGTATGTTCTTTCTGTATCTGCTTGTCTTTTTCTTCTTTTCTATCTCTTTTAGGAGGGACCAGGAACTGATCCCTAGACTTTCCAGTGTGGGAGAAAGGTACTCAATTGCTTGAGCCACCTCAACTTCCTGGTCTGCTGCATCTTTCAATAAATCTCCTCTGCAACTCCCTCTGTTGCATCACCTTGCTGTGCCAGCTCTCTGTGGCACGGGCCAGCTTGCATTCACCCATATGGCAGACAGGAGCCCAATCTCCTGAGCCGCATCTGCTTCCCCATCCATCACTTTCTAACTCTGTAACCACTTTTCTAAGCCTTTTTTTCCCTTCATGTATAAAATGAAGATAATAGTACTTTACTCCTTCTCTCATCCAACCTTTAACAAATATTTAGTTAGTACGTATTATGTGCCTGTGACTTTCTAAACTCTAAGTGTTTGGCAATTTAATAATAAAAAATGTTTTACTTTCTAAGACATCTATATTGGGAATAGGTGCAAAAAATAAAAAAGGAAATATATAGCATGTCATAGATGACCCATAATATAAAGTAAAACATAGCAAGGATGGATGTTTGCAGTTTTAAACTGGTTGGTTGGAGAGAACCTCACTAAAAAGTCTGCATCAAGTAAAGGCTTGAAGAAGGTAAAGGAGAGACACATGGATATATCTAAGAAAACAACATTCCAGAAAGAGGGAACATGAAATAAAATAGTCCAAGGTGGGGTTGTTTCTAGCATGTTTCAGGAGGAGTCCAAATGTGATGGCTAGCGTGAGCAAGTACAGAGTCATAGACAATAGGGAGAGAGAAGTACCCTGGGATCCAGTCCTTGGACACTTGGAAATCAACATAAGCACTTTTACTAAATGAAATCGGAAATCCTTGGAGAATTTGACCAGGGAAGTGACATGGTCTGCCTTAGTTTCTCAAAGGCTCAAGATGGCAATCATGCTGAGAATAACTTATAAAGGAGAAAAATCAAAAGCAGAGAGATCAGGTAGAGGTCTACTACAGTAAGCCAAGTGAGAAATGATGGTGGCTTAAACCACAGTGGTAGGAACAGATGTGGCTTATTCAGGATGTATTGGAAGATATAACCAGCAATGTATAGGATGAATGGGAGAGAAAAGAACATGTGAAATAGTTTCTCAGCAAGTGGAAACATACGTATGACTGGCAGGTAGTAAGGGGGCCCACCAACCGTTCATCATTCTGCTATATTGGCTACAATTTCCACACCGGTGGAGAGCAGAAGTGATAGGGCTTTGAGAGTTAGCCCTGAATGTGATCTGAGTCTCTATTTCATATTGTTTTCAGGGCATCTTTGGGGACTGGAAAAATCACTTTACAGTGGCCCAGGCTGAAGCCTTTGATAAAATATACCAGGAGAAGACGGCAGATCTTCCTCGCGAGCCATTCCCTTGAGAATAATGGCCACAATGCTCTGGATCTGATATGAATACTGACCTTTGTTCATATGTCCTGGCACATATGGATGACTTGGGTAATTGCACAAAATGTGTTATTTTATACTGGAGCCTTGAAATCTCCATTTTTCACATCTTTGACCACTTGATTGTTAAATAGATCTGGTTACCCCAACGTACATCATGGCATCCTACCTGTTAAAAAATGTTTGTAATGTTTTCAACATAGTGATTGAAAGTGAAATAATGTCAGTATTATCCAAAGTTCTGTCTGAATTATTTTAAAGGGCAATAAAAATTACAGACAGAATGAGGGCTCTTTTCCTTTCTACCACCTGTTTCTCCATAAGTATTATTATTTTGATCTTGAGGGATAGTAACTTCTCATTTACTTTTAGTCCCTCTATTAGTCAGCCAAAGGGATGCTGAAGCAAAATACCAGAAATCTGTTGTCATTTATAGAGGGTATTTATTTAGGGTAGAATCTTATGTCACAAGGCCATGAAGAGTAAATGGGGAGGGAAGCGGATGTGGCTCAAGTGATAGAGCTTCCACCTACCATATGGGAGGACCTGGGTTTGATCCCTAGGGCCTCCTGGTGAAAAAGAAGAGAAAGCATGCCCGCGCAGCGAGTCAATACCCGCAGAGTGAGTGCGAATGCCCACGCAGTGATCCAGTGCCCACGTGGTGACCCAGTGCCTGCACAAGTGAGTCACACAACAACATGATGACATAGCAAAAAGAGAGACAAGGGAAGAGTCAAGGTGAAACACAGCAGAAACCAGGAACGGAGGTGGTGCAATTGACAGGGAACCTCTCTTCACATCAGGAGTCTCCAGGATCGAATCCCGGTGAATCCTAGAGAAGAGAAAATGAGAAAAGAAGACAACACAGACAGCAAAAACAGCATGGCAGGAGGCGGTGAAGGGAGAAAAATAAATAAATAAATAGATAAATAAATAAATAAATCATTTTAAAAGGAGAGAGAGTAAATGGAGAAGCAGCTGTGGCTCAAGCAATTGAGCTCCCATTTACCATATGGAGGACCTGGGTTCAATCCCTGGGACCTCCCGGTAAAAAAAGGTGCCATGCGTAGAGGTGTGAGGCCCCTGCACAGTGAAGCAATGCACCAAAAAAGACGATGATACAACCAGAAAGAGGAAAAAAAAGAAGAGTAAATGACTTTGCTCACCAAAGTCTATTGTCACGTGTTGGAACAAGATGGCAGGTGATGTCTGTGAGGATTCAGACTTCCTCCTCCTCCCAAGGCTCCACAGTCCCAGCTCCTCCCAGTCTCAGCCGCAGGCTAGTACAAGTCTTGACTCTCTCCCAGGGCTTGCTTCTTTCTGGGCTCAGGTGCTCTGCTTTCTCCACTAGTTCAGCTGTAAACTGTCAGGCGAATGGCTCGTCTCTCTTCCTGGGGTCTCTGCTGTGTCTGATGGAGACTTCTCACATATCTGCTTAACTGTATATTTACTTCCCAGGCTCCAGGATCAAATCTCTAACTTTCTCCTCTGCAAACATTTTCTCTGCAAACAATGAGGGGGTGGGAAGAAATAAATAAAATAATCTTTGGGGGAAAAAAACTCTAACTAGACTGACAATGAAAAAAAGAATTCAAGCAATGGAAATCAGAATTGAGAGGGGGTGCATTACTATCACCAAGGGGGCAGAGACTCAACATCCTACAGATATGGCCCAATCAAAGCCTTAATCATTATTTAATCAAGTAAAAGTGAACCTCTGAATCCAATCCAATCTAATATGCCCAGAGGAACAGACCAGTTCACAAACATAATCCAATATCTATTTTTGGAATTCATAAACAATGCCAAACTGTTACAGTCCCCTACTGTATGTATATTGACCAGAACAATGCATGTGTTTGGGAATTGAGTCCTGTCCCCTCTGAAAGACATGGTCAAGTCCCATCCCATGGTTCTGTAGTTCTGAACCCATTGTAAATAAGATCTCTCAAAGATGCTATGTCAGTTAAGGTATGGCCTAACTGAATTACCGTGGGCTTTAATCCAGATTACTGGAGTCCTTTATAAGCAGAATGATATTCAGGCAGAAAGAGAGGGAGAATCCATGGGGAGCAGCCAGAAACTGAAATTCAACAGAACCCAAAGGAAAAAGGAGAAGACATTGCCAGGTGCATTCCCATGTTACAGAGAAACCAAGGAACCCCAAAGATTACCAGCCAGCCAGAAGACACCAACCCCGAGAGGAAGCAAGCCTTCTAGCCTCTGAAACCATGAACCAATAAATTCCTATTATTAAGACAACCCATTGTGTGGTATTTGTTTTAGCAGCTGGGAAACTACAACAGCATCTTTTCCGACCACAATGGAGTGAAGCTAGAAATAGATAACAGAGAGAGAACTGAAAGATCCACAATATGTGGAAATAAACAATGTACTTTTAAACAACCAATGGGCCAATGAAAAAAACACAAAGGAAATTCGGAAATATCTTGTGGCAAATGAAAATGAAAACACAACATACCAAAACTCATGGGAAGCAGCAAAGGCAGTGCTGCTTTTATAGCTCTAAGTGCTTCCACCAAAAAGAAGAAAGATCTCAAATCAGAGACCTAACTTCACAACTGGGAGATCTAAAGACAGAAGTGCAAACTAAACCCAAAGCAAGCAGAAGGAAGGAAATAAAGATTAGAGTGGAGATAAATGAAATAGAGACTAAAGAAACAATAGAGATGATCAATGAAACCAAAAGGTGATTCCTTGAAAAGATCAACAAGATTGACAAAACTGGGAAGCGGACTTGGCCCAGTGGTTAGGGCGTCCGTCTACCACATGGGAGGTCCGCGGTTCAAACCCCGGGCCTCCTCAACCCGTGTGGAGCTGGCCCATGCGCAGTGCTGATGCGCACAAGGAGTGCCATGCCACACAGGGGTGTCCCTCACATAGGGGAGCCCCACACGCAAGGAATGCGCCCCATAAGGAGAACCACCCAGTGTGAAAGAAAGTGCAGCATGCCCAGGAATAGCACCACACAAACAGAGAGCTGACACAATAAGATGACGCAACAAAAAGAAACACAGATCCCTGTGCTGCTGACAACAGAAGCAAAGAAGAAGACACAGCAGATAGACACAGAGAACAGACAACCGGGGTGGGGCAGGGAGGGGAGAGAAATAAATAAATAAATAAATCTTTAAAAAAAAAAAAGATTGACAAAACTCTAGCTAAGAAAGCAGATGTGGCTCAAGCAATTGAGCTCCCATCTACATGGGAGGTCTGGGTTCGGTTCCCGGTGCCTCCTGGAGAAGACGAACAAGACAGCAAGCTGACGCAACAGGCTGGCACTGTGAGTTGATGCAACAAGAGGATGCAACAAGAGACACACAGAGGAAAACATAATGAGAGACACAACAAAACAGGGAGTCAAGGTGACTCAAGTGATTATGTGCCTCCTTCTCACATGGCAGGTCCCAGGTTTGGTTCCTTGTACCCCCTGAAAAAAATGAAGACCAACCCACAACAAACTCACAGCAAATGCAAACAATGATGGGGTAGAGAGAAATAAATAAAATAATCTTTGGGGAAAAAACTAGCTAGTCTGACAATGAAAAAAAAGAGAGAATTCAAACAATTAAAATCAGAATTGAAAGGGGGCACATTACTATCAACCCAAAAAAAACAAGGTTTGTAAGTGGATACTATGAACAACTGTCAACCAAAAAAATTCAAAAATTTAGAAGAAATGGACAAGTTCTTAGAAACAAACTACCCACACTGACTCAAGAAGAAATAGAAGATCTCGACAGACCATTAACAAGGAAAGAAATTGAATCAGTCATGAAAAACTCAGCAAAGAAAAGCCCAGGACTAGATGGCTTCATTTTTGAATTTTACCAAACAGTCCAAGAAGAATTTACCAATCCTGTTCAAATTCTTCCAAAAAATTGAAGAGAAGGGAACACTTCCTAACTAATTCTACGAGGCCAACATCTCTCTAACTCCAAATCCAGATAAAGATACCACAAGAAAATAAAATTACAGTGTAATATTCCTTATTAACATAGACACAAATATCCTCAAAAAAAATACTATAAAATGAATTCGAAGTACATGATCAAGTAGGGTTTAGCCCAGGTATGCGAAAGTGGTTCAACGTAAGAAAGTCAATTCATGCAATATACCACATTAACAAAACAAATGAAAACCCCACATGATCATCTCAATTGATGCAGAAAAGGCAAAATCCAGCAACACTTCTTGATAAAAACATTCAAAAAAACAGGAATAGAAGGAAATTTCCTAAGCATGATAAACAGCATATATAAAAAACCCACAGCTAACATCATACTTAACAGTGAAAGAGTGAAAGCTTTCCTCTAAGATCAGGAACAAGACAAGGATGCCCACTGTCACCACTGTTATTCAGCACTGCACTAGAAGTTCTAGCCAGAGCAATTAGGCAAGAAGAAAAAAAGGTATCCAATAAGAAAGGAAGAAATGATATAAGATAAAGAATTAATACATTTGACAACAAAATGTTCCAGAAAAATGTGATCACAGAGCAGATTAAATATGTAACTTAATATTTAAAAACTGAAGCAAAAAGATGAGGTCACTAAAAAACAACACGAGAAGGAATAGAATAACTCAGAGAAAAAAAAAACATTGCTATACTACAGGAGCATATGAAACAGGAGCTTATGGAATGGAAGTTAGGAAGAAAAGATAATCAGAAATAAAAATTAAATTAAAAGGAGCAGGAGCAAATACCATAGAAATATCAGTCATTTAAACAGAAGAAAGAATGAAAATAGTAAAAAATGAAACAAGGTTAAAAAGATTAAAAAATAGTAATTTCGGAAAACAAGATTAAACATAGAAGACAGGCAATGGAGATTGAACATAGAAATGGTTACTGTTTCTAAGGAAGAATCCCATATTATAAGTCAAGAAAATTTTCCCCAAATAAGAGCAGTCTTCAATCTACATATTTAGAGGGCACACCAGGTCACTGGAAAAACTGACTCTAGATGCTCAATGCCAATTTATATCTATGTAAAACTATGTAGCTTGAACCACTGAGATTTCTGAAGTATCACAGCCAAACAACAAAGTGATGTATAAAAGAAATATATCAGGTTGGCATCATACATCTCAACAATATTCAGTGACAGAAAACAGTGGACCAACCTCTGTAAAATTACTCATGTAGAAAAATGTGAACCAGTAATTTTGGATTCAGCCATACTGTCCATAAATTATAACAGCTACAGACAGAATTGTGAACATGAAGGCTGTTCTCGTGTGCTTTTCTTGAGGAATCCACTAGAGGGCAAGCATGAGTCAAGCACTCTTCAAACTCTATCCATAAAAGGAAATTCTACTTCACTGGACTTGATAGCCCACACGATTGGAGAACAGCATGATTTTGAGAACTTAGTAGGCCCTGTCCAAAAAGATACTGTAGCTTAGTGGCTTTGAGCACTTTGGAATCTGACAGTGTGGGATGTGAATCCCTATCCCAAATCATACCAGCTGTGAGACACTGAGCAAACTCTTCTTGGCTTTGGTTTCTCCATCCACAAATTTACCATTGCTTCTTGGGGGCTGATGTGGCTCAGTGGTTGAGCACCGGCCTCCCACATGCAAGGTACAGGGTTCAAGCCTCAGTCCCAGTACCTCAAAAAAACAAAATGCTGTTGCTTCTCTTATAGGGGTGTTGTTTAGATTAGATAACATAAAAATAATCCTATGAAGAAATTAGTTTTAAAAACAAGAAATAATAATTGTATTATCATTAGCTATAGTAATAGTTGTGACAGCAGCAGCAGGGACTAAAGGAAACAGTTATATTGCACTTAACTGTGCTAGGTATTGTTTTAATTGCTTTATACCTACTGTGTTGGTTGAGAGCCATAAGCTTCAGAAAAACAGAAAAACACGTTCTTAAGTTTAATCCATTTCTGTGAACCCACTGCAGATAGGACCTTTTGATGAGATTGTTTCAGTTAAGGCGTGGCCCATCTCAATCAGGATGGTCTTAATCGCATAACTGGAGTTTTTTATAAGTGGAATGAAATTCATACAGAGAGGGGGAAAAAAAGTCACAGAAGCAAGAAGGTGAAATTCAGCGGAACCTGGAAGAGAACAGAGAAGCCAAGAGAGGCTTCCATTTGCATCGCCATGTGACAGAGGAGCCAAAGACCAAGGATCACCAGCCGCCAGCCCTAGGATGCACGCCTTCAGGAAGAAGGCATCACCTGGACGGCACCTTGATTTGGACTTTCTCTTGGCCTCAGTACCGTGAGGTAATAAATTCCCATTGGTTAAGTCTACCCATTGCATGATATTTGCTTCAGCTGCAGGAAAACTAAAACACCTAGTAACCCATATAATTATCACAAAAACCTTATGATTTATGTGTTGTTCTCTCCATTTTGTACATCAGAAAAGTGAAGCATGAAACAGTGCTAGGTCATACAGCTACTAAGTGACAGAGCCAGGAGCTGAATCCAGTCAGTTGACTAGGGGACAGAAGTTTTGTGTTTTTTTCTGGTTAGATAAATTGTGGGTTTACATTAAATTCAGGACTCCCATATACGATCCTATTATTAACACCTTGCATTGGTGTGGTACATTTGTTACAATTGATGAAAGCACATTTTTCTGATTTTACCATTAAAATCATAATATCCATGGTTTAACTTAAGGTTCACTATTTATGTTCTGTAGTTCCATGGATTTTTAAAATTTTTTATTCCAGGAAATAGCATCCCTAACATAATTACCAATGGGACTGATGCAAGATGATAGACAGGGTGGAACTAAAGCATCAGATAATAGTCAGCTTTCAAGAAACCTGTTCTGCCATTTGCATTCACACCACAAGTGCAGCAAATCAGTAGTTCCACGGATATTTCTGGGACTAAATGTGATTTCATGGTGCAGGTCCAGATAAGGTTTATTTGTCAGAAACCATTTGTCCACAAGAAAACCACTTCCCACCCAATTTTTGTGTGAAAATGAATGCAAAACCTTGCAGCCTTCCAGGTTATCTTCCACCTATTAAAAATGGTGTGGAACGCCAGTGACCCAGCCAACCAATTATTACCTCACTTGTCCGCTTGTCCACAACAGTACCAAACACCATTGTTGTTCCTCGGACTGCAGAAGTTGGAAGAAACTATTCCATGGCAGTATATCCTGTAAAACAGCTGTCCTCAACAGTTCTCCAGAACTTACGAGCAAAGGAAATAAGGAATCCAGATCGTTCTAGAGCTTTAAGTACCGGGGCCAGGGATTGAACCCAGGACCTCAGATGCGGGAAGCCAGTGCTCAACCACTGAGCTCCCCTGAGTTGGTTTTTTCTTTTGCTTGCTTGTTGTTTGTTTTGGTTTTTTTTTTATTTTTTTATTTTTTGTTTGTTTTTGTTTTTAGGAGGCACCAGGGACCAAAGCCAGGACCTCCCATGTGGGAAGCAGGTGCTCAACCACTTGAGCCACAGCCGCTCCCCCGTTAAAGGATTTTAAGTAGAGGGGAGGCATGATTATGTTTGGACAATAAAGGTGGGGGAAGGGCAGGGTTGATTAAGTGATGCCAGTTAGGAAGCTATTGCAGTAGTCCAGGCAAGTGATGATCACGTTTTAGACTAAAGTGATAAAATGGAAATATAGAAAAGTTGATAGATTTGAGAAGTACTGAAGGCTAGAAATGGTGATTGGTTGTACGTAGGGAGTAAAACAAAAGGAGGCATTAAGAAAGACTTTTAGGCTTCTTTTATTTATTTATTTTATTTATTTATTTATTTCCCCTTCCCCCCATTGTCTGCTCTCTGTGTCCATTTGCTGTGTTCTTTTGTGTCTGCTTGCATTCTTGTCATGTGGCACTGGGAAACTTTGCAGCTTTTTTTTTTTTTTTTGCTGTTGCTGTGTCATCTTGCTGCGTCAGCTCTCTGTATGAGCAGCGCCACTCCTGGGCAGACTGTGCTTTTTCGCATGGGCGGATTTCCTTGTGGGGTGCACTCCTTGCAGGCCGCACTCCTTGCACGTGGAGCTCCCCTACACGGGGGACACCCCTGTGTGGCACAGCACTCCTTGCACGCATCAGCACTGTGTGTGGGCCAGCTCCACACGGGTCAGGAGGCCCTGGGTATCAAACCCTGGACCCTCCATATGGTAGGCGAACGCTCTATCAGTTGAGCCACAACCACTTCCCATATGCTTCTTAATAAAGCACTAAGTTACATGGTGGTGCCATTTACGAAAATGAAAAAGTGTTGAAAAGATGAGGTTGCTGGGGGCATTCAGAGTACGGTCCTGGTCTTGTGGTGTTTGAGGTGTCTGTGAGATGCCAGGTGGCAAGGCTCAGCAAACAGGATTAGGAGACCTAGGCAGCGGGCTTGGCCCAGTGGTTAGGGCGTCCGTCTACCACATGGGAGGTCCGTGGTTCAAACCCCGGGCCTCCTTGACCCATGTGGAGCTGGCCCATGTGCATCGCGCAAGGAGTGCCCTGCCACGCAGGGGTGTCCCCCCCGTAGGGGAGCCCCACGCGCAAGGAGCGCACCCCGGAAGGAGAGCCGCCCAGCGCGAAAGAAAGTGCAGCCTGCCCAGGAATGGCGCCACCCACACGGAGAGCTGACACAACAAGATGACGCAACAAAGAGAAACACAGATTTCCGTGCTGCTGACAACAACAGAAACGGACAAAGAAGACGCAGCAAATAGACACAGAGAACAGACAACCCGGGTGGGGTGGGGGAAGGAGAGAGAAATAAATAAATAAATAAATAAATCTTAAAAAAAAAAAAAAGGATTAGAAGACCTGGCGCTCTCATCTGCTCTTGACCCTGTGCGTTCACTGCTTCCCTGTCCTCAGGCTATTCTGTCAACCTTCCGGGTCAAGTCCCCTTCCTGTCATAAAAGGACAACAAGCTCCTCTCTAGATGCAGTGCTTTGTTTCTCCCATTGCTCTCATTCTAGTTTCTTGAAAGAGCATTTCACACTGTTTCTTCCCCGCAATCTGTAGCGGTCTCTTTCACTCCATCGTTCTACTCAAACTGCTCTTGCAGAGGTCACCAATGACAGCCGGACTGACAAATCTAAAGCATGCTTTTTCAGTTTTTATCTTGGATACTTTTGCTGCATTTGATACTAACCATTTTCTCCTTGAAATTCTCTCCTTCCCTTCTTCTACTGGCACCAGTTCTCAAATGCACATCTCTCCCTGGAATTTCACACTTGTATAGCTAACTGCCTTCATTTAAACATTCCAGTGATTGCTCAAATTCAAGTATTTAAATCTGAGCTCACCAAGCCCAATCAAACTTACAGCCTAAATATTTCTCAAATATATCTCCCTCTATTTCTATTATCACTGCCCTGGTTTAAGGCCCTATATCCTGCCTTTATTTTGAAAACACACACACACAAAGCATTGGACCTGTTCCCAGCCTTAAAATTCTAAGAGGCTGAATATAAAATAATATGATATTAATGGAGGATAGTTTTTTTTTAATCTCTAGAACAGTATTCTCTATTATAGTGGAAATGCTCTGTGTCTGCACTGTCCCATATGGTAGCCAGCAGCCACTTGTGGCTGTTGAGCACTTGAAATGTGGCTAGTATAACTGAAGAACTGAATTCTAAATTTTCCTTAAATTTAAATATAGCCACATGTGACTAGTGGCTAAACTCACACAGCTCATGGCAACAGAGATTAAAACAAGAGTAATTTTTAAACATGGCTAGCTATAAATTTATTATAGGTCACATAAAATACTGTTACAACTGCAAATCACAATAGCACAAGAAATTGTTAATTCTCAGATGACTTACTATTTTCTGGTTTATTACAGCACGATAAATTATATTAGTCTTGTTTTTGTTTTTTATTCCCATGCCCACAAAGGATAAGTTCTTTTGTTTCAGATATTTTTCTTCCATCCTTTCTCGTAATTAAATCTAATGTGATGTTGTTTTTTTCCCTCCCTCCTTCCCTCCTTCCTGCCCTTCATTCCTTTTTTCTTTCTTTTTAGTCATGTTGAATTGTGAAAGTTCTTTAAATCTTCTGGACAAGCCCTTAATAAAATAGATGTGTCTTACAGATATTTCCTCAAAAAATAAAAATTACCTCTGATGATGATTTTGCCCAGTGACAGATGTGAGAGTCAAGCCCCAATTATCTGAATTGAAGATTTTCAGTACTTTCCATCAAATTAGATATCTTCAGGGAGCAGATGTAGCTCAAGTGGTTGAGTGCCCACTTCCAATGTACAAGGTCCTGGGTTCAATCCCCAGTACCCCCTAAAAAAAAAAAAAAAAAATAACTTCCATTGAGGAGCAGATGTAGATCAGTGGTTGAGGGCCTGCTTCCCATGAACAAGGTCCTGGGTTCAATTCCCAGTATCTCCAAAGAAAAAATTAAATGTCTTCCATCCAGAAAAATGTTTTCTGTATTTTCACCCAGGGAAGAGTTGACCATGTTCCATAGATGTAAAGATCATCAGGGCCTTTGGGCATGGTAACAAAAACTTTCATGGGGCCCACAAAAGGCATTCCCTGCATGGTGTGATGTCCCAGAGAAGTTAATCAGACATGGTAGGGATTTCTGTCAACACTCTAGATTTGGCACTTCATGGTTCAAAACCAGAAGTACTAGTTTTTTCATGAAAGCATGCAGTTACTAAGGCTAACAATGGAAAAGACTTTGAAAAGCATGTCTGTCTACTCCCTGACATGCATGAACATCAGAAGTGACTTTCCCATGATTACAAAGCAAACTGTATTCACTCGACATTGACAACAACAATGACCACCATGTATAACTGCTTAGCATGTGCCGTATTTAGGCCCAGTCGCTTTCCACACATCTCATAAGATCCTCGCACCAAGCCTACAAGAAAGGCATTGTCACGTCCTTCAACAAATGGTTTTTTGAACATGTGCCATTTATCAGGCACTGTTTTATTTTACTGAGAATAGAATTTGAATGGAACAAGATTCATGCCTTCACAGAGTTTGCAATCTAGTGGGAGAGAAAAATAATAAACACAGACATCCACAGCTATCAAAATGGATATGGATGTAGAGAAGGATTTCAGATAGCGATAATTGTCACGGAAAATTTTAAATCAGGGTAAGTATGGGAGAGAAAGTGGAAGAGTCACCATTTTAGAAAGAGGGATAAAGAAAGGCTTTTCTGTGCAGGTGACACTGAATCACTGAGATATGAAGGAAGAGACAATTCTGCCATATATCTTTGGAACACAGAACTCTGGCAGACAGACCCTCAGATGTAAATGCTCTGACACAGGGCTGTGTTTAAGGTGTTTGGAGAATAGCAGGGAGACCTTTGGTTTGAGTGAGTGATGGCAAATGTTGAGAAGAGAAGACCGCAAGGTCTTGGAGACAGTGGTAGGTCAGATGGAGGAGAGCTGTGGTAGGGACTCTGGGACTTATTCAAGAGTTGGTATTGGGGATTCTCATCATAGCAGCAGCATGAGCTCACTCTGGCTACTGGGTAAAGAAAGCAAAGGAAATTCAAAGGTAAAGGCAGCGAAATCAGTAAACAGAGAAGAATGAGTGCTGTTGGATTAAAGGTTGCATTGGAAGAAGTGGGCAGGGGCTAGATTCAGGATATATTTCCATGGTATAAGGTCCATTGAACTTCTGGTGGATTATTAGAGAGTGGGAGAGGACAGAGTAGAGAATGACTCCTCTGTGGCCCTTGCAACCAGGTGAATGGGTGTGTCATTTACCCAGATAAGGAAGACACAGAACAAGAGATTTGGTAAGAAAAATGGAGATTGTTTTAATGATACCTAATATGTGGATGAGGAAAATATCAAGGTTGAAATAGGTTAAGCCAGTTGTCCAAAGTCTCATCTAGAAAGAGATTCAATTCAATTTAATGCTTAGCAAAATGCCATCCACTTTCTCTTCAATTCCCACATCTCTATTTCTCTTGAAACTCTCACCTTCATGAGTGCTATCATTTAAAATTGAGTACCAGATGCCTATATGTGGACATGGATCAGCTCTTCCAAAAATGGAGACATTTTACTTTTTATCTTGACTCTTAATTCATGTCCATGATGTCAGGTTTTCCCATGGTAAATAAACAAGGCTGAGACTAACAATCTCACTTTACAGACATTCAATAATCCCCCTTTATACTTACGATATCCATTATGTTCATTTATACATTGGCAGACGTGAATGCCATAATTCTATGAGATTTCTTCCTTCAACTCTTCCTTTTCCTCAATTTCTGTGGGGCACTCATACAAGGAAGAGTTAAGCAGTGGAATGCATTTCACTACTATCCATTAATTTATTTTTTTCATTTAGTTTTCAGAATATTTATATGATTTCACCAATTTGGGGATTTATGGTTTTCTTATCATTCAGTTTGATTCCAATTTCATGCAGCTGGTTCTTCAATGTGGAGAATTTATTATATGAGCAAGTTTGGAAAATAAATCATACAAAGGAAAACTAGGCTTCTTGGGGAGGTTTATGTGTCTTATCTACAATTACTCAGCTCTTAAAAGCAACAAATACTATGTGAACACCTGCTATTCTCCTTTTTCTGTGCACCTGTGAAATGTAGACAAAAAACAACCATCTTAACAGGTAGTGGTTAATTAGTTAGATCATGTCCCCAACTAATAAGTGGAAAATCCAGAATTTGAAACTTCATCTGCCTAATATTAAAACTTATATATTTTCTACTGGTTCTATAGCTGGCAGAGAACGCAGATGTTCTGAATCTCATCCTGGCGCTGTATCTCTTCACGTTTACAGATGATAAAACCAAGCCCCATGTGACCCTCTCTCTGCTGACATCATTGGGAATTTCTCTCTATTTCTGTGGGATTACTGGGATTAATAAGGAAGTTCTAGAACACAAGTCAGGGTTTTGACCTTTGGTAAGTTTCTCCCTTTCATCCCACCCAACCCTAAGAATCTTCATGGTCCAGTTGACTGGATATCAACTTTTATTCTGAAAGACATTGTATCACAGTTGGCTGAGTTCCTTGGGACACAATGACTAATCAGTTCGGTCGTGGAGGAACAGTGTGTCCTCTCAGAGGTTCACATCTGCCCCCCAGAGGGTGAGGCGTCCCAGAGCCTGCTCAGAGCGTCCTGGCCATGACTTTAGGGCGCAGTGTGGGGTCAACCTCTAGAACGTGCCTCTCCAGCTCTGGACATATTTATCACCCCCTCCACCACCTCAAGAATGCTCAGGGGTAAAATTTTCCATTATCTTTGGGAGTAAGTATGCTCCAGATTGAGAGACTATCCACTGAGCTATCAAATTGTGTACTTCTAACCCAAATATTTAAGAGCTCTGGCATGGAGGCTCTGAAAAGCAAATGTTAACTTTTCAAAATCACTGTTAGCAGGTATCAGAAAGGATGTGAATTCTGTCTTTGGCATCAGTATTCCTTTTGTCTTTTACCAAACAGTGCCTATTTGGTATATAATTGGCACTAAGTAGACTGAGTGAATATTCTCAAGTCAGTGTTGAACCTGTGGCTCTGCTGACAGCAGGATTCCTGTACAAGGTGCTAAACTCGGTGTGGCTTATGTCACAGTATGCCTGGATGGACTCTCTCCTCTTCCACTCACAAGAAATGTAACTTTGACAAATATTTTTGCCTCTCTGAGCCTCAGTCTCCCCAAGTGTCAAAGTGGGGATCTGAGCGTCACTTCCTGAAGTGGTTATGCGACTCACCATCAGCGCAGGTGTGGGCTGCACTAACGCCCACCGCGCTTTCCTCAGGAGTGCCTGATGGCATCTTCACACCTGCAGAGAAACGAGGGGCGCTGTTAAGACAATCATCCTGCAACATGGCGCAAAACGAAAAGCCAGCTCCTTTACCCAAGTTCCTTCCTGTCTCTCATAGTCCATTTCCTCATTTCTATTTGGAAAAGGCAAACATGTTTCTAACCAATACCTGGTCCCCGTGGAGCTACTGTGGAGCAAATCAGAAGTAATAGCTGAAAAGACCATGGCCCAGAGCAGACGCTAAACAATGACACCGAAAAAGCTAATATTATACGATCCCACTTATAGGAAATATCTAGAACAAGCAAATTTCATGGTGACAGATAATAGATTACAGGTTACCAGGAGTACAGGGGAGGGATGGGACGTTATTGCTGAATGGATGCAGCGTTTCTGTCTGAAGTGACAGTAAATTGGGGGTAATGGTGTTGCTGATGGTAGCACAAGGCTGTGAATGTAATTAATGCTACTGAATTGTACGCTTGAAAATGGTTAAAATGGAAAATGTTGAGTTACGTGTATGTTACCACAATGAAAGTTTTTTTAAAAAATGAATGTTGGGAGCGGAGGTGGTTCAAGCCACTGGGTGCCTCCCTCCCACATGGGAGATCCTGGATTCGGTTCCCGGTGCCTCCTAAAAAGAAGACAAGCAGGCCCAGAAAGCAGAGAGCGAGCGCAAACAACAAGGAGGAGAGAAATAAGTAAATAAAATTAATCTTCTTAAAAAAATGAATGTTAACCCCTTACCTGCCGACACTGGCTTGATGCATGTTTCCCAGGGCAGCCCCTTGGATTGCCAACTGCATTGGGGCACCTGCCTTTCTCTGGGTGCTCTTCCTTCCAACCCCCTCTCTCTCCCATAAAATGCTCTTGCCTCTTCTGCTTCCCCCGAGATCACTCCCAAGATGGCGGCATGGGGAAGAAATTCTAGAGTGGACCGAGCCAGGTCATAGGACTTGGAGAGGAGCCCTGCCCTTTCCATTTCCTGGCTGACCGCAGGCGCTCTGCACGGGCCTCTCTGATCCTTACTATCACTGGCTTTGCCTTTCTCAGTGGACTTTAACAAAAAGAATAATAATTTTTAAAAGAATCGAGAGAAAACGGATATGAAAGTGTTAGGCAAGCATTAGAGCAATGGTTCTCAAAGTTAGCATGCCATCAGTGTTGCCTGGAGGATTTATGGTAATGCAGGTTGCTGGCCCCACCCCCAGAGTTTCCAGCGGGTCTGGGATGGAGCTTGGGGGTTTGCATTTTTCACACATCCAGTCCCCGCCCCCGGTGATGCTGATGGTGCTGGCCCAGGGATCCTACTTTCAGAACTGTTGCTGTCGAGCATTCAAAGATGGATGCCCTCCGTTTGTTTGCCTATACACCTTGAGATCCAGGGAAGGGGAGAAAGTGCTATGCAGTAAGCGTGTGTGCTGCGACAGCGACTGGAGTAGGAGGAGCAGGCATGGGAGAGTATAAAATCTCAGGCAGTATTTGCTACTGGTGCGTGCAGCCTGCAGGCAACTGGAGGGGATGAGACACCTGGTCAGCTGGGTTTCCCTGGGTGTTTGTCTGTCTGGGCTGAATGCAGGTGAGAGGGCCAGGTGGATGAAAGGAGGAGGCAGGAAAGAAAGAAGGGGGGATAGAAGAAGCAGTGCTTTTTGGTGGGAGAGGCTGGAAACAGGTCATACTGATGGCACATGCAATCTTTTCTATTTAGCCTGGTGGCTGGTGCAGAAGAGGGGATTTGGAGAGACCTTTGTTCACATCCTAGATCTTCACCGTGCTGGTTGGATGATCAAGGACAAGTCACTCCACTGGTCTTTGAGCCTCAGGCTTCTCAGCTCTATATGCTAATCTTTAGGGACAAGGAGGCTTAACGTGTATTGTTTTGGAACATTTCCAAAGGTCCGTGGTTAAGTAAGTGTGAGAAAACTTTAAACCACGCTACCCTTTGCTTTTTAAAAAAAGCAGAGGAAATGTTATTTACACAAATTTGTCTGAATATTCATTAAGTATCTCTGTAGATACAGCGAGAAGAATCGCAGAGTGGCTGAGTTTAGGTGGCTGGGAGGACGTTTATGTTTTCCCTTTTACAGTTCCCTTGAAGTTTGAACTACATGAATTGCCGCCTCAGAAAGCAGGTCGATGGAATAAAGAACAAGCAATCTTTCTCTCTTATAGTCCATCAGATACAGGCAAAACCCTTAGAACTGCCAATGCCCTGCTAGGAGCACCTGCAGTGCAAAAATTCTGGCCTGTTCTTGGTGGCAGCAATGGAAGACACACCGTGGGGTCCCAGTCAGAGGGTGCTAGAAGGAACCTGCCATGGGACTTGGAGGGGGAGGGTCTAAGGAAGCAGAGGGTCACTCCAGACTGGATGTCGTCAGGAAGCGGGGGCAATTCTGTGACTGGGTCTGGGAGGGCAGACCAGCAGCGTGGAGAGCGAGAGTTGTCGCAGAAGCAGCAGTCCCTCCTCTCGGCCATGGGGGGCGGTGTTTGGTATTTTGTGGGCGGCCCAGGGAACTTGGCTTTGCCTGGGCTTAAATTAAATGCTGAGGTGGCCTTGCCTTTTCTCATTATCTCACGGTCCCAGCGTAGCGCTGTCTGACGCTGGTATTCTGTGAGGCTGTTAATGTCCAGGAGGAGACGTGGACTGTCTGGGCAGAGAGGCGATATGATCGGAATAAAGTGAAATGACAAAGCTAGAACCGGGATTTGGTTGTGCTCAGGCATATCAGTAGATGAAATAACCAAAGATCAATTCCAGGGGCACCGTGGTCTGAAAGAAATAGCTCCGTCCCTGGAATCAGCAGAGCTGGGCGTGCTCCCAGGGCTAGCTGTGTGGTCCTGTTCAAGTGAAAGCACCTCTCCACAACCCCACCTGTCAAATGAGAAGGCTGCAAAGATTAACGATAGTAAAGGGTGTGTGGGGCGGGGGAGGGGGCGGGGCCTAGGGATTAGCCGCGGGGTTGGCAAAGCCGGGAGCGCTGGACCCAGCAAAGCAGGAGCGCCCCCCCAGGCAGCTGCTCTCCCGGCATTTACACGCAACTATCCACACCCACGGCTTTATCCTGAATTGACCACAGCTCACCTCGTGCACACGCTGGAGGTTTGGCTTTGTGGTGTCAAATCAGAGCCGCCTTGCAGTTTACTGCATTTTACTCAAGGCACCAAATTTGCTGCGGCGAGGGAACCATTCGCCTGCAAAACGCAAAAGCGGCTTCGAGGCGGGGGTGGGGTGGGGGGTGTTTGTGAGCAGCTGTGAAACCAGAAAGGAGGACATGGGCTCGGTTCTTTTGATTGGAGCAGGGACCTGTCAGTCTTACGGGGGCGGGTTCGCGTGAGCGAGGCTCTATTTTCATTGGGCTAGACACTCTGGACTAGGCGCTCAGTTGGTCGCCTGCCCTCTTGGCGCCTTTGCAAAGATGATGTTCGTCTCGTAATTCTGTGCCAGGTCAGGGCATTTAACTTTTGTGTTGGTTGTGAGAAAATGCGGCCCCTCCTTTTGTTTATGTTTCTCAGTGGTGGCACCTCCAAAAGACGTTTCGGAAACAGGTGCCACCAGAGGCAGGATTTCAGAGACTCCGTTTCTGGAGCCAGAGGACTGAACTGCTGCTCTGCTGTGTGGCTTTGAACGCGTGAGCCTCCATCGCTCTCCCTACGAAATGGGGATAATGGTCACATGTATTACTAATATAGAGTGTGTAATTATAATGTATAGTAACGTATACTATTTAAAATATATTTCTGTGAAGTGCATATTTATATATAAGAAACTGAATATTCATAAACCGAATGTTAAAATATATTAGCTGAATATATTGCTGTATATCAGAAATTATATACAATTTTTATCAGAAACTGATGCTTGCAACACCCTCTAAGATCAATACTATATATTATACATCATGTAGCGTATCATATGTATCAGAATATATTATCACAAAGTATATTATGCATTCTATATCATATAGACATATACAATATGCTATGTTCCTATACCATATATTTCATATTACTTTATTTTATATACTATTTTATATATTATCTAAGAACATATGAACTGTGATAACAAGGGTGACCTTACAGGGGTGTTGCAATCATCAGTTTCTGAGATAATTTACATAAGACACTAAATACAAAGAGTGACATATAGGTAGCCACCAAACAGACCTTTCTAGTAATCAGAGCCAGTATCTTGGATAGTTGTGAGATTCCCGAAATGAAAGTATTCCTGAAACAGCCAGGTTGTGCTCTGTAGGTGTTCCTGCAACAGGGCAATTGTTGGCTACGTGAGTTTCCAGGTACTTTTAAAATCCTTTATTCTATGAATGGAGTGTTTTAGAAGGTGGTTTAACATTTACTCTTTTTTTTCTCTTTCAGAATTGATTTCCCATTTATACCCTCCGATTAAAGGTAGGGCAACATCTCTTTCATTGTTAGCAACTCAAATGCTAGCCCCCACCCATTAAACAATACTGTATTCCCGAATATTCCTTGCACTTTCCTGCCCTTTTACCATTTCCTTTGCATAAAAGACCTTTCCTGCTGTGGTGGCCAAGTCATATAGCTCAAGATTCAGTTCACTCTCCACTTTCCAAGGGAATCGCCCCCTAATTCCCCCTAATTCTTCCCTTCATTTCCTCCCTCCACCCCCAGGAAAAGTTATTTCATCTCTGTTGGAAATAAGATCAGCATTTGTGTTTTTTGTTATTTGTTTGTTTGTCATTTAAAGAGCTCTGTCACAGTGTGATCTACACACCATAGCATTTACCCGTGTTAAGTATACAATTCAATGTTTTGGTAAATTTGCGGAGTTGCGCAAACATCACCACAACAAACATCACCACAATCCAATTTTAGAACATTTCCATTACCCCAGAAAGACCCTTTGTGCCCGTCTGCAGGCGCTCGCCGTTCCCACTCCTAGCCCCGAGGAACCAAGAATCTACCCTCTGTCTGTATAGATTTGCCTTTTCCAGACATTTCCTCTCTGTGGAATCATGCATGCGACCTTTGGCACCTGTTTTTAAGTTGTGAAGTTACCTCTTAGATACGAGCTCACTGTGCTTCTAAGCGCGGGGAGAGTCGAGTCAGGAGACACTTGGTGGATTTGAAAACATTGCCAGCACCAGTTGCTTGTTCAGGCTTGAGCCAACATAGCCTGGAGTCACTTTATGGTGGGAAAATGTCCTCTTCATTTGGGGGCCAGAGGGAAGTCATTTTCAGAACCGTGGACAGCAGGTTTCCAGGCATCTGGGGACCGGGAGCTGAGGGTCAAAGCTGACCTAAGCAGGAGGGGGCGGCAGCAGGGGCCGTGGCCGCCCGGCCCGGCGGGAGCAGCAGGGGCCGGCCACAGCAGCTGCAGCAAGGAAGCCTCTAGCGTTCAGCCAAGCCCAGCAGCCAAGCGCATTAACTCCGGATCCTGACGGCCTGGCCTTGCCATTTATTTAGCACGTTTCTCAGCCTCTCTGTGCTTAAGTCCCCATTTTAGTTTGCTAAAAGCCCCTGGGAGCAGCACACCAGAAATGGACCGGCTTTTACAATAGGGTTTAGTAGGTCAGAGCTTACAGTCCTGAGGCCGTGAAAGCGTCCCAGTCAAGGCATGGTCAGGAGACGCTTCCCTGCCGAGCCGCGGCCGTGGGCGAGCAGGCACGGGGGCTGGCCGCTCTCCCTCTCCTCTCCCCGGGCTGCTGCTCTCCGCTTCTGGCTCCGGTGGCTTCCCCTCAGCTTCTGTGTCAGGTTTTGATTCCAGCCTCTGGCTCCCGGGCCCTCTCTCTCAGCTCCTGGGCTCCCCCCTATCTGTGTGGCCTTCTTTCTGTGTCTGTGGCTTTTTATTGCTCCGTTTATAAACTGCTCCAGCGAGAGGATTAAGTCCCAGCCCGGCTCACACACGCTGACCCGAGGCGCCCACCTGCGGTAAGTTTACGTGCACAGGACTGGAGTAGCCTTAAGAACAGGGTTCTCCAGGGTCCACGAAAGCTTCAAACACCCACAGCCCCCAAACCTGTACGGCAGAGAGAACAGAACTCAGTCTACTGGGCCGGTGTAATACTAGTAAATGTGATAATATTTGTAAACTGTATGCAGCATGTCCAGACAGAGTAAGCTGTGTGGTAGCTCAATACATAAATAACAATAATTAAGATAATTATTACTAAAAATTTAAAATGTTAAAAGCGAGAATCCTTTCCTTTATGCATGATTGCTCTGAAAACCTGCAACTTCTGTAATAAAGAAAAAAAGGTTAAATAACAAAATTACTAAACAGTGAAATGATTAAATATTTTTATAATATGATAAATAGCAAAGAATAAGTAATATTTTAAATAATTAAATAATAAACAAGTGGTAAATGATAAGTAAACAGTAAAATAATTATTGTTAAGTGATAAATATAAACAAGAAAAAGTTTTTAAATAATAAAAATACATAATGGTTCAATAATGAAAACATTCATTAAATATTCAGTAACTATTGTGGCAAATTATTTCAGGCTCATGGAGGGCCAACAAATATCTATTAAGTTTCTATTATATGCCAGTCCCTGGCAGTTGATATCATGGGTCTAGCTGAGAACAGGATCACAAACTAGAGAGAATTTGGACAAGTAATTACAAGTGAAATAAATATGAGAATGGGGAAGCTGTAAATAAGTTCAGTACAAGTGGACCTAGCTTAGCCTGGACGCTTGAGAAAGTCTCATAGAAATTCATGTTTAAGCTGAACATAAGAGGAGGTAATAAGGCAGAGCAGTATGGAGCTCTTGCCAAGCAGAGGGGACCATGGCTGTAAATCCCTGAGGCTGCGAAGGTGGTGGCACCTTTGCAACACTTTATACAGCTTGAGCCAAGAGGGCGCGCGAGGGAGGGTGAATCGAAGTGAGGCTGGAGGTGGGTATGGGGACCAGATCTGGTGGAGCATCACAAGCCACTTCAGTGCTGTTTGTCATGAGCTAAGGGCCACGGGATAGCAGGATCAGAAAAATATTTAAGAATGACTGTTCAACCCCCAGTGTGAAGAATGGGCAGGTCGAGTGAGTTACGAGCCTCTAGAAATAAATCATTACCATTGCCAAGGCAAGATAAGATGCTGGTTGTGGAAAGGATGTGGAAGGAGTGGGGAGCTCTGAGGGATAGTCAAGAGCCAACTCGGGCAGGCTACGAGATTTGTTTTTCTAGGAGAGAGGAAGAGAGATTGAGAAGGACTCCAGATGTTGGCTTTTATCGGGTGTGGTTTCTAGAAGGCTGACGTGGGAAGGAAGCCGGCTGCTGCAGCCTGCTTCCAGCTCCGGGGTGAAATAAAGCTCCCCTTGAGATTCGCCTGTATTTTGTACCACACACAGGGAAGGCAGTTAGTGAGACCAGGGACGTGCACATATCGGGGAGGGCGGAGGTAAGGGCGAGCACAGCGACAGCCATCGCCATGGACATTTGAAGGCCACTTCTCTTTGCAGGCTTGCCTCACACGCCGCGTGCACTCTCTTTTCCAGACTTCGTTAACAGCACCTGCATCTTTCCATTCATGTATGGTGACACACTCCACTACAGTTGCATCTCGGTCCACAGCGACTATGACTGGTGCTCACTGGATGATAAATTCCAAGGCAGGTGGCGGTACTGCACGGGGCATGGTGAGTTCCCGATGAGGGGCTTTCTCAGACGCCAGGACCCAAGAAGCAGTAGATGTTAGGTAGACCTGACTTCAGATCCTGACTCTTTTTTTACCAACTAGCTGGGCTGCTGTGGGTCCTTGACTGAACTCTGAACTTCAGTGACCTTGTGCATGAAGAGAGAATAATGATATATAACTTGAAGGCTTCTGATGTGAATTAAAGATATTTTAAGACATCACATCTTTTGCGGGGACAGATTTCTGACCAAATATGCTTACCTATCCAAACCTTTATTCATCCATGGGTCACCCTTTGTGGCACTTTCAGGGAGAGACTGTCTCTAAGCCCCTCAATCCCAGGATTCCTTTTCTATCCAGAGGAAAATAAGAGTTTTGATCCTTAAAAGGATGCTCCTTCTCATTGTCCTGCTTTCTGATGTCTTTTCCACTACAGTGAACTTAGTTCTTAGAGGCTTCAATGAGGGGAAGGGAATTGGAAGACAAAGAGTGGAAAAGGAGATTATGGAGGGAGGAGAATCAATCAATGGCTCAAAAACCACATCCCGTGAGAGTGGTGGTAGTAGTAGTAATGATAGTAATTAATTATAATAACAATAGTGATAATAAAAACAGCGGGTACTAGATGGAGCCTCAACTATATGCCAGCACTCTGCTACATTTTTACATGCATTATTTCATTTTAAAAGTCAGTGAACTGGGACAGAAAGGTTCAAAAGTTTTCCCCAAAGCTACACAACTAAGGCAGGAGTAGAACTAAAATGTGCCCAAAGCCTGCCTGTTTCCAGAGCCCCTGGAGATGGGAAACGTTCAGAGGAGGCGTGTCCCTGGTGAGTGACACTATGTGATAAAAAGCGGGGTAGGGTGCGGGTAGACAAGCAAGGCTTGCCGGGGGGCCTCGTTAATCCCGCGAGGCTAGAGCATGGGGTGGACTTGGGGAGTCCTGGCGGCCCCCCGGCCCGGCCTCCTGCCTCTCCGCCTGACAAACGCCTTCTCGCCTCAAATCTCTTCTCGGATGCTACCTCCTCTCAGTTGCTTTCCTTAAATTCCCCAGGGAGACTGGACTCGCTCACCATCACAATGAGTATAATTCCATCATAATCAGTACCCAATATTGACTCTTAGCCATCCTTTGCTTGGCTGTCTCCTTGGTAGACGGTGACTTTCTCCTCGGCAAGACAATACATTCCATCTGTGTCCCCAGCTCCTAAAACAGGGACACCTCGGAGGTGATATATATATATATATATACTTATATATGGATCCGTGAAGGAGGACGGGGGTTGTATCTTTTATAATTGTGTAGGTCCGGCAGCATATCTCCCGTAGCTTGGATATTCTCCAGCCTTAGGGTCTGTTTTACTCACAGACTCTAAAATAGCGATCAAATAATCTCCCTCCTCCTCTAAGCAAAACCTGCCCCTGACTTCCTGTTGCAAAGGCCTTGAACCTTGGTCCCGCCTCTCGTTCTCCCCCTGAGCTCACCTCCTCACACCTGCTCGCCTTCCCCGTGTTTTCCCACCGCTGTCTCCTTGGAGCCTGAGCACCTGCCATTCCCTCTCCGTAGAAAGCGCCCCCTACGGTATCATCCCGTCTCCATCCCTTGCTTCCTTGAAGTTGCTGCTCAAAGGTTGTCTCACCTGAGAGGAACACCGTTTGTCATAGGCTTTCTCCTCCCTCTTCTATATTTTTCTTCTTACCGCTTGTTATGGATTGAACTGCATTCCCCAAAAACGGTATATTCAAGTCCTTTTTGGAAACAGTATCTTTGGCGATGTTATTACTTAGGATGAGGCCAAACTGGATTAAGGAGGGTCCTCCTAATCCAAATGACCCATGTCCTTACAAAGAGAGAAAACTTGCACACGGTCAGTAGGAGAGAAGAGACGGCCATGTGACGGAGGCAGAGCTTGAGTTATGCCCCTGCCAGAACCCAGCGGGCTACAAAAGCGTGGCCCTCTCTACACCTCAATTTCAGGCTTCCAGCCTCTGGAAGAGTGAGGCAATAAATCCCTGTTGTTCTAGGTCACCCAGTCTGCGGCCCTTTGTTACAACAGCCCCGGATAACTAAGACACCACTCCCCGCCCTCTGATGTACTCCGTGTTCTTCTGTTTGGGGTCCACCTTCCCCTGCTTGAGTACAATATGCACAGGACTCGCAGCTTTCCAAAGCCTGGAAGAGTTCAGCAGCACATTAGTTATTTGATTCATCCTGAGTGCCTTCAGTGGTAGATATCATTTTTATCATCATTATGAGGTAATTTTCTAAGGGAAAGCTAGAGTCTGTCACTCCGGATGTCACAGCCATGTTTGTCCGACTCCAGAGCCTACCGAACGTTGGTCTCCAGCCATAAAACCCCAGTAGTGTAAGCGACCGGCTGCGAGTCCACTCCAGGTCTCTGATCAAACGTCACGTTGGCTTAGACGGCTTTCTCTGAGGAGGCTGCCTTTCCTGGCCACCTTCATGAAACATCTTTGTCCATATCCCACCTCCAATTGCTAAGCGGATCGATTGAAATAAAAATTACAGAATGGCTTGCATCTTAGGCAGGGGGTGGGTTTTCTGAAGACTAGCAGAAACTAATGTTCCTTGTCTGATTGCAGGGGTTCTTAACCTTTTTTGTTCCACGGACCCCTTTGCCAGTTAGGTGAAAACCATGGACCCTTTTCTAAGTCCACGCTATATGGTATATTAGTTAACAAATATATCACACCTGCACCAACGCATCCCCATGAGAATAATGTTTTCTTGAATTTCAGTTCAAGCTCACGTACCCCTTGTTAAGAAGCCCTGTCTTATTGGAATAAATGTAAAGATAGGTTTCATATTCTGAGAACTTAATCATTTGCATTTCCTTAAAATCTCACCACAGCATATAATATCTGCTTCGATCTTCTTTAGGGTTACACCTTTTATCTTTCTCAAATTCTTGCATTTCGGTGTAGTGATTAGGGCCAGATGCTTTAGAACTCCTAGCTCCTTCATTTACTGTCTGTGTGACTTGGGAAATTCTCTTATTTCCCCTCTGTCTCAGTTACCTCCTCTATAAAATGAAGATTTTTGTTTTTTAGTGTTCTATTGCTGAATAACAAATTACCACAAACTTAGTGGCTGAAAACAGCACAAGTGTATTTTCTCACAGTCCCGTAGGTGAGAAGACTGGGTGGGCTCAACTGGGTTTTCAGCGGAGGGTCTCATGAGGCTGGAATCAAGGTGGGAGCCAGGCTGAGCTCTTATCGGAAGACTTTGGCGAGGAGGGGTAACTGCTTCCAAGCGTGGCACTGTTCGTTTCTTGTGGTTGTAGGATGGGGATTTTTTTGATACACAGTCCCCTCGTTTTCAAAGCAGTAGTAAGGAATTGAGTCCTTCTCATGTTTCAGTGCTATCAGCTGGAGAATGTTCTCTGCTCAATAAATGTCTAAACATGTTTAAAAATTAAAAGTATACTGGAGAGCCATGCTTCTCAAATGTGTGAATGTGCATATGCATCACACCTGGGGAATTTGGTAAACTACAGATACTGATTCAAGCAGTGTCTGGTTTGGCCTGGGGTCTGAGAGTCTGCATTTCAAACAAGCTTCTAGTTGATGCAGAGGCCGCCAGTCCAGGGGCCACACTTGGAGTAACAAGAGCCGAAAGTTACGTTGTTTGTGTAGAGTGGAGAATTGCAAAACTCCCCCACAGTGAAAAAGCTCATGAGCTCACTCCTGCTCCTGACACTAATAGTTTGCAATTCACGTATTCAGGAACACAAAAGACCAGCACAAGATCAACACCATAAAAACACAGACTGTTTTATCCCTGCTGTCTTCATAGCATCAAGAACAGGTTTTGTCCTATAGTAAGTGCTCAGGAATCATATGTTGAATGAATAGTATAGGTTGTGACCCTTAGCAGTTGCTTGCAAATATCCCAGATCTAACATCAGATTAACAAAGGCCAAAGTTTGTCCATGTTTTAACTGCTTTGAAAACAGGTCAGAGTTATTTAAGCACATGCTGTTAGAGCAGCATAAATATCATCAGACTTTCTGTGTTCATGTTTCTCGCTTTGCTCCGCCTCGACCCTATAGATCCTCCCCTGTGCATCTTCCCATTCGTCTACAAAAACAGGGTCTTTAAAACCTGCACCAAAGAAGGCTATATTTTGAATCGGAGTTGGTGTTCATTGACAAGAAATTACAACAAAGATGGAAAATGGAAGCAATGCTCTCCTCAAAAGTAAGGTGGCTGGGGAAGGTTGGAGCAGTGACTTTATAGATCATTTAAAATGGGAAACTCTCTGGGTTAGTGTAGGGGGAAGGTTGGGATCTAGGTCATCTAGTGATGGCTTACACTGGACATTGTTGGCAAACGTTTTCTGTTAAAGGATCAGATAGTAAATATTGTAGGCTCTGTGGGGCCATACAGCCTCCGTCACAATTCTCAACTCTGCTTTTGTAGCACAGAGGCAGACATAGACAAGACATAAACAAGCATAGCTGTATTCCAGTATGATTTATTTATGGACACAAATTTGAATTTCATGTAATTTCCATATGTCACAAAATATTATTTACCTTTTTGTTTGTTTTTGTCCAATCATTTAAAAATGTAAAAATCATTAGCTGATGGCCATACCAAAATAACAACAACAACAAAAAGCAGGTGGTAGGCTGGATTTGGCCCGTGAACCCTGGTTTGCTAACCCCTGGTTTGGGTGATCTCTCCTTGATTCCTCCCTGATGAAGAAATGAGGTTAATTTCAGTTGAAAAAGAAGACTGGGGAAGCAGAAAAGCTTCTCAGCCATCAGAGAGTTTTCCCGCCTCAAAGCTCTTGAATTATATAGAGGAATCTATCAAGTGCTCCATATACATTGGTCGCTGTGCTGAGTGCTTAATATACAGTGTCTCATTTAACTTCCCAATGACCTCAGAAGATTATTAAAGTTACCATTACACCCGTGCATAAACGAGGAAACAGATTTAGGAGGCTAGGCAACTTACACTCAAATCCATCAGCTTTAATTAGGAATCATGCAGAGACCACTTACTAACAGGCACCATTAAATTATTTTTAATAAATCCCTATAAGAGGCAGAATCAGGAACTTGTCACTCATTATATCTCTTCCCATCAAAACTGACATGTTGTGGACATGGAAACAAATGTTAGCTTGGGCGTCTTAGCCAATTAGTAAGAGATGAAGCCCCCAAACTAACCTAGACACGATGATGCCTAGTCAACATCCATTTCTGCCCTACAGCTCTATGACCTTGTTATAACTCATTGAACTGTTGATCTGGAAATGTCTTTCAGGTCATTGTCCACATCAGTGACACAGAGATGAAGGCTCGTGTGACCCATTACATTCGGATCTTGGCTGAGTAACTGTTTTTTCCCTATGCACGTTGAGTCTCCAAAAAGATCACAGCCATATTCGAGACCCAAAAATAGCAACTGTGTGGTTTTATACATGCAGAGGGTCCCATTCTGCCCCCCAACACACACACATACTCACAGACTTTGTTGAGGCTTTAATCTCCTCTGAAGCTCGGCTGATAGTTATTAGTTCCCTGTCCTTGGTAAACTGTGTTCTAACTTCTGACTGTGAATTTGGTTATTCTAATTATTTCATCACATAAGCATGTCCAATAAGTGTAAATGTGATATTTTGTGTTTGCGTTTTTCTCTCACTTCCCTCTCCTCTCTTTCTATTTTTGCTCTCCCTTCTTTACTTTCCCAATATTTCTAATAAAAAGGGATTCAAAGTGGATTTCATGGTTTCATAAAATAAACAATAATATTAATTAGAAGTAGGTGAAAAACAAAATGATAAATGGAGTCAGGGATGCAAGAATGAAGCCCACCATGAGAGTAACAAGATCAGGGAGAGCACAGAGCCTTCCGTGCCTGCTGCAGGTGAGCCAGGATTGGGGCTGACTTTAGTCCACCTTGGCAATAAATGGACATACCCTTTGCCCCAGTAATTTCAATTCTAAGAATATGTCCTAAAGAAGAAATTGGACAACTGAACAAACACCTATGTAAGGAGACAGTCATCATGGTGACCAAAATGGAAAGAGCCAATACATCCACCAGTTATAATGGAAGGGTGACAGGCACAATAAAATAGAAACGTAGGTTGATATAGGTGACATGAAAAATGTTCAAGAGATAGTCTTATAAGAAAAAACTTCAGGTAACCAAATAACTAAAAGGCAAATATTTATTTTGTGCGATTCATGTATCTTTAAAAAATATATTAAACTTAAAAAAAAAAAAAGAGAACTATGTTTTCCCAATTCCTCCAAATGTGTATATAGACAACCATTGTGCTGGGTCAGAAAACAGCCCTTGCAAATATTATTTGGAAAGATATTCAAATTCCTGAGGTGGCTGCTATGCTTGAAGGTTCTGTGATCTCTAATGCCAAGGAGAGCAGGTGGTCACTCTCAGCTCCTGGCCAGGTTACTAATACTTGATATTCTTATGGAAATCTTGCCTCCAAATTTTAAACTGGAAAGTCACTGGAAGAACTTTAGAAGAACAACTACATGCCTTTTTAGGTTTTTGGTATGTACATTAAGAACTGTGTACATTTGTTCATAACATCTGTGCTAATCTTCAAAACAATAAAATCTCAATTATGAAAGAAAAAAATGCAAATATATATATGCTTTCATACATATGTGTGCGTATGTTCTAGAAAGATAAGCATGAGGAATTGGTAATCATGGTTACATAGTCTGTTTTCTATGGACAGTTGACAACTTTCAAATTCTTAGACTATCTTTACATACTAATATCTGTAATCATATGTATGCATTATTTGTTTAACTTTATTTATACAATTAATATATGAAAAAACACTCACTTAAACGTTAAAGCAACACATGAACATAGAAAGGTATTTTCCCTCTCATAGTCCCACTTCCCTTTGTACTCCCTGGTGTTGGCTTCCACATATTTTTGATACTTTTACCCATATATAAATATTTTTAAGGTCTTTTAAACATAAATGAATTATACTATATCCTTTGTCCTTTGACTTGTCTTCATTTAAATATTCACTGTGGAGATTTTCATGTGATTAAATATATTTACCTCACTTCTTTCATGCTTTTAGCAAATTTCCCCTATTATAAATTGTTTGTACTATTTTGATATTACCATGACTAAATAGATAACTTCCACACTGACCTTTGAGTAAATGTGTGAGTTTTAAAAATTAGAATAGCTTAGTGAAATCACTGGGTGTTAATTTTGTGTTTGTTAAATTTTAAATTATTCCAATTATCTTACCTCAATACTAGAAGACAACCCATTTTTTTTATCAACTTCCTCAACACTGGAAATTATCAAATTAATAATTTTTTTTCAAATAATGGGCTACATGACTTATGTAGTCATTAAAATACCATAATGTTATATTCAGGTTCAAAACTGTGAAATACAGATAGGCACTACTTACTCCATCATCTCTGATGCTCCTCTTTTCTACCGTTCCATTCACTCACACTATTGAGTTCTCAGGGGTAGACCAGAGCTCCCATTAGGAGGAAAACTATTATCTTATTTGAAGGGTAAAAACTGTGACTCTGAACCTAACCATGGTTTTTCCTCCACAGTCTTTAGATAAATGTTGATGTCCCTGAAGAGACAGAAGTTTATAAGATTCATCAGCCGCCTCCAAAAGAGATTCCTATTCTTTCCAGCCCTGATCATTCTGTTCAATAAAAATTTTATCTGTCTTTGATGTGGATGGCTTCTTTCCTTGAAAAAACACACGGTCAAAACTTAACGGTGATCAGTGCAATGAAGGCCATGGTGGTTATGGAAACCACTGGGATTTACGGTGAAGAACTTGGATTCAATTCAAGATCCAGATGACTTTCTCACACTACAATCCTTGGCAAGTTAATCAAAGTCTCAGAAAACCTCAAGCTTCCCATCATACACTTTAAAAAGTTTTTAATTTAAATATATATACATTTTTAAAAGTACACATCATGAGTGTAAGCTAGGTGAATTTTTACAAACTAAACACTCCATGTGACTGACAACTACATTAAGAAACAGATTGTTTCTGGCCCCCAGCAGCCCTCTTCATGACCCCTTCCAGGTGCTATCCACCAAGGGTAATTACCATCCTGATTTATGATAGCATAGATTAATTTCACCCCCTGTTGTATTTCATAAAATTTGATTAGTTATCTTGTGTCTGGCTTCTTTCACTCAATATTATGCATATGAGTCATCTATATTGTGTGTAGATGAAGAGTCTTTATTCTCTGTATCTACATATACCTATATAAATACACATATACATATATAAAAACATATATATACACACATGCATACATCATTCTCGCTAATGTACAGTTTTCCACTGTACCCTGTGTCACAATTTATTCATCCATGGTACTCTTAATGGCTATTGGTGTGGTCTTCACCTAAGAATATTATGAGTAATCCTGCTGTGAATATTCTATCCCTTGGCTTTTGTGAATGTATATGCTAAGATAAGAAATGCTAGATCAGAGGGTATGAATACGTTCAACGTGTGTATGCTCATATGACAAACCCGCAGACCATGGAGACAGGAAGCTGGCTTGGGGTCTCGCACATTCGCCTGTTCCTCTGGGCATGAACACTTGGCCCAGTCAGAGGGATGACTCTTCTAGCTGGTGGTGCAGGTGAGGGAAGACTTTGCTGTTTGTGGCTGAACTGTTGGGATGTTAAATAGGGACACTTAAGTTTTGTTTCCTACCATGAGGAAAAGCTCCACATGCAGTAGGAGAAAATTAAGTGGACGAGAGCTCTTCCTCCAGTTATCTGGAGTTCTACCCCCCACTTCCCTTGGTTTGGTTATTTGAGCCAACAAAGTCTCCTTTTCACCTTAAGCTAGTTCTGAAAGTTATGTCCAAGAAGTCCCATTCCCAACCTCAGCATTTTCCAAACCAATGACACTTTATATGATATAAATACATTATATCAGCCTTCTCAGCATCTTCCAAACCAATGACACTTTATATGATATAAATACATTATATCAGCCTTCTCAGCATCTTCCGAACCAATGACACTTTATATGATATAAATATATCAGCCTTCTCAGCATCTTCCGAACCAATGACACTTTATATTAGGAAACAGGAGCCCATACATGGGGGAAAGAGGGACCGCAGAGAACCATGTTCTCACGAGACCACACTCCTCATTCGGATTCAGCTCTTGTACACTGAGTACCTACTGAAGGAAACTGACTTCCCATGGCCACCCATATTGCAAACGGAATGTTGGGTTAAAATACAGATCATCTGACCACTCTCCAAGCTGTTGTTTTGACTTCTATACCCTTAACATCTCTTACAAAAATGTTTCCCCTTATATAATCCAATAGTTATTTTTTTCTTTCATAATAATAATAATAGCCTTGTGGTCTATGCTGATAACATATGCAATAATACAATCAAATCAGGAGGCTTGTTTGAGAGGGCCAAATTAGCATTAATTCTGTGCATCAGTTCTCAAACATTTTGACCTCAGGACACGATCACACTCTTAAAGATTAGAACTATCCCCAAAGACCTTTTGCTTATGTCTATCAATATTACCATATCAGAACTTAAAGCTAAGAAAACTGTACAATACAAGAATACACAAGCACACATCTCATCATCCATCAGAGTGATGTCATTACAAATCACAGAGCCTCTGAGAGCTCCATTGAATGCTTATGAAAGAACAAAAGCAAAAATGCAAAATAATATATAATGTTACTGTGAAAACCTGGGCCAAACTTTGAAAACCACCAATAGAGAGGGTCATTATCAAAACTGTGAAGGATCTGGGAAACCAAATCCAATAAAAGATATCTCTACATGACAGGATAGTCAAAGCACTTTATATGGATTGCCTCATTTATTACCTTCAACAACCCTATGCAGTAGGTACTATTATCATTCTCATTTTCCAAAAGACAAAAACAAGGCACAAAGAGGTTATGTTGAGGGTTGAAGATCACACAGCCAATATTTAGTGAATATAGGCTTACAAACCTAGTATTTCAGTGTCTTAACTCTCTTTTTTTTTTCGGTACCAGGGCTTGGGGCTTGAACCCAGAGCCTTGTATGTGGGAAGCCAGCACTCAACCACTGAGCCACAGCAACTTCCCTGAGTTGTTTTTTTTTTTTCATTTGTTTTGCTTGTCATTAATTTTTGTTTATTCAGGAGTCACTGGGACAAAACCCAGGACCTCAATGTAGGAGGAGGGAGCTCAACTGCTTGAGCCAGTCCACTCCCTGAGCCGTGTCCAGTCCCCTAAACTCTTATCTAACATGCAGCATTTCCTTTCCATACTTTCTGATTAAGAAAGGATTGGGTCCTGGCTCCTGAATTTACAAGTTCAGTGGTTTCTGGCAAGTTTCTTAACCTCTCTGTGAATAGTGGGTTCCTCAACTGTAAAATGGGCATAATGTCTACTTTTTCAATCTTGATATAAGTGAAATAAAGAATTAGAAATTTGACTGAGGGCATACAAAGAAAAGTGCAAAAACTTCAAGAAGCATTAGAGTAAAAAGTTAAATTAAAATTAGGGAAAATGTGTGTTGGCTTATGTATTAGTCAGCCAAAGGGGTGCTGATGCAAAGTACCAGAAATCTGTTGGCATTTATAAAGGGTATTTATTGGAGTAAAAGCTTACAGTCCCAAGGCCATGGAAAGTCCAACTCAAGGTACCATAAGAGGTACTTTCTCACCAAAGTCAGCTGCCATATGTTGAAGCAAGATGGCGGGCGATCTCTGCCTGGTCTCTCAGGACTTCCTGTATCAGTCTCTGGCATAGGATTCGTTTCTTTCTGGGACTTCTCAGCTGCTCAGCTGCTCAGCTGCTCTGTTCTTTTCAGGCAAATGGCTCCTCTCTCCCCAGAGCCCCAGGATCGAACATGACAGAGCTCTCTCTCTTCCTCTGCGTCTTCTTGGGTGAATGTCCGTTTATATCAGCCTACCAGAGAGGCGGGGACTCAACCTGAGACATGCCCTACTGACGTGGTTGAATCAAAAGTCCTAAATTGATTTTATCAGGTTAACTTAAAACCTTTGGGTTTAATACAATCAAAGGGTATCACACCCAGAGGAACAGTTACAAATATAACCTTTCTTTTTTGGGGATTCATAAATAATCTCAAACTGCCACAGCTTATCAAACATCAAATTAGTTAACAAAGTTGGGGTGAAACTCTCTGTTCTTGTTATGCCTTACAAAGGAGTAGGCTGGTTTTGAGCAGTAAAAGGAAGCACCTACAAGCCACAGAGGTTCCCTAAAACCACCGAGAGAGTGGAGGCTTGGGCAGGTCTCATGAGGAGATTGTCTTTGGGGAAAATATTGTGTGTCGGAGGTCCCCAAGATTACCCTTTGAGGGAAGCGGATTTGGCTCAACTGCTGGAGCGTCTGTCTATCATAGGGAGGGTCCAGGGTTCAAACCCAGGGCCTCCTGACCCGTGTGGTGAGCTGGCCCACATGCACAGCGACACAAACAAGGAGTGCTGTGCCACGCAGTGGTGTCGCCTGCGTAGGGGAGCCCCACGTGCAAGGAGTGTGCCCGTCAAGGAGAGCGCAGCCCGCCCAGGAGTGATGCCGCACACACAGAGAGCTGATGCAGCAAGATGACGCAAAAAAAGACACCGATTCCTGGTACCGCTGACAAGAATGTAAGTAGACACAGAAGAACACACAGCGAATGGTCACAGAGAGCAGACAACTGGGGGGTGGGGGAAGGGGAGAGAAATAAATTTAAAATAAATCTTAAAAAAAAGAGATTACTCTCTGGTTCAGCACTTCCCTAGAACAGGGGTTCTTAACCTTTTTTTCCCACAGACCTCTTTGCCACTCAGGTGAAAACCACAAACCCCTTTTCAGAATGTAGCAGCAGATAGTTTTATGACACTCAACTAGTATCGGGTCTAACAACACTGTAATTTTTCAAGTATGGATGAGCATAAGTGATTTTTTGTGACATGCAACAACTGTAATGTGTTATGAATACTACTGTAATTTATTTATTGCTTACATTCATAACTGAAAGAAATATTAGATTTCAGTTAGAGGTCAGAGAAAATAAAGATAATAAGTTTATTTTTTTTCAGTTCAAGTTCACGGACCCCCTGCAATCTTTCCATGGACCCCTGGCTAAGAACCCCTGCCCTAGAAGGACTAACGGAACTCAGAAAAGCCATTATACTCACCAAGTTTACTACAGAAATAAAAACACAGATTAAAATCAACACAGGAAAAATGCACCTGGGCGGGACCCAGGAAAGCGCAGGCGTGAGCTTCCATTTGTGTACTTCCAGCTGTGCGGACAGGACTTAATTCTCCCAGCAATGATGTGTGACAATACATGTGAAATACTGCCAATCAGAGGAGCGCGCCCAAGCCTTGCTGCCCGGGTTTTTACTGGGGGTCAGTGGTGGAGGCATGGAGAGCTGCAGAGCGGCTGACCTCAGGAGCACAGTGTCCAGCCCTCCCGGTGGAGCTGACGCCAAGTGGCCAGGGCCTCAAAGCACAGGTTAGCCTGGACTCTCTGGCACAGCCCAAGGCCGCAGGTAAACAAAGACCCTCTTGACAGACAGGGTATTCCCAGGGGCTTAGAGGTCATTTCCCAGGAGCTGGGCAGGGGCTGGCTGCTTCTCTGGGATGCGCAGGGCTTGAACACCTGCTGAGTTAGTGCACACGGAGTCCCACCTCCCTCTCCCTAGAGAGAAGCAGCATAGGTTCCTGCCAGCTCCCTGCAAAGGGGCAGCAGGCAAGGGGCTTCCACTCGGGGGTCTCACTGTGTGTCTCCTGCCTTTGGGACGTTGGTCTGGTCTGGAGCTGGTTTGACTTCTGCCCAAGGAAGTCAATTGGGAGCATGAGGGGACTGCAACAAAAACTGTGCGGAGGGGACTCCTGGAAATGCTGGGACTGGGGAGAAAAGCCACTTTGGAGGAACAGAGTAACACTGCCCCGCGAACCCGTGAGATGCGAGACAGCAAAGAAGGGAACTGCTGTACTGGCTGCGGTGACTTACTGAATCCTAAGGAGAACTTGGACTGCTGCTGCCACAGGACGTCAGGAAGAGATTCTGGAATAGAGGAGAGCCCTTAGGGCTCAGCGCCACCCCGCCTGCCACCCCAGCCCTGCGCGCCACGGTGGGGGGCCCCTTGTGTGCAGGCCCAGGGCTGCTGGCCTCCCTCCTCCTCCTAAATTCAAGAGAGTCCGAGAAGGAGCGAGAGGGAGCAGGGTGGGAGCGGCAACGGCCCTTCTGCAACCCCAAGGCACCCCTTCCCAAGCCGGCTCCGGAGGGGCGCGCTGGCCCCGCCTCCCCGGGAAGCCGGGACTCAGCCCCAACCGCGCGGCCCCCGGACCACCGCCCCGCGCCGCCAGGCTCGCTGCCCTCTCTGGTGAGAGCCTGGGGCTTCCGCTGGGCCCCGCCCCTGGCCGAGCCTGGCCTGGTGGGATCGCGTTCCCTCCGCCCCTCTCCCGGTCGCCCGGCTCGGACCCAGCCTTCTCCCCCAGGTGCCGAGAGGGAAGGAGGCCGCGTGCGGGAGCTCAGCGGGGCGGTGGAGAGGGCTGCACGGTCCGAGCCTCGCCCACAACCACGCTCAGGCTCCTGCGGCCCCCGCAGCCCCCGCAGCCCCCGCAGCCCCCGCAGCCCCCGCAGCCCCCGCAGCCCCCGCAGCCCCCGGCACCAAGATGGGGGGTGGGGAGGGAGGGATGATGCGCTCTGCTTTGGGGACTGACGCCGCCGCGGCGGGGCCCCTGGAGGGCTCTGCCCGCGCGCACCGCACGGCCCGTTGGAAGTGCAAGGCCGTACCGAGGTGTCGTCTACGCAGCCCCCGTGGGAACGCAGGCAGTTTGGGCGTTTTTAGTGGGACATTTGAAAGTCTGTGAGTCTCCGTGACCCTCAAGGCTTTCCCCTGCCCTTTGACCAGGCCACTGGGGAGCCTGGCCCTGGCACGTAAAGCGCCCCGTGGGGACAGGACATTTGGGTAGAAATTCGGTTCTGTTGCTAATCCTTCCGTCACCCGCAGGGGCTCACCAGAAAGTCCCCGATGCTGGTGACAGAACCCAAGAGCCGGCAGCGCCGCTTGTCGGGGCGCGGGTCAAGCAGACGTGCGTCCACCGCCTCCCGGACCCTCGAGAGGACGGCCCAGGGCAATTCAGACGCCATCCCGCCCTGGGCCGGCACGCTCGGGAGAGGATGCCAGGGTGGCGAGGAAAAGCTGTCCCTCCGGCCCGACCCTGGCCACGGGTAAACTACTGCCCAGGGACAGATTCCCAGACCAAGAGCACAAGACGTTCTGAGCCGCGAGATGCCCATCGCGGGACACGCGGGGGACTCTCCGGGCCCCAAGTCACCCTCGGCCTCGAGGACGACAGAGCGCTGTGCTGGACAAGTAAAGGGCAGGCTTATGTGGATGGTGGAGGGACCGGATGACCCCAGCCTGACCAGGCCAGCATCTGGGGCCTCAAGGCAGCAATCCTCCGAGAGGGCACTGCCCGTCGCTGCAACATCAACACACGGCAGCAAGCCCGTGGCTGGGAAGGCCCGGGGAGAGCAGCACATTTGTGACTTTTTTTTTTTTTTCAGAATTGCTCCTAAGAGCTTTTTCCTCCTCTTGAAAGATCTCCCCGTGCTGCCTTTCCAAGCTATCATGGGCGCTTTTGATTCGACTGCGTGCCGATCTGCTACCAAATTGGCCGGCACTGAGCACAAGACAGCGGGAAGTGGCCTCGGCCGCGGCACTTTCCACGCAGGACGCCCCCAGGTGCCGTCCACACTCGGACACAGGTGACCTGACATCACAGACAAACAGAGCTGTGGAAGCCAGCCACCGGGCCCAAGGCAGCCCGAGGGCAGGGGTCCCGCCGTGGGAGACCACCGCCTGATCAGTGCATGTCCCACTTGGGTGCCTTAATGTTGCCAACGTCTTGTTCCCAGGGGACCCCGTGGCCCTGTGAGACTGCACTTCTGGGGGTGTGTTGGGACTCCCTTTACACCGCCTCAGCCATGGAAGGTTTGCAGGCCAGCTGGACCCAACTGCCCAGAGTGGTGCTGTGCCTGAAAGGATGCCTCGGCCAGGCGAGAAGGGTGAGACGTCTTTTTCTGGCCTGGCCACAGTGGGGCTCCTAGTTGTGTTAAGCTATCCAGGCAGGACTGATCGCCTTGCTTGGAGAGAATCTGGTCATATGCCCGGCCCAGCATGGCCCAGAGAATGGGCCGTGGCTCATTTGGGTCCGTGTTGGGTCGCCTGGGTTTCTCTCCTGAAAAATCCAGGGGTGGACTTGGGAAGTCTGGCTCCTAATTAAAACCCCACGTGTGATTTTCTTCTCTGCTGAGAACTCTTTATCAGAGAGAGGAGGGGAGACCTTGAATCATACTGGTTTCCCTCTTCAAATGTTCCCTAAAGGTTTTTTTAAAATATGCACAAAGTGGCATCTACAGAGCAGTGCACGTGCCGTGGACCTGCAGCGTGCCGCGTGAAACATTCGGTGGGCACACCGAAACGTCTTTGCTTCTCTGTCCATTTGGATCCTTATAAGTGTTGAGGGGTGGACTGGGATAGGGGATGGTCTGAGCACAACTTGCCACCTTAGCCTTGACCAGGGAAAGAAGATAAATGTGGGCTGACTTCCTCCTGGGGGTGCCTTGAGGCAAAACACACCCCCTAGCAGAGAGGACTGCCCACAGCTCACTTCTGCTTCTGCCCTGAGCATACGTAAACATTCAACAGAGGCAGTCCGGCCAAGCTATGTCCATTTTATGAACTTTCTTCACCCCTGCTGCTCTATCAGCTCCTGGTGGAGAGGAAGCAGCGCTCTTCCTTTACCACACAGGAGAGGTAGGTAGACTTTCTCCCTGCGACTTTTTTTCAACAATATATTTGCATTTTAATTGTAGGCATTTGATTCTAAAAGGGATATTTTCATTTCCTTTTTTTTCCTTTTTATTATTATTACTATTTTTAAAGAGGCTTTAGATTATATAAATATTATACAAAAAATACAGGGAGGGAAGCGGCTGTGGCTCAATCAGTTGGGCTTCCGTCTACCATGTGGGAGGCCCTGGGTTCGCGTCCCGGGGCCTCCTTCTGAAGGCAGGCTCGCCCACACGCTGCGGAGAGCCGCCCCGCCACAGACACCGCGGAGTGCCAACTCAGCAAGGTGACGCAACAAATAGGGAGACAAGCAAAAATGCAGAAGAGCGCTCAGCAAATGGACACAGAGCAGACGGCACGCAAAAAGCCGCAAGGAATGGACACAACTAATCCAATGTCCACAGAGAAAATGTGGAATGGGTGTGGGAAGGGTAGCCATGGTGGCTGCTGGGTTTGGGGAATGGGAGGAAGAGATGAGAGGTGGAGCTGGTTTCGGGACGTCGAGATGTCCTGGGTGGTGTTTCACGGACAATTACGGGACATTGTAGATCCCCCCAGGGCCCACTGGATGGAATGTGGGAGAGTGTGGGCTATGATGTGGATCATTGACTATGGGGTGCAGTGATGCTCAGAGATGTTCTTACCAGGTGCAATGGATATGTCACGATAATGGGAGCAAGTGTTGCTGTGCGGGGAGTGGGGGGTGGGGGCGGTGGGGTTAAATGGGACCTCATATTTGTTTTGAATGTAATTTTTAAAAATAAATAAATAATTAAAATAAATAAATAAATAAAACCCATTTTACAGAGAAAAAAAAAAGCCGCAAGGGTGGTGGATAAAAAAAAATATATATATAGGGAATTCCCATCTACCTCACCCCTTCCTCCCATTCACAACATTCTTCGTTAGTCTGGTACATTTGGCACAATTGACAAACACATATTGAAGCGTTGCTACTAATCCTGACCTATAGTTTACATTATGGTTTATGCTTTGTACCACACCATTTCATAGGTTTTGACAAAATGTATAACTTGTATCCATCACTGCCATGTCATGCAGAATAACTCCAATGTCCCCAAATGCCCCATCTTGTACCTGTTCTTCCCTCCCCCTCTCCTCAGAATCTCCAGTGACCACAGCCTTTATATCACTGTTACACATTCTTCCGTTACTAGAATAATAATGTCTCCTTTGGTCCACAGTTGCATTGCCCCTTCACAATTGCTCATTCCTCAATCTTGAGGACCTGGGGATGGTGATGTCCACTCTGCTTCCAGTTGAGAGGGGCGGATGGGTGGAAATGTTTTGCTTGTAGTTGTAGATATTCTCTGCTTTTTAGGGTGGGCATTGTCCGTGATCTTCCTTCGGTTAGTTGCCCTGGGTGAGTCTGAATTGGACAGTAGGTGTTGGCTGCAACTCTGCTGAGATTCAGGACTCACCGGCACATGAACAGCCAGAAGATTTAAGTCTCTGGGACACATATTTAATGGGGATAGTCCTAATTATAGGTTCAAATAAAAGGGGCATAAGAAACAAGTGTAGGAAAAGTATAGGACTTCTGGGAAGATGGTAGACTATAAAGACAGAGGGCTCTCTTCTCCCCAGAAAAATAGCTAGAGGACAGGCTGAAATGACCTGGAAAAAAAATCTTCTAGGTTTAGGACACCAGGGGAAGGCTGGACACTGCCCAGAAGAGAGAGAGACAAAGGAAAAGAATTGCCAAAGCAGGGAAGCAGATGTGGCTCAAGTGACTGGGCTCCTGTCTACCATATGGGAGGACCCAGGTTCGATCCCCAGGGCCTCCTGGTAAAGGCGTGCCTGCAGGGGGAGCCAGTGCCTGCGTGGCCAGCCACACAGCAAGATGATGACGCAAAAACAGAGAGACGAAGGGGAGAGTCAAGGCAAGACGTAAGAGAAACCAGGAACTGAGGTGGCACAGATGACAGGGAACCTCTCTCCACATCGGAGGTCCCAAGGAGAAAAACGAGAAGACCAAAAAAAAAGAAATAGACACAGAAGATCACACAGCAAATGCACACAGACAGCAAAAAACAACAAAAATAAAAACAGCAGGGGGAGGGGCAGGGGGAAGGGGGCGGAAAAATCACAAAAGCGGGAGCTGCTGCTGCTGACACCCTCATCTGCACTAAAGGCACTTTTGAATATTCCAGCCTCAGGCTCGTGGCTACAGGGAGAGGGGGCCCCAGGGATCCACCACCCCAGGAAAGGGGAGAGAGAAGGCCACAGCCTAAGGCTGACTCAGCTTTTGACCCACAAGTTTGGTCCTCTGTGTCCTACCAGCCCTTCAGGCCTTTGTCCTGGGAGCCAGCAGGGGTCTAAAGAGATCCAGGACTAAAGGGATCCACGACTAAAGGGATCCAGGACTAAAGAGATCCAGGACTAAAGGGATCCAGGACTAAAGAGATCCAGGACTAAAGGGATCCAGGACTAAAGAGATCCAGGACTAAAGGGATCCACGACTACAGGGATCCACGACTACAGGGATCCACGACTACAGGGATCCAGGACTAAAGGGATCCAGGACTAAAGAGATCCGACCCTCCCAATCTCCCTCTCTACTAACCAGGACTGATTGTTGAGGACACAGACAGGAGTGGAATTATTTACTTCCCTGGGAAAAGGGAGGGGCTGCCGCAAAGGTTAGAGAACTGTCTCTGAGAAAGTTTGAATTACAAGGCTCCTGACCTCCAGGCAGGAAGCTGTACACAGTGATGCAGTCCCTGTTGCAGCAAACACACACCACGCACTGAACTGGGGGCTGCCAAAGCGTGCCACCTGCTGGCAGGAAAAGGAAGTGCATGTAAAAGAATTTAAGTCAGGGAGGCTTTATCCCACCTTTATAGCCTCCCTCCCCAAGCCCCAGAAAGCCAGTCTGCACCCTATCGCTGGGTCCAGAGACCAGTTTTGGCCAACTAGCAGGAACAACCCTAAAGACCCAGGTTGAACCAAGAATCAAAGAACACACAACCTCCCACCACTAAATCCCTACAAAAGAGAAATTGAGCATCTGAGTAAAGTCATCATCATAATCAGATGCCTACAACAGCAAAAAATTATAAACTATACTAATAAAATGGAAAGCATGGCCCAAGAAAGGGAATATATCATCAATATGATAAAAGAGACATTTTTGAAAAACCCACAGCCAACACTGGAAACAATGAGGAAAGACTGAAAGCTTTCCCTCTAAGACTGGAACAAGACAAGGATGCCCACTGTCACCACTGTTATTCAGCACTGCACTAGAAGTGCTGGCTAGAGCAATTAGGCAAGAAAAAAATAAATAAAAGGCATCTAAATAGGAAATAAGGAATTAAAACTCACTATTTGCAGATGATATGATCCTATATTTAGAAAATTCTGAAATGTCTATGACTAAGCTACTTGAACTAATAAATGAGTTTAGCAAAGTGGCAAGATACAAGATCAACATGCAAAAAATCAGTAATGTTTTTATACACAAGTATTGAACAATCTAAGGAGGAAATCAGGGGGGGGAATTCCATTTACGTTACCAACAAAAAAACTCAAATACCTAGAATCAATTTAACCAAAGAAGTACAAGACCTATATGCAAAAAACTACAAAACAATGCTAAAAGAAATCAATGAAGACCTAAACAAATGGAAAGATATTCCATGTTCATGGATTGGAAGAATAAATACCAGGAAGATGTCAATCCTACCCAAATTGATTTACAGATTCAATACAATACCAATCAAAATTCCAACAGTCTACTTTACAGAAATAGAAAATGCAATTACAAAATTTATTTGGAAGGGAAAATGCACCCTGCAGTGGTCAAAACAGCATGGTACTGGCATAGAGATAGAAACACATAGATCAGCAGAACAGAATTGAGAGTCCAGAAATAAACCCTCACCTCTAGGGTCAACTGGCTGTTAACAAACCCACCAAGTACACATTAACAGAAGAAAACAGTCTTTTCAACAAATGGTGCTCGGAAAATTGGTTATTATGGCAGTTTGATATTATTTATGAATTCCAAAAAGAGATATTGATTATGTTTGTAAACCAGTCTGTTCCTCTGGGCATGATAACCCTTTGATTGTATTAGATTCAGCTGAGACATCTGATTAAATTATGTTAAGATTAGGGTTTGATTCAACCACATCATTAGAGTGCAGTTCAGCGTTGAGTGCCTGCCCCCTTAGTGGACTGATAAATTAGACTCTCACAGAGTAGCAGTACACAGAAAAAGACACAGCAGAGGAGAGAACTGATTTTGATGCTGGAGCCCCGGGAAAAGAGATGAGCCTGATAGTTTACAGCTGACCTTGTGACAAGACCGGAGCAGCTAAGCCCAGAAAGAAATGAGCCCTGGAAAGGGAGATGAGCGCTATGCCAGTCTACAGCTGAGATTGGAAAAAGCTGGACCCATGGAGCCTTAAGAGGAAGGAGGAGGGCTGGACCCTCGCAGATACCGGCAGCCATCTTGCATCAACACGTGGCAACAGACTTTGGGTGAGGAAGTACCTCTTATGGTACCTTGAGTTGGACTCTTAAGGCCTTGAAACTAGGGCCAAAAAAATACCCTTTATTAAAGCCAACAGACTCCTGTGACTTTGCATCAGCACCCCTTTTGGCTGACTAATACAGATATCTATAACCAAAAGAATACCTATACAAGAATCAACTCAAAGTGGATCAAAGACCTAAATATAAAAACCAGGACCATAAAACTACTAGAAGAAACTATAGGAAAACATCTTAAAGACCTTGTAGTAGGTTGTGGTTTCTTGGACCTCACACCCAAATCACACATGACAAAAAAAAAATAGATAAATGGGACCTTCTCAAACTTAAACACTTTTGTACTTCAAAGAACTTTGTCAAAAGGATGAAAATGCAGCCAACTCAATGGGAGAAAATGTTTGGAAATCACATGTTCAATAAGGGTTTACTATCCATGATATATAAAGAGATGTTACAGCTCAACGAAAAAAAAAACAACCTAATTTTAAAATGGGCAAAACTTGAACAGACATTTGTCCAAAGAAGAAATACAAATGGCAAAAAAAAACACATGAAAAAAATGTTCAGCATCACTCATGATTAGGGAAACGCAAATCAAACTACAATGAGACATCTTTCACACATATCAGAATGGCCATTGTTAAAAAGACAGAGAACTACAAGCGATGGAGAGGATGTGAAGAGATAGGAACAGTTATTCACTGTTGGTGGGACTGCAGAAAGGTACAGCCACTGTGGAGGACTGTGGCAGTTCCTAAAGAAGCTGAATATAGACTTGCCACGTGAGCCTGCAATACCACTACTGGGTGTATACCCAGAAGAGCTGAGAGCAGTGACATGAACAGACATCTGCAAACTGATGTCCGTGGTGGCATTATTGAAGATTGCCAAAAGTTGGAAACAGCTTAGGTGTCCATCAACTGATAAATGGATAAACAAACTGTGGTATATACACACAGTGAAATATTATGCAACTGTAAGAAGAAATCAAGTTATAAAGCCTATGACAACATGGATGAGGCTGTAGGACATTATGTTGAGTGAAGCAAGCCAGACACAAAAGGACAAATCCTATAGGATTGTGCTACTATGAACTAAATATATCGTGAAATCTCATGGAGTTACTAACTTGAATATGGGTCACCAGAAAACAGAATGAGGTTAGAGAATGGAAAGCTGAGGGTTAATGTGCAGAATAGGTAAAAAGGATGTGTGTTAATCTTTGGAAATGAATAGAAAATGTGAAAGTCCAACATAACGGTTATAACTAGCAATACTGCTATGTGGGTATGAAAGTCATTTAAGGGAAAGTCTAAGGCCATGTATATTACTAAAAGAAAAGTTTAAAAATGTAACATGGAACTGTATAGCATAATAAAATCTGTGTGAAATATGATTATGGGTAAAATTGCATATATAATAAGACTGTCTTTCTTTGCAACTGAACAAATGTATGTTAATATTACAATATCAGACCCCAAAAACACATTACACTAAGTGAAAGAAACCAGACACAAACTATACATATTGACAATTACAATTATATAAAATATAAATATAAATCAATTTATAAAAATAAAATTAGTTTAGTGGTTATGTAGAGCTGGGAAAGGACTGCTAAGTTCTGTGGAGTTTTTCTTTTTTGGATAATGAAATAGTTCTAAAAATGTTTGTGATGATGAATGCACAACATTGTTACTATTATACTAAAAGCCATTCATCATACACTTTGAATATAGTGAATATAGTATATAGGTATGTGAATATATCTCAATAAAACTGCTTAGTAAATAAATGTTCAAGATTAGCCAGAAATGGCAGGCATGCATATACTGTCAGAGAAGCATGGAGAGATTGAAAGGTAAAGAATGTTCTTGTTTGTTTGCCTGGTTTTTATTTATTGTTATTATAATTATTATGGAAATAATGAAAATGCTCTACTAATGATTGAAGTAATGAATGCACAACTATGTGATTATACCAAATACCACTGATTGTACACTTTGGATGAATTGCATGCTTTACTAATAATGTATCGATAAAATTGGTTTGCTTTTTAAAAAGAAAGAGACTTTTTCTAACATATATGTAGATGGTTGAGTAGTGACAATGTGAGCAGTCGTGTGGGTATTTGCAATAGCCAAAGAATGAAAAGTAATGTTTGACTTAATAATATGACACGGGGGCTAAAAAGGAGCACGTGCATTTAGAAATACTTAGGAAAGCACTTTCCTAAAACTCTGAATGACTCAATGCGCTGAGGGAGGAAGGGAGGAGGCGGAGCTCTGGAGGTGTTTTGCTGGAGTCCCTGGGGACCCAAACAAGCAGGAAAGGGGGAAGAGACAGGGAATGAGGCCGCGTTATCTTCATGCTGACCTGCTCTGATCTGTCTAAGCCTAGTGCTGGCTCTCGGCCATGAGATGGAAGCACAGGTGGCTGCCCAAACTCAAAGCATGTAATATTTTAATAATATACATATATATGTTCCCATCTTCATTCTATCCTCCAGTGGTTCTGAATTAATTGCTGCTCTTACATATTAAAAAAAAACAAAAAGTTACCAAAAAGTGTCCTCTCATCATAAAACCTATATGAATTTTTTCAGTCCTAACACAGCCTGGTTAAGTACACTCCCTCGCTCAAAAGAGATCACAGTACATCCCCTCTGTGCACTTGTGGAACCACCCACGTTGTGAGTCTGCGCAGAGCAGCCTTTGTCTCATCCGTATTTGCAATTTTGCCGTGTTTGCTACACTGGTGGCTAAGTCTGTGCCATCAGATGCATCTGCCTGGTAAATTCTGCTTCTGAAGCTACAGATGAGAAGATTTTGCCACACAGAAAAATTTCTTCCACTGATAGAGTTGAAAGTCATTTCCAGCGGCTGCTCCAGTATCTGCAGGCAACAGTGATAAAACATCTCACGTTTGACGGCCGTGGGGTTCTCAAAGATTTCCTTATCAAGTGTGTGTTGGTTATGAATCTGCCCGAGCTCCCTTTTTTTCCTCTTGGTTTTCTAAGCCTGTTTCTCCGGTCTCCCCGAGCTTCTATGGAGTAGATAGTACATGCCAATCAATTCGTTCTCGGCATGTATTAGCCAGGTTCCAGTCCCCCCTCACGAATCTAAAAACCCCAAATCTTGCACAACTACCAACGCCCATACCAATGTCATCTCACACATCTAGCCTGAAACTGTGTTTCGCTCCCTGGAAGAAAGGCTGGGCCGTCTTATGTTTTCAGATGGTAACATTTAGCCAGTTCCTTTGTAAGTTATGTTGAAACGCGTGAAAATGGAGCCCTGGCAGAATCCAAGCCGCAACCACAAAGATTGGAAAGATGTGGCAGAGACTGCGAGCTGGTGAGTGTCTCTGCTGGGCATTTTAGGTATCTGTGGCAGGATAATTGGTGATGGGGTGGGCCTTTATGCCAAATGTAATGTCTTCTCAACTTTACAATATCTTCAGAAGGACCACCACTGCCCAAAAGAAGAAACCCGAAAGAAGAGCAACTCTTAGTGATGTAGAAAAGAATAGCAACCCGTCGTGACATAGGTATTCGATTCTGCTTACAAGTCAATTCCTCGGAGCATGACATCTAGGATTGCTCTTCCACAGAATTCCACCTGCATCTTCTGGTGTGATCATTGGCTGGACTTGCATATCATGCCAGAGGCTTTCCGAAATTTCCAGATGTTGACCATTGATCACAACACAAGCCATATCCCTGAGATTAGATTACTTTTAAGGTTCAAAGGACAGTGTTATTTATTCACCCTTTACAATATATTTCATAATCAGGGCTTGTCCTTTTGTGTTGAGCATGAAGCCAGTTATCACATTGGTTTAATCGACTTAAATTCACTTCTGTCTCTCCAATTCTTAAAAACTAAAATATTCAAATTAAGTGATACAAAAATAAAAGAAAAATAATATACAGATATAAGAATTTCTACAGTATATAAAAATATTAGTTTATGAAATCCCTAACAAATATGTGCAATAAGTAACATTTATGCACTTATTGTATAGTCAGAACCTGGTCACACAGAAACCAAGATCACACAGAATTGATTATACATGTAGAAATTTCTAAGAAAATCCACACACAATCTATAAACATCAGAGAGCAAATTCAACATGTATACTGGATATATCAGCAGATAAACTATGAAAATGGACAACTATACCATGGTTAAGATGAGAAAATTTGGCATCTGGAGAAAAGCCACCTAAAAGAAAAAAATCACAGGTTTTCAGACATGGATGACAGGTGTCAAGTGATAAACTTCGGCTAAAGATTTAAACTGGAGGCTCATCTTCTTCATCTGGAAGATAACAAGGGGGTGAATGCGACTGGAGTAGACCCCAGATTCCAGGATCTGAGCCCTGGGAACGTCTGTAAGTTAAAGGTCAGAGAGAGAAGAAAAGCCTCAATGAGGCTGAAGAGGAATGATCCATGATTTAGAAGGACCACCATGCGAAGATGATGAGGCCAAGGAAGAAAAGAAAAAAACAAGGATTGAATGTTCAAATTGTGTTGATGGGGAGATAAGAAAAAAAGGTATTATTGAGAGGGAACTGACAGTGGAAATGACAAGGGCCAGGCATACGGCCAGCGAGTAAGTGGCTGAAGTTGGGCAGTTGAGATGGTTAATGCTAAAGGAAGAGGCCAAGCGCTGGAAGCTTCATGTCTAGGAATCTACATGCACCAAGGACACTGGAAGGAGACACCTTGGAGAGAATGACCGAGCATCAGAACCAAGTCTTTTAACATCCAGGAAAGCCATCTGGGACATCAGGGCGCAGGTGCTTATGGAGGAGGGATGGGTGATATAATCAGAGTTCTTGAGACTCAGCCCTGGAGTGTTGTAGGGAAGAAAGGAGAAGCCTAGTGGAAACAAACAAGAAATGAAGAGGACACCTCCCCGATGTCACCTCCAGGCTGCTGGTTTATAGGTCAGGGACAAGCAAACCACCATTTCAGAGAATGAAACATGATAATGCCTGCAAATTGCTCTGAATGTCAGGCACGTGGTGCATTCAGTAAATGTACTTTTAAGCATTAATGATATTGTCATTCAATCTCCACAATTATCTCGTACAGTAGAACAAAATTATTCCCTTTCATATCGGAGACTAAACATGGTGAGGAATGGAGAAAGCTTTGAGGAGAACCAAAGTCTGCCTCAGTTCAGACGTTGCACAAAACCAACGTGCTCTCCAGGTCAGGGGTCATGACGGGACTTCGTGGAAGGAACAGGGTATTGAAAGGCCCTCTTTTTATATCTGTGTGTGCATTTGTGTTTCACATCAAGACCTGGGAACTCGGTGAGATATGCCAGGAGAAGATGGCAGATTTCCTCAAGGCTTTTTCTCTTGGAAATCATAACTCAAAAGTTATGGATCTGAGGAGTGGATGTGGCTCAAGCGATTGAGCTCCTGCCTCCCACATGGGAGATCCCACATTTGGTTCCTGGTGCCTCCTGAAAAAAACAGAAAAATGAACAAACAACAGGCAAAACAGGTGGAAAAACCAACTCAGGGAAGCCGATGGGGCCCAGTGGTTGAGCACCAGCTTCCTACATATGAAGTCCCAGGTTAAATCCCCAGCCCCCGGTACCTCAAAATAAAAAGGCTATGGCTCTGGCATAAAATCAGACATTTGTTCTCATCCTTGAGAATAAGGGCACTCATTATACTTAGATAAAACCAGTACATATGGGAGTGGAGATGGCTCAAGCCATTGGATACCTCCCTCCCACATGGGAGGTCCCAAGTTCAGTTTCCATTGTCTACTAAAAAGAAGACGACTACACAACGAAGACCCAAAGAGCAGACAGCAGGCACAAACATCGAGGGGTGGGAAGTAAATAAATAAATCTTAAAAAAAAAAAAACAACAGTACATGTATCCTAACATCTTTAAATAGCAAATGTACCTTCGACAAAACTGAGGATTTAAAATGATCAAAACATTATTTACATTCTGCCTACCTGGGTTGTTTTAAACAGAAATATTTAAAATGTGGAGAACAAGAAATAAAAATGGTATCATTCTTCACGTGTCAACCAGTTGTGAATTCGAGGACTGGGGATGCGATCAAGGAAAAAGGCACAGCTACTGGATGGCAGGGACGCACGGCAAGCTTTATTTGGGGATGGGGTGCTCGGCCAGCCAGGTGAGAAGGCAAAACCCTCAACGCAGGAGACTTTTCCGGAGACTGCTGCACAAGAGCCACAATCCGGAAGGAGAAGGGGTCCAGGGAAATTCCGAGGGCTGAGAGGAACGGGGCAGGGGCTCACACGTCTAGGTGATGTCACTTGGCAGCACGAGGGGTCAGTAACCTTGGAGGGCAGCAGTGTCTGGCTTTATCCATGCCTAACAGATGTTGGGTGCATTTTTACAGGGCATGCTGAGCAGGTGGGCTCTAAAAGGCTACAAACGTGCTTCTTTGGGCTATATTTAAAACAATCAGATGGGCAAGAATTTGAATTTTGCAACTTCAGGCTTTGGGATAGCAGCCCTAGTGTGTTATGAAGATGTAAACACCATTTGGGGCCACCTCTAGCCAATTCATATGACAACCAGTTTGGGAAGCAAGGTTAACGCCTCTGGAGAAATACTCAACAAGTGAAGCACACAAGTTGTGGAGAAATTCCTCTGCTCCCAATCTGTCAAATGGGCACTTCTGAGAAGCTCGCTGGCTTTCCTTACCCCGGCAGAATCAAGCCTTGTTGCCGGCCCAGTGGTCTGATATCCCCTTGCACACTGCCGTCCCCCTTAGTTTTTCGTCACAAGCCTAGCTCTACCGGCCCTTGGTTTCACAGCCCAAATGGGGTAGCTTCCACCCTGACCCCACTCAGGCTCCACTTTGGGGATTCAAATTTAAGACAGCTGAGGGGAGCGGATGTAGCTCGGTGGTTGAGCGCCTGCTTCCCATGTACGAGGTCCTCGGTTCAATCTCCAGTACCAACTAAAAACAAACAAACAGAATTTAAGACAATCGACACCAGAAGTGGCTCTAGAAGGCAGGATCATCAGATGGGTACAGAAACTGGATCACTCACACGTGTTAAGTAAAATGGTAAATAAGATGGGATGCAGGTGAAAGGGAAAGCAATAGCTCTAGCACATAAATATGGAGGTAAAACAACAGAAATCTATTCTCTCACAGTCCTAGTGGTTAGAAGTTGGAAATCAGCGTGTCAGCAGAGCCAGGCTTCCTCCATAGGCTCTAGGGAAGAATCCTTCCTTGCCCCTTCCTGGCTTCTGGTGGTTGCCGGCAGCTCCTGGCATCCTTGGCTTGCAGCTCCATCATTCCAGCTCCTGCCTCCACTGCCACACACCTTCCACCGTGTGTGTCTGTGTCTGCACACGTGTCTTGATGTAATCTTATAAGGACACCAGTCATGGGCTCTTACCCGGTAAGACCTCCTCTTAACTCGATTACATCTGCAAAGACCCCATTGCCAAATAAGGTACCAGGCTTTAGGATGGCAACATGGCTTTTTTTTTTTCAGGAATTAACCTGGGATTGAACTCAGGACCTTGTACATGTGTAGCAGGAGCTCAACCTCTTGAGCTACATCTGCTCCCACAACGTATCTTTTTGATGGAGACAATTCAACCCACCACACAGTTGTTTTCAGATAACTGTGTTATAAATCTTAAAGGAAGAGACTGACATCAGCAGGTTAGACGCTTAACAAATCATGACACATTGTGGGATCAACTGCATTCTTTTTTTTTTTTAAAGATTTATTTATTTACTTATTTCTCTCCCCTTCCCCTCCCTCCCCCACACCGGTTGTCTGTTCTCTGTGTCTATTTGCTGTGTCTTCTTTGTCCGCCTATGTTGTTGTCAGCGGCCCGGGAATCTGTGTTTCTTTTGGTTGCGTCATCTTGTGTCAGCTCTCCTTGTGCATGGCGCCATTCCTGGGCAGGCTGCACTTTCTTTTGCTCTGGGAGGCTCTCCTTACGGGGCGCACCCCCTGCACGTGGGGCTCCCCTACACGGGGGACACCCTGCGTGGCAGGGCACTCCTTGTGCGCATCAGCACTGCGCATGGGCCAGCTCCACACGGGTCAAGGAAGCCCTAGGTTTGAACCGCGGACCTCCCATGTGGCAGGCAGATGCCCTAACCACTGGGCCAAGTCCGCCGCCCAAGTGCATTCTTGCCAGTGCTTAAAGAAACTCTTGGGAAAGATGCTGCTTAGTATCAGGGTCAATGCTTAACGATAATTGTAGGAGTACTAAAAAGAGAACTGACCGTGCAGAACCCATAGGCTATCTATAACAGATCAGGTACTGGAGTCCGTTAGAAGAAGAATGAAATTCACACACAGAGAGCTGAGTATTCATCTTGGTGACATCTTGATTTTGAACTTCTCCTTAGCCTCAAAAGTGTGAGCCAGTAAATTCCCATTGCAGAAGCTAATCCCTTACACGGTATTTGATTTAGCAGCCAGAAAAACTAAAACAACATATGTTGCCACAATAACTCTTGAAAAATATATATTAAAATTGTTAAAATATTCCAAAAGAAGGCAAGAAATGAAGAACAAAGGGACAAAAAAAAAAGAAGGTATAAACTGAAATTAAAAAATAAAATGGCTTTCTTTTTTTTTTTTATTGACTTTGTAATAATATTACATTAAAAATATATATGTGAGGTCCCATTCAACCCCACCTCCCCACCCCACCTCTCCCCCCCCAGCAACACTCATTCCCATCATCATGACACATCCATTGGATTTGGTAAGTACATCTCTGGGCACCTCTGCACCTCATAGTCAATGGTCCACATCATGGCCCATACTCTCCTCCATTCCATCCAGTGGGCCCTGTGAGGATTTACAATGTCCGGTGATTGTCTCTGAAGTACCATCCAGGGCAGCTCCATGTCCCGAAGACGCCTCCACCTCTCATCTCTTCCTGCCTTTCCCCATACCCATCGTCCACCATGTCCACTTTTCCCACTCCAATGCCACCTCTTCTATGTGGACACTGGATTGGTTGTGTCCATTGCACCTCTATGTCAAGAGGAGGCTCAGATTCCACCTGGATGCTGGATGCAATCCTCCCACTTTCAGCTGTAATCACTCTAGGCTCCCTGGTGTGGTGGTTGTCCTTCTTCACCTCCATCTTAGCTGAGCGTGGTGAGCCCAGTAGATCAGATTTAAAATGCCTTTCTTGAATGTCAGTAGATTCAAATGGTCTTAGGCAGGGGTTCTTAACCACGGTCCATGGAAAGATTTCAGGGGTTCTGTGAGCTTGAATTGAAAACTCAAAAAACATTATTCTAATGGGGACATTGGTGCGGGTGTGATATATTAAATAATACACAGTATAGTGTGGACTTAGGAAGGGGTCCACGGTTTTCTACTGACTGGCAAAGGGCTTCATGGAACAAAAAAACCCTGATCTAAACCCGCCAACTAAAACACAAAGATTTCCAGAACAGATTAAAACAAAAAACAAAAAAACTACATGCTATCTGCAAGAACCTGCTCTAAATAGAGTTATTTATGCAGATTAAAAGTTAAAAGACATACAATAAAAACACTAATAAAAAGAAAACTGGAATGGCTATGTTAAATCAGACAAAAGAGACTATTTTTTCTTTTCCTTTTTTTTTCTTCACTTCCTCCTCCCCCTCCCTGCCCTGCTTTTTTTTTTTCGCTGTCTGTGTCCATTCACTGTGTGATCTTCTGTATATATTTCTCTCTTTTTGTCTTCTCATCTTTCTCCTCTGGGATTCACCAGGATTCAATCCTGGGGACCTCTGATGTGGAGAGAGGTTCCCTGTCAGTTGCGCCACGTCATTTCCTGGTCTCTGCTGCGCTTCACCTCGACTCTCCCTTCAGCTCTCTCTTTGTCGCGTCATCATCTTGCTGCGTGACTCACTTGTGCAGGCACTGGCTCACTGCACAGGCTCTCGGTTTGCTGCATGGGCACTCAGCTTGCCGTGTGGGCACTGGCTAACCATGCGGGTACTCAGCTCACCGCGCAGGCATTTGGCTCACCACGTGGGCGCTTGGCTCACTGCGCAGGCACTCAGCTCGCCATGCAGGCTCTGGCTCTACCACACAAGCACGCTTTCTCTTCTTCTTTTTCACCAGGAGGTCCCAGGGATCGAGCCTGGGTCCTCCCATGTGGTAGGAGGAGGCCTTATCACTTGAGACACATCTGCTTCCCCAAAGGAGACTTTAGAGCAAGGAAAAATTATCAGGGAAAAAGGGAGCTATTACACAATAAAAGGGCCAACTCACCAAAAACACATAAATATACTAAATATGGAGGCATGTAACAACAGGGTTACAAATACACAAAGCAAAAACTGCTAGAACTGATGAAAGAAATGAGAAATTGCACACTTACAGTTGGGGTCTGTGCTTGATTGGATTATGTGCCCCAAGAAAGGACTTGTTCTTAGTCTTAATCCACGTTCCTGCAGGTGTGAAACCATTTGTAAACAGTATCTTTGAATACATCAAGGTGAGCCAGGGTGAGGACTCATTTGTGAAGAGGGTCTTATTAGGTACAGCCCTGCTGAATCAAGGTGAGCTTTAATCCGTATTACTGGAGTGCTTATATAGAGAAAGCCACAGAGAGGAGAATAAGAAGCCAGACGTCAGCAGACACCAGAAGAACAGACCCAAGGAGAGAAAAATCGCCACATGACAGGAGTCAGAGATGCAAGCCAAGGGGCCCCAAAAATTACGGCAAACCTATGCCAGAATGCTACGGACTTTGGTGCGGGGCTGGGGGAGAGCATTGTTCTGCCAATGCCTTGCATTTGGACTTCTAGCCTCTGAAATTGTGAGCTAATAAATGCTTGTTGTTTAAGCCAACCCATTTGTTATAGCAGCCTGCCAAACTGAGACAGGGATGCCAACCTTCCTCTCTCAATAATCAATAGAATAAGTAGAACAGTTGCAAGGATATACACAAATCAGATCTAATTGATATGCATAGAAAACTCCTAACAGTGAATACACATTGCTTGTGAGTACATGTGGAAATATGCACCAAGATAGACTAGAGTCTATATTATAAAACAAAGTTTTAATTTGGAGAATATAAAAATTTTACAAAAAAATTAAAATTATACAGAGTATGTTGTCTGACCATAATGATTTCTAGTTTGACTATTATGTATACGGGAGTGGTTCTCTTTGAGTTTATACTGTTTTGGTTTTGGGGGATACTTGAGTGTGCATATTTAAGTATTTCATTAAATTTGGGAAGTTTTTGGCCATTATTTTTAATATTTCTTCTGCTCTTTTCTCTCTTTCTTCTTCTAGGACTCCACACCTGATTGTGTCCCACAGGTCTGTAAGGTGCTGTTCCCTTTTTTGCATTCTTTTTTCTTTCCACTCCTCAGCCTGAATCATTTGAATTCCTCATCTTGAGATCACTGATCTGATTCTTACTTCTGCCAACTCCAATCTTCTGTGAAAACTGTTAAGGAACTTTTTATTTCATATATTGTGATCTTTAGCACCAGTATTTCTGTTTGGTTCCTTTTTAAATTTTTCTCTCTTTATTGAGAGTCTCTTATTTTTCCCTCATTGTTTTCTTGATGTTCTTCAGTTATTTCTGTTTTCCTTTACCTCCTTGAGCATAGTGTGTAAACTGGGGGGAAGGAGGGCTCCTTTCTACACTTCTTTCCCTCCCCTTTCCTGTTTGCGTTTATTTTTCACCACACCACATTCATGTCTATCTGGATGTGTGTTCTCTCTGTGTCTTAAGTTTTTATTGAGGGAGGAAAATACATACATTATAACTCATACCTGAGGGAAGAAAAAAATGCATACATACTCAAATATGCAAAATCCCTAACTTTCTGAAAATAATTGAAACAGGCGTTCAAACAAAAAACTCGTACACGAATGTCCATAGCAGCACCATTCAACAATAGCCAAAAGGTAGAAACAACCCAAAGATCTGATAAATGGATTTTTAAAAGGTGGCCATTTTTAAAATCCATAACACAATAGAATATTATTCAACCTTTAAAATGAATAAAGCACTGACCCATGCCACAATGTGGATAAACCTCAAAAACCATGAGGCTAAGTGAAAGAAGCCAGGCACCAAAGGTGGCATGATATAATTACATTTATATGAAATATCCAGAATAGATAAATCCATAGAGAAGGAAGGCAGATGAGTAGCTAGTTGCCAGACCTGTGGGGAGGGGACTTGGGAAGTGGCTGCTAATCCTTTTGGAGTGATGACAATGTTTTGAAATTAGATAGAGGTGGTGGGTGTACAACATTGTGACTACTAAATGCCACTGAATTGTACACTTCAAAACGGTTAATTCTATGTTATGTGAATTTTATCTCAATAAAAATAATTAGAGCACACACACATTTAAAAAAACACTAAAGGTATATAGCTCACTGAATTTTTACAAAATGAACACACCCATATAACCAGCACCCAGAGCAAGGGAAAAGTCCTAGCTCCCCTCTCAGAAATCCCTCTCATGCTTCCTCCTAGTCACCTGCTTCCTCCCCTCAAAGTACCCTCTATCCCAGTTTATGACACTGTAAATTTTGTTTTGCTGGCTCTATTTTTTTATACATTAAACCTCTCAGCTTCACACTTCTGTGTCTTGCTTCCTTTACTCGTAATTACGGTCATGGGATCCATGCTTACCCTGAAGTGTAGTATTTCATCCCACGAATCCACCACAGCGACCTATTCAGTATATTGCATTTGGGACGTTTCCAGTTTGTGACTCCCCCAAGGATTCTTCACGCATCTGTGAACGTGTCTTTTTTCTTTCTTTCTTTCCTTGGACGTCTCTTTTTGTACATGTCTTTTGGTGAACATTTCTGTTGGGTAAATACCCAGGTGTGGAATTTCTGGATGATAAGATAGGTGCACATTAGGATGCAGTAGAAACTGCCAAGCCGTTTTCCAATCTGCTGTTCCAACTTAAATTCCCTCGGCAGTTACTGTACGTCCTTTCCAAGTTAATCTTTCCTGTCTGGTTTCAGCTTATATGACATCACTGGGAACTAATGTTCTGTTACCTCTGTTTTTCCCCTGCCTTTCAATAAGCTGAACGTGGAGTGTCTCTCCCCGCGCCACCCCGAGATTCCTGAGTGGAACCAGCTCGTCTAAGGGGCCGCTGAGGAACCCCAGGTCCTCCCAGGAGCCAGACGCCCGCTCTGACCACGCTCGCCCTGGCGGCTTCCGGACGGGAACGGAGGTGTGCCGGTGCCCCCTGGTGGCCTCGGCGAGTCATAACAGGCGTGTGCGCGCCTCCTCCCCGCGCCGCACGGGGCGCACCTGCTGAACCACGGCTTCCATCTGACCCCAAAGTGTCTCCCAGCCCACCGATGTATCACCAGGAAAAACCCTCAGATTTTAGGATTATTCCCTATCAGACATTTTATTTAGAAGAATTTCAGGGAAAGAGTCTGTTAAAATGGTGTTTTTTTTTTAATTTTTTAAACAGCAAAATTATTGGCAGTTACTGCATTTATTTACTATAAAAAGTGATGACACTTTTAAAACCCTTCTTTTGATGGCATATGATTTATTTACATGGGTTTCTGTGAAAAAGACTATCGAAATACTAAATTTGGATTTTCTTTTGATAAAGTCTTGGTCTCAATAAGGGGACTAAGACATCCAATCTCGGCAGGACTGAGAGCAGGCGTTCCCCAGCTCTGCGCTTTGGAATCACCCGGGGAGTTTGAAAATATACCCCTGCCCGGGCGTCCCCCCAGAGACCCTGCTCCATTGGTCTTGGGCACAGCCTGGGTATTGGCGGCTGTAAACGTTTCCCGGCCGCTTCTGATATGTGCAAAGCTTGAGAGCCATGAGGGGTTCTCAAAGTTGGACCCCAACCAGCAGATCGGCGTCACTTGGGAACTTGCTAGAAAAGCAAGCTGTCTCTGACGCCTCTGGGTTTCATGGAAAGCCCCTTCTCCTCTCTCGAATCCTTACAAAACTAAATCAGAAACTAGATGCAGGCATCTAGGATGAAGCAGAGCACCTAGAGCACGCGCTTCCCCTGGGATGAGATGCAGGACATCCGGGAGACTGGAGTTGGTGGGGGTCGGCAGCTGTCTGTCCGCTGAGGTGTCTGGGTGGTGGGAGGGGTTGTGAGCAGATTCCTGCTAAGGCGTTGCATGACGCCCCTCCAGCCAAGCTGAGGAGCAAGGACGCCCGGGTGTCAGGCGTACAACTGTAGTCCACAGTCTATCACTGGAGACTCAGTGTTTCAAACTCTGCCTTGCTCTGAGACTCCATTCATTCCTGACAGAAATTAGGTTGGCTCTGCTCTTTTCTCAGATTCCAGTCTTTTCATGCCAGCAGTGGATCCCCACAGAACCTGTGATCCTAATAAAGTCCACCTTCCCACCACACCCCTTACAGTGGTTCCATCCTTGTATCACCTTTTCCACGCTTTGCTCCTCCTGGAAGATGGAATACTCCCTGTCTCTGGGTCACAGTTTCCTCAAAGTCTAAAACTGGGATTTGTCTTCATCTGTCTGCCTTCTGGCAAATGGACCCCTCATTCCCAGTCTCTTTGGATTTCCATTTGGCCCCCTCCCTACCCTCTCCCTAATCCTTACAAGACAGAGACATTTCCATCCACACGCCCTCCATCTCCACCCCAGGGCACCCAGGAAAGAATTAAGCTTGACCTTAACCACCCTTTTGTTGGCAGTACAAGTGAGGAATTGTTTTCACACATACTCTGAGTTCTTTTCCTACATACTCTGTGGCTAAATCTAAAAACTTCACTTTTTTCCAGAATAAAATGCACAGTGGATCACATTTTTACCATTGATGCCAGGGAGAGCAGTGGATCTACAAGGATCACTTTGAATGGAATCCACCGCAGATGGCTCACCACAGATCCCAGGGGATCAACAGTGGTGGCCTTTGGCAATCTGATAGAGGGTGCAATCATTTGATGCCTTTTTTTTTCCTACAAACAGAAAAACAAAGAGAGATTCTTGCTCAGGCACTACCCTGGAGGACACATATATGGGAAATTTCAAGACCTGCCTTCAGGACGCTGCCACCTCCTCCACCTTCCTGGGCTGAGCAGGAAGTCCAGACGCTTCTGCTGGGCATAGCTGAATGCAGCTTGGGATTGCAAAGAGCAGTGGGACCGAGTCCAGGAAAGCTTCCCACTAGGTGGTGAAGAGTCCCAGATTCAGAACGGGGGAGGGGGTGGTCCTGATGGGGAGGCGGAAGGGATTCCTGCTCCACTTAGTCCGTGCATTTCCTAATCAGCTAATCAGGGCCAAGACAAAGTCTGCCTCCAGTCTTTAATAAATTAACCAGGTTCTCTCCATGGATGGCCCTTTGGCGCCTGGAGGGCCACGGGGGCACCCGCCTCTTCCCAGAGTGTGGGTCTGAGTCTCCCATCACATGGAACCATCTGTCTCCCCTGCCCCCAGGATGCCCACAGGACTCCCCCCACCTCAGTTCCCTCTCCTAGAACGGGTGGAAAATTACGTTCTTTCTGCCCTCCCCAAAATGGGAAGGTTTGACTGGGGTGGGTCTCGGGGTGTTTTCCTGTTTCAACCCCCTTCCAGGCTGTCTAAAAAGTCGTTATGTCCTGGCAATCTGTCCCAAGTACACACAGCCGGTCACGGGTCCCCTCTCCCCGCCTCCCGCCTCACCCCCAAACACCATCTAAGTCTCTCTCTGCTATTGCAAGGCTGGCCTGGCCTAAGAGGATTAGAGCATTTGCTAAATAAGACCCCGTCAGGTCAGGGAACCAGCTGTGGGGAGACCCAGGACCCGCCACAAGGGAGCAGCAGAGAAAGCGGGAAAGGGGGAGACAGAGAGGGACAGAGAGCAGGGCGAGGGGGGTTCCTTCTATGCGGAGGAGGGAAAGGGGTCAGAGGGCACCAAAGTAAGGGGTACATTCTCTGGCTTTGCAGGAAGTAGTGTTCACAAAATGACCTTGATCATTATTAATTTTCAAATTGCAAAGTCCAAAAGAATGCCCAGGGGAGTTATTAGAATTTAAAAGCACAGAGCTAGGTTCCTGGATACAAAACGAATGTAAATATATCAACTGAATATCATATAGAAGACAAACCAAAAAATGAAATGAAAAACAAATGCGATTTAAAATGTCAGGTGTTAGAAAGAAAGATGCACCTGTAAGAGAACAAAAGCTCACCCAATTGTAGGGGAGAAAAAAAATTTATCAAGGGTCTTGCAAGAAGGGGCGCTTGACCTGGATAAAGTGGCAGCGAGCCAAACAGCAAGACATTTATGCCCTAACCCTAACACCCAGGTCCCTCCCCCGTCCCCCATTGATTGGGTACTTCGGGGTTACAGCCTGTCTGAGGGATCTAGCTAACTTACCCGTTCCAGCTCTGACCGGCTGCGTCCCTGCCCGACAGGACAGCGGGCTGGGCGGCTCCCTGCTGCTTTCACTCCTGGCGCCGCTTTTCAAATTCGGCGCCACTTTCACTCTTGGCCCCGCCCTCACATCTCACCATTGGCTGCCCTTGCTTTGGCCCCGCCCTCGCTTCTCACCATTGGCTGTCCTCACTTTGGACCCGTCCTCACTTCTCACTATTGGCTGCCCTCGCTTTGCCCCGCCTCACTTTGGCTCCACTTTTCAAAATCTTGGCGCCAAAGCCCCTGGAACCCCTTTGCTCCCTCCTCCGGCCGCAGAGCCGGCTCTGGCTTCCCCTTTTTGTGAAAAATTGTAACTTAACCCTTTCCTCACATTAGGCAACAATAGGAGGGGTTTTTTGGTTGTAAGTAGTTGTTATATTCACTAAACAATAAGCGTTACAGAATTCCCATTCCAGATTCCGTTGTTTCTATGGTTTCCGGATATTGCTAGTGCCCGGATGTCCCGCCGTCTAGTTCCCAGAAGCCATCTCTGTCTCACCGCGGCGGCCGCGGCCTGTAGCGGATCAGAGGACTCCTCACCCGCCGTCCGCCCGCCCCTCCAGGGCCCTCTCCCCTGAGTTCTCATCTTCCTCCCCCATCTTCCCATCCTTGGGGCGGTGCCCTGAGCCTGGCGGGGCGGCGGAGGAGCCCGGCCTCCACGCACTGCCTCCTGATCAGCCTCTCCACCCAGGACACCCTTCCACCACAACACTGTGCCCGAGCTGCTGTGCCTGCTCCTCCTCGGCCTTCCCCCCGGCCTGATGCAGATGTACCTCATTCAGAGCTCCGGGGCTCGGAGCCTTCATCCCAGGGGTCCTGGCCTGTGGCCGCCGTGGCTCTCCGCCGCCCACCGCACTGCCCTGACCGCTCGGCCCCGCCGGCCAGTGCCGCCTGGGAGCAGCGCCCGGCTCACGCCTCCTCCCGCCCACGCCAGCAGCAGACCTCCCGGAGGCACACGGCAGGATCGCCCACGTGCATCGCCACGTCTGCGACCGTGGAGCCCTGGGCCGAGCCTCCTGCTCCGACACCACCCCCAGGCCCTCATGAGCCGCGGGCCATGGTGCTGTCCTCTCGGTCCCTTCTCCCGGTGCTTGCCCCTATGCCCCGTCCTAGCCTCAGTGCTCCGCATCAGCTCCTGGGAAGGTCGCTCAAAAGCCCTCTCCCCCCTCCTGGGGGTCAGCACCTCCCACTCACCCATTGCTGCAGCTCTGGGGCCTACGGGGCTGACCAGCCCCTCGACTTCCACATCACGGGCAAGGGAGCATAGGCCATTCTCACACCTACCCTCAACCCCCTTATCTACACCCTGAGAAACGAGGATGTCACAGCAGCCATCACCAAAACCACACATCTCAAGACCCAGGACGGGACAGGAGCCTGTGACCTTTCAATGCAGCTAATTCTGCTCCCAGGATACCAAGAACCATGCCTAGCGGAGAGTAAGAACTCAATAAATATTGTTGAATGAATCAATTAATGAATATAGAAGGATAAAATAATTCAGTTGAGCGGATGGCTCCCACAGCTGTTCTTTTTTTTTTAAGATTTATTTTATTATTTATTTCTCTCCTCTTCCCCCCCTTCCCACCTACCCCCACCCCCCAGTTGTCTGCTCTCTCTGTCCCCTTGCTGTGTGTTCTTCTGTGTCCACTTGCATTCTCAGTGGCACGGGGAATCTGTGTCTCTTTTTGTTGCGTCCTCTTGCTGCATCAGCTCTCCTTGTGTGCGGCGCCATTCCTGGGCAGCTCAATGCAAGACACACTCCTTGCACGTGGGGTTCCCCTACGCAGGCGACATTCCTGTGTCCCATGGCAGTTCTTATACTTTCCCACTGGTGCAAAGGAATAATGTTGATCCTTTATAGGAAATACTAAGTTGGGTAAAAATTTCACTATTTAGTCATTTAAGAAAGCTTTACTAAAATTAAACAAAACCCTGCTTGGAGAAAAAAAAAACCTTTATAAGCAACATGAAAAGAAACGAAGTAAAAAATTTGTATCACAGGGACAAGGTAAATATCCCCAAAAAAGCACTCCTTTAGCACTCCTAAAAAAAAAGGGTTTTTTTCTTTTTGGAGTAATGAAAACATTCTAAAATTGATTGTGGTGATTAATGCACAACTCTGTGACTATACTTAAAGCGATTGATTATACACTTTGTTTTTTTTTTTTTAAAGATTTATTTATTCATTTAATTCCCCCCCTCCCGTGGTTGTCTGTTCTCTGTGTCTATTTGCTGCGTCTTGTTTCTTTGTCCGCTTCTGTTGTCGTCAGCGGCACGGGAAGTGTGGGCGGCGCCATTCCTGGGCAGGCTGCTCTTTCTTTTCACGCTGGGCGGCTCTCCTTATGGGGCGCACTCCTTGTGCGTGGGGCTCCCCCACGCGGGGGACACCCCTGCGTGGCAGGGCACTCCCTGCGCGCATCAGCGCTGCACATGGGCCAGCTCCACATGGATCAGGGAGGCCCGGGGCTTGAACCGCGGACCTCCCATATGGTAGACGGACGCCCTAACCACTGGGCCAAAGTCCATTTCCCTGATTATACACTTTGGATGGATTGTATGGCATGTGATATACCTCAATAAAGCTGCTTTTTTAAAAATTACATGTCATAATTTTTTAAATGTCAGGCAATAATAAAGATGACATTTAGGAATAAATCTAAGAAGGACAGAGGCAAGACATTCTAAATTAAATGATAACACTTCACAGAGAGTTCTTCATAAAAAACCAAATGAATGAAGAAATAAATAATATTCCTAGATTGGAAAATTAAGTATTTTAAGTTGTCAATTCCTCCAACAAAACATTTACAGATTTAATACATTTCTAATTGAAATATCAACAGTTCTTTGGGGAACCTCACAAATCCATTGTAAAATTTCATGGAAGGGCCAAGAAAAGCTGAGAAACTCTTGAGAAACAAGGTGGGAAGATATGTCTCACTAGACATCTAGACTTATTTTAGTGCTGGAGTAATTAAGTCAGTAGATTGTTGGCCCAAGGATGGTGCTGGGACTACAGCATATAGGGTCCAGAAACACGCCATACATTAATGGACCCCTGACAGGTGAGAGGTGGCACTGAGAAGTAGTAGTGAAAGGATGGGTGGTCATTTCATTTGCTAGTCAGAAGACAATTGCATACTCTTAAGGAAGAAACAATGAAACTGAACCCCTACCTCATGCCATATACAACAATCAGATGTGTTCACTGTCCAAATGTGCAAAATAAGAGTAAAGCTTTTAGACTACAGTAAGATAGAATTTCCTCACAACCTTGGGATTGTGCAGGTTTTCTTAAACAAGATAGGATAAAGCAACACAAAGGAGTAAAAGGAAAAAGAAAAATCTAGACCATGGCTCAAATTGTAATTCCCCAGTTACCTCAGTCTGCAAATTTTTTGTCATAATCCTTAAAAACTTTTGTAACAGTTTGGCAGGGTAATTTTAAATTATATTTGCTTTTGGAATATCTTTGTTTTATCACTTTTGTATTACAATTTTTTGCATTTTACTAAAGCAGCAGTCTGACAATAACTGGATTTTTAAATTATATGCAGAAAGAAATAGTGAAATAGACAGCATTAGAATTTCAATAACAAAAACTATTCATGGGAAGTAGATTTGACTTGACTGATAGAATATCCACCTACCACATGGGAAGTCCAGTGTTTAAACCCAGGGCCTCCTGACCCATGTGGTGAGATGGCCCATGCTCAGTGCTGATGTGTACAAGGAGTGCCATACCACACAGGGGTGTCCCCCGCGTAAGGGAGCCCCATGCACAAGGAGTGCGCCCTGTAAGGAGAACCGCCCCACGCAAAAAAAGTACAGCCTGCCCAGGAGTGGCACTGCACACATGGAGAGCTGATGCAGCAGGATGATGCAACAAAGAGACATAGATTCCTGGTGCCACTGACAAGAATCCAAGCAGACACAGAAGAACACACAGCGAATGGACACAGAGAGCAGGCAATGGGGGGGATGGGAGAGAAATAAATAAAAAATAAATCTTTTAAAAAAACTATTCGGTAATACTGTAAAAAATAAAAATTAATTAAAATTTAATGTTTTTAATTTAAAAAATAGCATAATTACTTTTAAAGTGCTGCCTTCACTTGTAACAATGCAAGGAGTTGGTGGGTTAAGTGCTGTATGGGAATCTTGTGTTTTATGTATGATTGTTTTGTAAACCCACAACTTCATTAATAAAAAATTTTTTTCTGAAAGTGCATGTGGCCAGCTGCAGGTCAAAGCTTCATCTTCAGAAAAAAAAAAAAAATTATGTTCTACCTATCAATTAACATAACCCTGGGGAAGGGAATGTAGGCTCAAGTGATTGGGCTTCCATCTACCATATGGGAGGACCCGCGGTCAATTCCCAGGGCTTCCTGGTAAAGGCGTGCCTGTGCAGTAAGCCAGCGACTGCGCAGCTACATGGCGAGCCAGTGCCCACACGGCAAGCCAAGTGCCCACACAGCGAACCAGTGCCCACGCAGAGAACCAGTGCCCACGCGGTGAGCCAGTGCCCATACAGCAACCCATGAGGCGAGCCGGTGCCCGCACGACAAGCCAGGCCCACGCAGCAGGCCACACAGCAAGATGATGGTGCAACAAAAGGAGAGACGAAGGGGAGAGTCAAGGCGAGACATAACAGAAACCAGGAACTGAGGTGGCGCAAGTGACACGGAACCTCTGTCCATTTCAGAGGTCCCCAGGTTTGAATCCCGGTGAATCCCAGAGGAGAAAGATGAGAAGAGAAGGCAAAAAGAGAAATAGACACAGAAGATTACATAGTGAATGGACATAAACAGAAAAAAAAAAAAAAACCCAGCAGGGTAGCAGGAAGGAAAGAGAAAAAAAAGAGCATAACCCTGGTAAAAAGATTAAGGTAGGGAAACGGACTTTGGCCCAGTGGTTAGGGCGTCCGTCTACCATATGGGAGGTCCGCGGTTCAAACCCCGGGCCTCCTTGACCCGTGTGGAGCTGGCCATGCGCAGCGCTGATGCGCGCGAGGAGTGCCCTGCCACGCAGGGGTGTCCCCCGCGTGGGGGAGCCCCACGCGCAAGGAGTGCGCCCGTGAGGAGAGCCGCCCAGCATGAAAAGAAAGAGCAGCCTGCCCAGGAATGGCACCGCCCACGCTTCCCGGGCCGCTGACAACAACAGAAGCGGACAAAGAAACAAGACGCAGCAAATAGACACCGAGAACAGACAACCAGGGGAGGGGGGGAATTAAATAAATAAATAAATCTTTAAAAAAAAGGGGAGCTCAACTGCTTGAGTCATAGCTGCTTCCCCAATACTTTAAAAAAAAAAAAAAAAAAGATAAAGGTGAGACAAGGTCAGGTGTCTCTACAGATAGGGCCTTTTGAACATGTTGTATTTTATATAGCTACCTAATTTTATGGTATATAAATGTGTCCTTGTTGCCACAGGTATTTTTTTTTTGGCGGGGGGGAGGGGTAGATAGATGCTTTTCCTTGCCACAAAGCTACTGCCCTCACAGTAGCTAAAATATATATGTATATCAACTTCCCTCCTGGGGAAGTCCTGCTACTTTCCCAAATAAGATGGCTTAAAGCTCAGGAATATATAAGCTATGCCTAATAAAAGAAAATAGGCTAATAAGTCAAGACTCGACCTTAAAGCTTACACCTCTGAACCTTATTCCTATAGTAATGAAACTAAGCCTAGTTATAATTAATATCTAAGAATTACTTCCTAAAAACCTCCTCGTTGCTCAAATGTGGCCTCTCTCTAAGCCAAGCTCTGCAAATAAACTCACTATCTTCCTCCCAACATAGGACGTGACTCCCTGGCACTGAGGGATTATGATCAAGTATTAATCAATGAAGCATGCAGAGAGAGATCTTGATCAAAAGGGGAAATATTAAATAAAATAGGGTTTTTATGACTAAGAGATTCCAAAGAGAATCAGGAGGTCATTCCAGAGGTTACACCCATGCAGCCAGATGTCATGAACTGCCACAGTTAACAAAGCCACAAACGAAAGTGCTCCTGAGGGCCCTGGGGACTTCTCAACACCACAGGCAAGCCACACGGCCACAGGAAAGCAACACCAAGGAGTACATGAGAAGCTATTTTCCCAATATAATATAGCTATACTCATTTATAAATCCCCTAATCATGATTCTTCTAATCCTTTTATTTGAACCTATAATTTTCCATTGATTTAAGTATATTTCTTGGGAAACGGACTTTGGCCCAGTGGTTAGGGCGTCCGTCTACCACATGGGAGGTCCGCGGTTCAAACCCCGGGCCTCCTTGACCCGTGTGGAGCTGGCCATGCGCAGTGCTGATGCGCGCAAGGAGTGCCGTGCCACGCAAGGGTGTCCCCCGCGTGGGGGAGCCCCACGCGCAAGGAGTGCGCCCGTGAGGAGAGCCGCCCAGCGTGAAAAGAAAGTGCAGCCTGCCCAGGAATGGCGCCGCCCACACTTCCTGTGCCGCTGACGACAACAGAAGCGGACAAAGCCGCTGACAACAGAAGCGGACAAAGAAACAAGACGCAGCAAAACAGACACCAAGAACAGACAACGGGGGCGGGGGGGGATTAAATAAAATAAATAAATCTTTAAAAAAAAAAAAAAATAAGTATATTTCTTGAAACTTAAAGCATTTGGGTTTTTCCTAACACCAGTGCAGCCCTGAAACCAGCAGATATGTGGCCAACTCCTACTCTCCAGTTCTTTAGGTCTGCCCTGGACAGCTAACAAAATGATGATGGACCAGCCCCAATCCAAAATCAAGGAGTATCTTCAACCTGCAAGCTTAACAATTCCACTCCTCTGCCCCATAATATCTATGTCCCTTCTCAACCTGAAACAGTCAGAGTAGACATCACCCCAAATTCCTCAAGAATGACCAAAAACAAAGGAGGGAGTGTTGTCATCGCTGACTAAAGCAGACTTACTGTTACTGCAGTTATTACCTGTCTTAACTGAGTAATTTGTAACATTGATATAAAAATAACTTTTTAAAATGTATATTGAGGGAAATGGACATGGCTCAACCAATTGGGCTCCCGTCTACCATCTAGGAGGTCCAGGGTTCAATGCCCAGGGCCTCCTGGTGAGGGAAAGCTTGCCCATGCAGCGAGCTGGCACATGCGGATTGCTGGCCCATGCTGAAATGCCGCCCTGCGCAAGAGTGCCAGCCAATGCTGAGAGCTGGCGCAGCAAGATGACACAACAAGAGACACAGAGGAGAGAAAAATAGAAGACATAGCTGAACAGGGAATTGCAGTGGTGCAAGAGAGTAATCGCCTCTCTCCTACTCCAGAAGGTCCCAGGTTCGGTTCCTGGAGCTGACACAGAAGAATACATAGTGAATGGCCACAGAGAGCACACAATGGGGGGAATGAGGGGAAGAAATAAATAAAATAAATCTTTTTTTAAATGTATGTTGAAAAAGCATGACTGGATATAAATAAATGGGGAAGAAATGTATATTGAGGTTTGGAGGAAATAACATTGGCCCTGGCCTTTGAAGGATGGGTAACATCAAAAGTCAAAGAAAGGGAGATCCAGTAAGATGGTGGCAGAGTAAGGAGCTCCGAGAGTCAGCTCCTGCTGCAGGGCAGTTAGCAAACACCCAGAGCTCTCTGGAGCTAGCTCGAGCACCTGTTTGGGGGCTCCAGGAGACCAGATAAGCATCCTGTCACATCCTTGAAGGAATGGAAGGAGGAGACTGCCCATCTGCAGAGAAGACTCATAAGTAGAGGCTCCACACCCCAGAGGCCGGTGCCCATCCTCCACTGGAGGCACAAGCAGCCCCAGGAGCTGTTCTGTGTCTCGAATTGAAAGCTCCACTTCCCAAAAATGGGGGAAGAAGAGATGGTTAGGCACCAACTTCAGCTACTGATTAGTAAATTCGGCAGGTAAAGTATAATCTTGAGAACAGCTAAAGTTTGACCATGTCCAAGTCAGAAAGAGGCTGATAGCTGCCATCTTAACTCCTCGCTTAGGACAAGGGGAAAAGAGGCGGAATTAAAACCCCTGTGCTGGTAGGGACTGGCTTCTTTCCATCCAGATCAGATTGCAACTCTAGCCTAGGTCCCAGCCCCACCTCTGGCAGAGAGGAAGCTGGGGGGACCTGAGCCATCTGTCTGGGAAATTACTGGCCACGCCATGGAGGCCAGTGATCATCCTACTTTGGCAGAAACTATCCTGTGGCTGGAATTGGAAGCTGCATTTCCCAAAAACGAGAGGAAGAGACGGCCACCTATTTCAGTTATTGATTAGTAAATTCAGCTGGCTAAAATATAACCCTAAGAACAGCTGAAGTATGAGCTTATTCAAGTCAGAAAGAGGCCAGTGGCTGTCATTTTGACTCCACCCCCAGTATGAGGGGAGACCAGGTTGACCGGAAATCATAGTGATGGTAGGAACCGGTTTCTTTCACCTAGATCAGCCTGCAGCCCTAGCCTAGGCTTCAGTCCCACCTCTGGCAAGGAGGAAGCTGGTGAGCCCTGCAGCAGCCTATCCAGGTAACTTCAGGTACCTTTGGCTGGCACAGATTGAATAACAGGAAGTCTACCAGGGCACCTGTGGTCATCTTGGACCTGCACTGCATAGATTGCTGCCCACACCTGCAGCTCCATCCCCACCCCAGGCAGGGGAGAAAGGGGCATGAAGCTTCATCAGTCTCTCTGGGCAACTACAGTCAAGGCCTGCAAGACTTGGATTATTCCACACAGCTGTGAATCTGTCCCTACCCTGGCAAAGGAGAAAGTTGGGAGAAGCTTCATCAGTCCCTGGGGCAATGAGGGCAGCTTGAGCCTCCACAGTTTACAGCACAAACTATATCCTTGGCTCCTACTGCACAACCAGCAAGGGAGAAAGAGCAAGAAAGCCCTAAACTAAAGAGAAAAACTACACCCAGAATAAATACTCTAGTAAGCCAGATGCCAAGACACCAACAAAAAATTACAATCCACACCAAGAAACAGGAAGATATGGCCCAGTTAAAGGAACAAGATAAGCCTCCAGATGACATAAAGGAGTTGAGACAACTAACCATAGATGTTCAAACAAATCTTCTTAATAAATTCAATGAGATGGCTAAAGAGATTAAGGATATTAAGAAGACACTGGGGAAGCAGACTTGGCCCAGTGGATAGGGCATCTGTCTACCACATGGGAGGTCCATGGTTCAAACCCTGGGCCTCCTTGACCCATGTGGAGCTGGCCCATGCACAGTGCTGATGCACGCAAGGAGTGCCCTGCCACACAGGGGTGTCTCCATGTAGGGGAACCCCACACGCAAGGAGTGCGCCCTGTAAGGAGAGCTGCCCAGCGTGAAACAAAGTGCAGCCTGCCCAGGAATGGTGCTGCACACACGGAAAGCTGACACACAAGATGACACAACAAAAAGAAACACGGATTCCTGTGCCACTGACAACAACAGAAGCAGACAAAAAAATAACATGCAGCAAATGGACACAGAGAGCAGACAACGGGGGTTTGGGGGACAAGGGAGAGAAATAAATTTTTTAAAAATCTTTAAAAAATAAAAAGAAGACACTGGATGAGCACAAAGAATTTGAAAGCATACATAGAAAAATAGCAGATCTTATGGAAATGAAAGGCACAATAAATGAAATTAAAAATACATTGGAATCATATAACAGCAGATTTGAGGAGGCAGAAGAAAGAATTCCTGAGCTTGAAGAAATGGCCTCCAAAAGTGAACATACAAAAGAACAGATGAAGAAAAGAATGGAAAAAATTGAACAAGTTTTCAGGGAACTAAATAACAGCATGAGACATACAAACATACATGTTATGGGTGTTCCAGAAAGGGAAGAGAAGGGAAAGGGAGCAGAAGGAATACTTGAAGAAATAATGGTAGAAAATTTCCCAACCTTATTGAAGGACATAGATATCCATGTCCGAGGAGCACAACACACTCCCATCTGAAAAAATCCGAATAGACCAGCCTCAAGACACATACTAATCAGAATGTCAAATGCCAAAGACAAGGGGAGAATACTGAGAACAGCAAGAGAAAAGCAATGCATAACATAAGGGATACCCAATAAGATTAAGTGTTGATTTCTCACCAGAAACTAAGGAGGTAAGAAGACAGTGGTATGACATATTTAAGAGAAAAACTTCCAGCCAAGAATCTTATATCCAGCAAGATTGTCATTCAAAAATGAGGGCAAGTTTAGAATATTCACAGATAAATAGAAACTGAGAGAATTTCTAACCAAGAGACTGGGTTTTCAGGAAATACTAAAGGGTGTGCTAGAGCCTGAAAAGGAAAGACAGGAGAGAGAGGCCTGGAAGAGAGTCTGGAAATGAAGATTTTTTTTTTTTTTTTTTTAAAGATTTATTTATTTATTTAATTCCCCCCCCTCCCCTGGTTGTCTGTTCTTGGTGTCTATTTGCTGCATCTTGTTTCTTAGTCCGCTTCTGTTGTCGTCAGCGGCACGGGAAGTGTGGGCGGCGCCATTCCTGGGCAGGCTGCTCTTTCTTTTCACGCTGGGCGGCTCTCCTCACGGGCGCACTCCTTGCACGTGGGGCTCCCCTACGCGGGGGACACCCTTGCGTGGCACGGCACTCCTTGCGCGCATCAGCACTGCGCATGGGCCAGCTCCACATGGGTCAAGGAGGCCCGGGGTTTGAACCGCGGACCTCCCATATGGTAGACGGACGCCCTAACCACTGGGCCAAAGTCCGTTTCCCTGGAAATGAAGATTATAACAATAAAAGTAACTAAAAGTTTCAAAAGAGTGGTGAAAATAAAATATGACAGATAAAACCAAAATATTCAGAAAGAACCTTCACCAACAATGTAAAGCACTTGAATTCAGAAAACTAGAACTCAATGTTAAAAGAAATCAAAAAAAGGGGGTGGAGGTATATGGGGACCTCTTGTATTTTTTAATGTAACTTTAAAAAAAAATAAAGAGAGAAAAAAAGAAATTAAAAAAGGCATAAATGGGGAGCAGACTTGGCTCAATAGATAGAGCGTCTGCCTACCACATGGGAGCTCCAGGGTTCAAACCCAGGACCTCCTTGACCCATGTGGAATTGGTCCACGAGCAGTGCTAATGCACACAAGGAGCGCCATGCCACACAGGGGTGTTCCCTGCGTAGGGGAGCCCCAAGCACAGGAGTGTTCCCCATAAGGAGAGCCACCCAGCATGAAAGAAAGTGCAGCCTGCCCAGGAATGGTGCCGCACACACGGAGAGCTGACGCAACAAGATGACACAACAAAAAGAGACACAGATTCCCGTGCCACTAACAAGAATAGAAGTAGACACAGAAGAATACACAGTGAATGGACACAGAGAGCAGACAACTGGGGCGGGGGAGAGGGGAAAGGGAGAGAAATAAATACAAAATAAATAAATCTTTTTTAAAAAGCCATCAATAACTAGAAGAACATTCCATGCTTATGGATTGGAACACTAAATATCATTAAGATATCAATCGTACTCAAAGTGACATATAGACTCAATGCTATCCCAATAAAAATTCTACCATCATTTTTAAAAATAAATAGAAAACATGATTATTGAATTTATTTGGAAGGGTAAGGGGTCCCAAATAGCCAGAAACATCTTAAAAAGGAAAAGCAAAGTTGGAGGACTCTCACTTCTGGACTTTAAATCATATTACATACCTACAGTGGTAAAAACAGCATGGTACTGGAATAAAGACAGACACATAGACCAATGGAACCAAACTGATTGTTCAGAAACAGACCTTCACATGTATGGTCAAGCGATTTTTGACTAGCCTGTCAAACCCACCCAACTTGGGCAGAACAGTCGATTCAATAAATGGTGCTGGGAGAACTGGATATCCATAGCCAAAAGAAGGAAAGAGGACCCCTATCTCAAACCTTATCCAAAAATTAACTCAAAATGAATCAAAAACCTAAACATAAAAGCAATAATCATAAGGCTTCTAGAAGAAAATGGAGGAAAATGTCTTCAAGACTTGGTGGTAGGTGGTGGATTCTCAAAGGAGATAATAGGAGTACTGAGTTTGTATTACTGATGTTTAAAGTATGTAGAAGTTCACAACTATTATGATATATTTACTGTTTATGTATGAGTGATTACTTCAATAAATTTTTTTAAATTAAAAAAAGATAAAAGGTCAAAGAAAGGGTGACAATAATAATTTTTGTAAGATATATATAAAGTTTGATCAGAATTTAGTTAATAAAACCTGCCACCTTTTATGCCATCAATATTCAGTTTGCAAAATCTATATGTATATCTGCAAACTTCTTACTTGGTGCAAGATGGATGTTGTGTCCCATATCAGAAATTGGAAATTGGTCATATCAAAAAATTGCTCTAAAACATTACATAAAGAATGAAAAATATACAATTCTATCAATTTTTTTTTTTGAGATACCAAGGGCCAGGGGTTGAACCCAGGACCTCTTATGTGGGAAGCTGGTGTTCAACCACTTACTACATCGGCTTTCCCGAGTTGGTTTTGTCGTTTGTTTTGTTTGTTTTTGTTTTTTCAGGAGGTCCCAGGAACTAAACCCAGGGCCTCCCGTGTGAGAGGTAGGCACTCAACTGCTTGAGCTAATTCCACTCCCTTTTAATTTTTTTCCTTCATGTTTTCTTTTTCTCCCCCTCCCCCCACCCACCCCACTGTTTTTGCTGTCTGTGTTCATTCACGGTGTGATCTTCTGTGTCTGTTTCTCTTTTTGTCTTATTTTCTCCTCTGGGAGTCACCAGGATTCTTTCCTGGGCACCTCCGATGTGGAGAGAGGTTCCCTATCAATTGTGCCACCTCATTTCCTGGTTTCTGTTGTGTCTCACCTTGACTCTCCCCTTCGTCTCCCTTTTTTTGTTGCATCGTCTTCTTGCTGCGTGGCTTGCCGCACGGACCTGGCCCACCATGCAGGTTGCCAGACAGACACTGGCTTGCTGTATGGGCACTGGCTCACCACACACCACGCCTTTACCAGGAGGCCCGGGGATCGAACCTGCTCCTCCCATGTGGTAGACGGAAGCCCCATCACTTGAGCCACATGCATTTCCCAATTCCTTTTTAAATCTAAGTAAATTATAATTTGAAGAAGTAAAAATGTGGGTGTTCCATGCAAAGGCCAAACACTTGACTGTCATTGTAGTATCAGTAGAAGTTCTCTACCTTAACCTAATTTGGCTGCTTTTTTTTTTTTACAATATAACAATAAAATTAATTTCTTTATTTAAAAAAAACTTTTTAAAGACCCCCAAGAGTAAAAGGACAAGCCAGCACTGTTCCTCAGGAAGCTAAGTATAGAATTACTATAGGACCTGGCAATTGCAATTCTAAGTACATGCCCAAAAGAGTTTAGAGTAGGAAAGCACAGATATTTGCACACCAATGTTCATTGTGGCATTAGCCACAACTGCCAAAAGATGGAAGCAACCCAAGTGTCCATCAGCGATGATGAGATCAACAAGGGAATATTATTCAGCTGTAAAAAGGAACGAAGCTCTGATTACAACACAGATGAACCCTGAAGACATCATGTTGAGTGAAATAGACCAGACGCAAAAGGACAAAGAGTGTGTGACCTCACTGATATGAAATAACTAGAATAAGCACATTCAGAGTCAGAAACTAGAATACAGGTTCCCAGGGGCTGAGGCAGAGGAAGGGAATGGGGGGTTAAGGCTTATTTGGTGCAGAGCTTCTGTTTGGGGCGAGGGAAAGTCTGGGTAATAGATGCTGGTGATGGTAGGACAACACTGTGACTGTAACAACACTGAATCACACATCTGTATAAGGTTAAGGGGGGAATTTTAAGGGACATGTATGTTGGGAGGATTTTTTTTTTTAAAGAAAGATGGTCAGGAGCTACATTTATATCAAAGACCAACATGTTATTACTAATAGATGCTTTTTTATTTACTCTTTTGGCCAGCCAGTTATTTTAGAATTTTCTACAAGTTTGACCAAAGGAGGGGAAAAAAAAAAAAAAAGACGAGCCACAGAATGGGAGAAATATGCCACATGTTAATGGGACGAGGGGAATTTTATGTGAAAAACTCATTGAAATATGTAAAGAATCAGATCAAATCCGTCAGAAAATGGGTAAACGCTGCCGGGGAGAGCTGGTCCCCAGAGCTCTGTCCCCTGCTCAGCGCCTGGATTCCGGCTCTTCCAAGAACCGGGAAAATGAAGACGGAGGAGGGAAAGCCACGCGCAGCTGAAGTGCGGCGCTTTGGGGTCCTCAGGGTGACCCCCGCCTCTCCTGGGAGTCCTCGACGCAGCCACGCTGCCTGCTCACGCTCTCAAGGCTCTGGATCTCAACCCTCCAGAGGATTATCATGTCTCGAAGTTTGCGGTGGTGTTTTTGAGGGTTTTTCTCTTTTCCTTCCTTTTTCACAGAGAAAACTTTGAAGATGCTGCCAGAAAAATGAGCATCGTCACGGACATAAAGTTTGGGCTCCACCGTCCCTTCGGTGGCCGTGGGTGCCTCCGTCCTGCTTTCCAAGGCGCCAGCTCTCCAGTGGCCGCGCACCGTGAGGAGGTCCCCTCCAGCTGGAGACTTGGGCACCTGCCCAGGGCGGGCCTGAGTTCCCTGCAGACCCTCTCCTCCTTCCACTTCCCTTCTGCACGCAGCTCCGCGTGGGCCAGCTTGGGGGTCCTAGAGGGCAGCCCCCCACCACCACCAGCTGGGTCTCTGCACAGCCTGGAGCAATGTTCTTCTCTCTTGTCCGGCTGATAATGTCCCAGGGATGAGGGAGGCCTGCCAAGAGGATGGAAGGGAGGCAGAGCCCCAGCCCCTTCATCCCCAAAGCCTGCGCCTCTGGCCTGGCGTCGCCCTCAGGCTGCTCTGGCCAGGCACTGGGGAGAGACCTAGCTGGGGCAGGGCCCTGCCCAAAGCCAGGGGGAAGCCCGATCCCTGCACTGAGCAGGCAGCAGCTGCGGACACCAGGGAGCAGGCGGTTTATTGAAAACTGTGGGGAAGCAGACTTGGCCCAGTGGTTAAGGTGTCCGACTACCACATGGGAGGTCTGCGGTTCAAACCCCGGGCCTCCTTGACCCGTGTGCAGCTGGCCCACGCAGTGATGTGCGCAAGGAGTGCCCTGTCACGCAGGGGTGTCCCCGCGTAGGGGAGCCCCATGTGCAAGGAGTGCGCCCTGTAAGGAGAGCCGCCCAGTGCGAAAGAAAGTGCGGCCTGCCCAGGAATGGCGCCGCCCACATGGAAAGCTGACACAGCAAGATGACACAACAAAAAGAAACACAGATTCCCGGTGCCCCCCAGTTGTCTGCTGTCTGTGTCCATTCGCTGTGTGTTCTTCAAAGAGAAATAAATATTTTTTAAAAAAAAAAAGAAAGAAAACTGTGACACAATGGGATGCATGACTGTTTTGTAAACTCACAACTTCTCAAATAAACAGAAATAAAAATGAAGAGCTGTGCCACGACTGTGTTCCCGCATTGAAATGACAGCTGTGTTTAGATGCTCCATCCCAGGCAGGAGCCGCCCCTGGCGACAGTCTCCAGGGCTGTGCAGTTTGGACGGCGTGCCTCCCTCTCTCCTCTCGTGACCCCGGCCTCTTCCTCTTCGAAACAGCACTGAGCGGTTTTGAATCCTTTCTCATACATGCAAAACTGTCATAACTGATTAGAAATATCAGGAGCGGAACCTCAAGTTTGGGGCCCGTGAACCTGAATGCCCACCCTGGACCTCGGCTGGCACATTCTGAAAGGCGTGTGCACACGAGAAGTGCAGGAGACGGGAGGCCTCCCATTTTCTTCACAGTGTTTGGTTGCTCATCACTCCTCAAAGAGAGTTGAAACTAAGAGCAAGGGAGTAAGGCAAGAGCAGTGCAGGGATAACGCGAAAGAGGAGGGAAGTGGAACTGGGCAGCATGTGAGCCCTAGAGCCCTAGAGCGGTTATTTACTCCCATGGAGATGCCGGGAAGTGATTTTGGGCCGTGCCCCTGGTGTTCCCGGCTGGCCAGGTGAGCCTACGGGCTGCTTCGTCTTTCAGTCTAACACTTACAGAATGGACAAAGAATCTGCAAAAAAACAACTGGTTTTGCCGTGCCCTCCGCCTCGCCTTCCCCTCTCGCACGTCCTGAGGATCGTTAGCTGCCGCCTAGGAGGGCGTTCTGAGCACACTGGAGATGCGTGGGGGATAGGGGAGCCCGCACCAACTTCCCGCCCATCAGGACTTCTCCAGAGTGACAAGCTGACTGGGAGAAGCAGAGCGTGGTTTAGGTTCTACCCAGACAAGGCTAATCAGCGATGGAATCCGTGCAGACAAGACTCAGATTCGCTGATGACAGGAAAGGGCAGGTACGAGGGAACTCTGAAATGGAAGGACAAAAGCTTTGGAGGCAAGACGATTGCGCTGGGGACGGGTTGTAAACAGCACTGTGTGGGCTACTGCTTCCTCCCTCCCTCTCAAAAAACGTGGAGTGCTGTTTCGAATTGAATATTAATTGCTTTAACTCTCCTTAAAAATGGGTGGGTATGCTCATCGGTGAAATTGGAGACCAGTTTCAGGCACTGAGGAGTCTCCTCCAAACTGGGGTTTCAGAGCAGAGCGAATCTCCGGGTTCACTAGAACTGATTTATTAATACCGTATCGATAACGGGAGACTCTTCAGCCGCCTTGGGGAGCTCATCTCTCCAGAAGCCTTTCTCAGGGGTGCCCACAGTTGCAGCCCAGGGCAGGATTTAGCAAACTGACTTGTGTGCATGGTCCCTTGCCAACGCCTTTGAAGTTTTCTGTTCTTCTACAGAAAATCCTTCCACTCCACAGCATCTATTTTGTTTTTCCTTCTTGCAGAACTTCCCCCAAATTAGGAATATTCTTTGAAAAGAACTAGAGGGAAAACTGATGATACTTTAAAAAATTTCCTCCTTATCTTGCCTGTTGACTTTGGTAGATTTAAGAATGGGCTGAAGAGAGAGGAAAATTCTTATCAAGAGTCTCGATTAAATATCAGGACTGACTCCTGATAGGATTACAGTCCAGTTTTAGCAACCAATCAATCCTTTGAATGTTGGAATCTAACTTTTTATATTAATCATTATTCTTGTCACTGTTTTAAAAGTTATTTGTCTTTTCTGTATTATTTTTTCTCAAAGTGCTTTCAGGAGCTAGCCGAAAATTAACACTCAAAATCTAAGACTTTGGTAGATTTTGCTTTATTCAATTCACATTGGTATTTTACATTTACAATTTTTGCATCCCCTATAGATCCTTGTCATTCCTTGAAAGTGCCATTTGTCTTGGAGTAGAAAACTCGAAGTTAGTGGGTCTCTGGTTTGGAGTGGAACTTGAGAATAAAATCTTTAACAAATTGAAAAATAAAATATGAGAAATAGTAGGGTGCTTTCCTTTTCCTTACGTATCTATATTATCTTAAGAACTCTCCTCTCACAGACAGCTGCCTCAAAGGGAAATCCTCTTTTAAACTATGATTGAGGGAGAAGATGTAGCTCAGTGGTTGGGCACCAGCTTCCCATGTGCAAAGTCCCAGGTTCAATCCCCAGTACCAACTAAAAAAAAAAAACACACAAAAACATTTTAAAATTAAAAAAAAAAAAAAACCTGTACTGGTGCAGAGCCATTCGTAGCCAGAGCTTAGGAAGAGGGATGGAGATGCTCAAATTAATTGTGAAATGGCATTGCAACAATTTGCCTCATGAGTGGAAAATGGGGCAATTTCTTTAACTTGAAGTGGTGGATTTGCTGTTTTAAGCATTTGTCTGTATTAGAAGTCCAAGGAGTAGCGAGTTAATGGAAGACTTTTTTCACCCCAGCATTAGCATCTTCACCCTCTCTTTTTTCCGGGTGGCCAGCACCTACTACCTTTATCAAGAAAAGTGGGTGTCATGTGCAGGAACGGTCACCCGAGGACAGCGGCTCTGCCACTTCTCACCCTCACCCCTAGGATGTAGGTCGTCTTGTCCTTGTCCCCAAAGGTATTTTGAGTCTAGTGTCACCTGGGAACTACCCCATTGTCCCATTGTCCTTTACCTAGGTTAAAAAAAAAAGACTTATCTCTGAGTCTCCTAAGGTATAATTTTAATAAGCCCTCTTGTAAAAAGTTAGATCTGCTAAAAAAAAAAAAAGTTGTTTGATTCTTGCAAAAGAAACAGGTTAGGTTTCAATTGGTCCTATTTTCCTTTACAGCTCTGCAATTCCATCACAGAATTTTTTTAACTCTGGTGTTATGAGAAGAAATTAGAAAAGAAAATAACTCATGTGATGTGGACTACACATATTTTCCTTGTAAGATTCTATGACTAAAACTATTTCTGTTAAAAAAAAAAAAAGTAAAAATAAAAATAGGGGAGCAGATGTGGCTGATCGGTTTAGAACCCGCCTCCCACATGGGAGATCCCAGTGCGGTTCTGGTGGCTCTTGGGGGGGGGGAAGGGAACAAAAACAGCTCAGGAAAGCCAACGTGGTTCTGTGGTTGAGCGCCGGCTTCCCACAGAGGAAGTCCTGGGTTCAATACTCGACCTTGATAACTCAAAATAAAAGTCTCACAATCCCACGTGTCAGCGAGGACGCTGACCAGCAGGAGCTGTTTGCAAACAGGTCCCTGCGCTTTTCAGAGCTCTGGGCAGCATCCGCTCAACCTGCGCACACCGTGGGCGACAGTTCCCTTCCTAGTTCCAGGAGCCGACAGGAATGCCCACGGGCCACCCAGATGCCAAGCCCGGGACATTCGCAGCAGCGAGGCGTGGCACAAGCGCACGCCCCAAGCGCAGCTGCAGAGGTGAATGGCGCCACCTTCACCTCGTGCAGGAGAAGCCGGCGGAGACCAACCAGCCACCGCCACAGGCGCCGCTGTGCCCGCGGCTCCCCGCGGCACCCGCAGGACGCTGCAGGACAGCCGCGCCAGGAGTTCAGTGAGGTCCTGGTGCAGGAGCAGTTGCCACCACACAGCCAGGCGCCACTCGGTGCCCAGACCTGGGGAAGGCGGGGGGCCTCCCGAAGGGGTCTTGGGGTGCGAGGACACCTGTGAAGTCGGGGGCTAACGCAGGCTCTGGCGACAAGCCCTGGGGCTGCTGAGCCCAGACGGGGGCGGGGGCTGGCGCGGCCGCAGCGCCCCGCGCGGGGGCCCCCCAGGACGGGCCCCGGCTGGAGGCAAACGGGTCTACTGCTGCGAAGATTCCCACGGGGCCCGGGGGAGGGCGGCTGCAGAAAGCTGGGCCCCCCGGGAATTCGGGACCCGCAGGGCCAGGGCCAGGGGCAGGGGCAGGGGAAGGGGGGGCAGGGGCAGGGGCTCCGGGCCCCGGGCCGTCGCGGGCCCCCAGCTGCTCGGGGACTCGCTGCTGCGGCTGCTGCTGCTTCACCTGCCGCGAGTGCTTGGCGCGGCGGTTCTTGAACCACACCTGGGGGGTGGGGGGGACACAGGGGGCGTGAGGAGCTGTGAGGGGAGGCCCCGCGCACCCCGTCCGCCCTGCAGCGAGGCTGCTGCTGGAGACGCGCCCCCTCCCGCCCGCAGACCGCAAGAGAAGGACCCTGGGGCTCAGGGCGCCGAGGGGGCGGGGAGGGTGCCCGAGGGGCAGGGCTTGGGCACCCGGGGGCGGAGGAGCCCAGGGAGGGGTCTGCCCCAGAGGGGCCCCAGGCCCCAGAGGGCCGCTCTGAGCTGGTGCAGGGAGACGCCGGGTGGGGGCCTGGGGCGGCTCGGGGGCGGGGAGCCGGCGGCGCGAGGGGGCAACACTGAGCGCCTCTGGTGGGGGGCGCCTCTGGTGGGGGGCGCTCTGGTGGGGGGCGCTCTGGTGGGGGGCGCCTCTGGTGGGGGGCGCCTCTGGTGGGGGGCGCTCTGGTGGGGGACGCCTCTGGTGGGGGACGCCTCTGGTGGGGGCCGGGGGCGCGGGCGGCGGGCGCGACCTGCACGTGGCGCGGGTCCAGGTGCAGCCTGGCCGCCAGCGCGCTGCGCTCCTCGTAGGCCGGGTACTGGCCCGCGGCGAACTCCCTCTCCAGCTCCCGCCGCTGCTCCGCGCTGTAGACGGTGCGCTCCTGCCGCCGCCGCCGCAGCGCGCCCGACGCTGCCGAGGGCTCTGCGCGGGGTGAGGGGTCACACCCGGCCTACAGGCAGCCCCGCCGCCCGGGGGCTCCCCCCATCCCCGCGCCCCCGGGCCAGGCCCTGGGAGCAGGCGGGGGGCTCGGGCCCTGGAGGCGGAGGCGGCGCGGGGCCAGAGGGGGGCGTCTGGCCCGAGGCCCTGCGCTGAGACCCGGACCTGAGCCCTGCGGCCCCCAGGCCCTGCCCGCCTCTGGGCCTCAGTGTCCGCATCCCTGAAATGGGCCCGGCAGAGGCTCCTCCGCTATGACGCGGCCACGGCCGAGGCTGCTCCCGCCTCCCCCTGCCCCCGCGCCCTTCCACCCACCGCCGAGGCCTCTGCTCAGCTCCGCGGCTTCATTTACTCTCACTCCCCAAACCCCGGGATTCCGCCCCCACTTTGCGGCGCAGGGAGCCTTGCTGGATGGATTCAGTCCTCCGCGCGCCCGGGGGCCCCCCAGCCTTGGCCCCAGGCTCCCGCCTTCGCCGCTGCGTCCCGGGGCCCAGGCCTTCACAGAGGCCTCTGGCCCCCCACTCACCCATGAGGTCCTGCGACGGCTGCCTCGGCCCTTCTGCTCTGTTCCTGCGCAGGAGGCCGCCGCACAGGGTCTGGAGTTTAAATCCCATCTTCCACGACGCGCCCACCCAGACCCACCCTCCCGGCCCTGGCACCCTCCCTCTCTTGCCTCCGCCCTGCAGTTCCCCGCCCCTCACCATGCATCTCGCCATTTGATGAATCCTTTTATTTAACGGCATCTGCCCTGGCCTCTGCTGGGAGCTGGGAAAATCCCTGGGCAGGGATGTGGCTGTAGCTCAATGGTCCAGTGCCTGCCTCCCATGTACATGGTCCCTTGTTCAATCTCTGGTAATTCCTAAAAAATTAAAAATAAAAGCACCCCAGGGGCCAAGACAAACTCGGTTGTGCCCCCATGGGGCTCTCGTGGAGGGTTCCCATCTGTAGCAGTTTGATATGGTTATGAATTCCAAAAATAGATATTGGATTATGCTTGGAATCTGATCCAAGGCATGATTGAGTTATTAGGGCGTTGAGCCCCACCCCAGGGGTGGGGACTCACAGATAAAAGTTATGGCAAAGGACAGAGTTGGGGGTTTCTGATGTTGGAGTTTTATGCTGAAGACTTAAGCTGGAGCTCCAGGAATTAAGTTTGCAGAGGAAAGAAAGCCAGCCCCAGGAAGGAAGAAACCTTAAACCCAGAGAGAAGCCAGCCCCAGGAACGTAGGAGCCCAGGAAGCCTGAGCCCTCGCAGCCGTCGGCAGCCGTCTTGCTCCACATAGACCTTGATGAGGAAAGTAACTTATGCTCTATGGCCTGGTATCTGTAAGCTCCTACCCCAAATAAAGACCTTTTATAAAAACCGACCGTTTCTGGTATTTTGCGTCAGTACCCCTTTGGCTGGCTAGTGCGCCACCCAGGAAAAGGAGCCTGCAGGCAGTCCTCCGGAGGCCCCCCTGCGCTGGCCCACTGGCCCCTGTCTTTCTAGCTGCCACCACCCCCCACCCCTATCCTGGAGGATCCAGCAGCTCCTCTCTGGCCTCCTCAAGACACTCTTGTCCCTGCAGTCCATTCTCGAAGCTGCTGTCCAGTGCCGGGGCTTAGAGAACATGCAGTGCGCATCCTGTCCCTGGGCTGTTTGGTTTTTGCTCCGGCTTTCCCCGTGGGATGAAGGTTGTGGAGGGCCGGTTCCCTGGGGCTGAGTGAGCGGGCTCGGTGGATAAGTCAGGTGCAGGAGCTTGCTCCTGGAGGGGGCCCCTGAAGGACGGTGCTTCTGCCCTGTTAAACACCAGGCTGAGCCCCCTCCTCTGTGAATGACCCTTTGCCGAGGCTCCCAGCCCCAGGAGCTGGGACTTACACAGGCAACCGGCGCATCGCTTTTCAGGAGCTTCAATTGAACATGCTGCTTATTAGACTGGCAAAGAGTAAGAAGTGGGATCCCTCCTGGGAGGGGTAGGTGACGGGACAGGCTGGTGGCTAAGAGGTGTTTGAGGCTGACTCTGTGACAATGTCCAGCAAAGGCTCCAGCCACAGACACCAGGAGGGCACCAGGAGTCAAAGCTGGGTTTCTTGTCTGGTTCCAAAGAGGGAGAATGCACCCCGAGGGAACTCCAGGGACCTCTCAGGGAGAGGGTGTTAGAAAGGATTTATTTTAGGGTCTGGGCTTCTGTTAGGTGGTTTGGGGGTGGGCTTTGCTCTGGGCCGAACGCTGCCAGGAAGTTGGGCGTGTCATCTAGAAGGGAAGGCATTTGAATGGCGTGTCGGCCAGCTCTGCCCGCGCGCAGCAGCGGCTGTCACCCGTATCAGTCCACACAGAGCGGCTGCGCCCTGATGCATTTGGGGCAGTGTCTGTGGCCGGCGTCCAGACGTGAGTGCAGAGCTTCGTCACAATCGCGGGCTGACCCTGTCCGTTGTGAGTGCTCTGTGTTTCCCGAAGGCATTTCCATTCCACAGGAGACCACCACGGTATGCGTCTCATGTTCCTCACACGGCCTTGAACTCCACGTGCCAGGCGCCATATCAGAGAAGCTGGCCTCTCTGGAGGTCCTTGTCATCTCCCTGGCCCTGGGCAAAGCCTTCCTCCCCCAGTTCAGTGCTCCCCGGGTAGAGGGGGGCTATCTCCACGCCGCGAGCGCTCGGGCACCACTTGTCCTGATGCTCAGGAGGGAAGCCGGCACCAAGGGCTCCCTGCGAACCCACGCCGGGCCCTGGGTGTGCTCCGGGACAGGGCCACTGGTGTCCACCTTCAGGACATACAGCTCCACCGTCACGCCTAGAAAACCTGGCTCCCGCACGATCTCGAATCAGCGATTTCCAAATTCTGGCGGGCATCAGAATCATCAGAAAAGTGGTCATACCGGATTCCCAGGCCTCCCCCGTGGAACTTCTGATTCAGCGGAACTGGGTGGGGTCCCCAGTTTGCATTTCTAACAAGTTCCCAGGCGGTGCTGATGACGCCAGTCTGGGAACCACTTTGAGTTCCTTTCAGCTCCGAGCCCCCCTCATCCCCCTTGGCCCCCCCGCTCCTGGCCCCTGGCCCAGAGCTTGGTTTGTTTTAGGGACAGAAAGGGAGGTCAGCCAGGGCCAGAGCATGTCGTGCCTTCGAGGAGCTCGGAAAGCAGAGGCAGGGAAGTGAAAGAGGTACAGAGATGGAGAGAAAGATACTAGAAAAGGAGGCAAACTATACGTGTATATGCAGAGAGAAATTCAAACACATGCTTCTTACTATATGCCAGGCACTAGGTTAAGTGCATCAAAATTGTTAACCAGCCAGTCCCCTGGCTGCGTCCTCCCAGCCCTCCTCAGGCCCTCCCTCTCTCCACCCCGCACCCACCCTCGCCCCAGGCATGGCCCTGGTCGGCTGCAGGATGCTGCTCTCTTCCTCCCCTACGCTGACTCCTGTGATTCTCCTCCATTCCATACAAATTCTAGCTCCATTTTTGTGCCCTCTGAAATCTTTCCTCCTGCCCCCATATTACCCAGTTTTCAAATTTTAATATAGTTTTTTTAAATTATCCATCCATCCATCAGTGTATCTTTTCATCAACTACCTACTCGCTATAGCTCGGCTGGTTCTGAGAGCAGGGGTTTCTTGAACCACGCTTGAGAGGCAAAGTGGAGAAGCAAGGAAATGTAGAAACTTGAAGAAGAAAAAAATAGGACATCGATACAATTTTACTCCCATGCTCCTAGACTGCTTCTGGAAGAATCCACAGGAGCTGGTGAGAGGATACCTCATGGAAGGGAAACTGAGAGACTGGGCAGAATTTTCATGGCATACATTATGAACTCTCCAATGCAGAGTTATGAACTGTGCAAAATGCATATAAAATAAGGTCTATTCTCTTTTTTTAAAATGCGTTCCTTTTTTTTTTTTTTTTTTTTCTGAACTTCCTGGTCAAGATTCTTTCCTTCTAGAGACTGGGTTCCTTTTGCCCACATTAATCTGAGCCTCAGGTTGACTCCCTGGAAAAGAGTTCATTTCCACCTGCTCTTCTGCTCCAGGCTGTCTCCCCGTTGGCTTTTTGTCCTCCCTGGCAAATGAGCGTCCTTCTCATCAGCAATTTTCCCTTTTTTTATTTTAAGGGAGTGTCATGTTGAAGTACAACATTTGTTCAGGAAAATGCACAGATGAGTGAATTATCGCAAAGTGAAAATACCTGTGTGCGACCACCCTTCAGTGAGAAACGATCTTCTCAGCAACACGAGGCTGTGCTGTGAGCTTCCCAGTCACCACCCCAAAAGGTGACCATTATGCCACCTGCTGACGCTACAGTGAGTTTTGCCGGTTTTGGAACTTTGTCTGCATAGACTCCTAGAGTAAGCCTCTCTTGTGCTAGCCTCCTTTCCTTCTTCATTGTTTGCAAGTGTCAGCCACGGTGCCGAAGCCTCGGTCTGCTCAGTCGCATGTCTGTGTAGTTCTCCTTTAGGTGATCCATCATCCAGTTGACGTACATTTAGCTTGTTTCCAGTTTGCAGTTATTACAAACAATGATGCTATGCACATTCTCGTCCATGTCTTCTGATGCACACATGGGTGCCTCTTGGTTGATTTATTCCTAGATTTGGAATTTCTAGGTCTTAGGGGAGGCATTTTTCAAATTCAGTAAATAATGCTTTAAAGATTTCTAAAGTGGTTCTACAGGTTTACACTGCCAGTCACTCCATAGTCTCTCCAAAACTTGGCATTCTCTGTATTTCTGAACCATCTCATTGGTGTGCAGAGGAAGAGTGTTGTGGCTTTATTTTGCATTTTCCTCATGGCCAGTGGAGCTGACTGCCTTTTCACATATTCTTCACTGTTTGGACAGCCTCTCTCACGAGGCCTCTGTTCAAGTCCCTTGTCAACTTTCTTCCTGGATTGTGTCTCTATCCTTATTGATTTTTAGCTTTTTATATATTCTTGTTTTGAACATTTGTCAATCACATATGTTGCAGATAGCTTCTCACACTCTGTGGCTTGACTTTTTGCCTATTGATGGTGTCTTTTGATGGACAGAATTCCCCGATTTTAAAATAGTCTACTTATCAAATTGCCCTCTAGGCTTATACCTTGTTTTAAAACTCTTTTTCTACCTTAAGGTCATGAAAATATTTTCCTCACTCCAGAATATCTATTGTTTCCTTGTTTTGTTGAGGTTTTTGCATCCATATTATTTCTTTAATACATTTTTAAATACCTTAAATTACATAAATGTTACATAAAAAATATAAGGGATTCCCATATGCCCCACTCCCTCCCCCTCCCACACTTTCCCACGTTAACAACATCCTTCATTAGTGTGGTCCATTTGTTACAATTGATGAACACGTATTGAAGCATTGCCACTAACTGTGGTTTATAGTTTACATTATAGTTTATACCCTGTCGCACACAATTTTGTAAGTTATGACAAAATACATAATGACTTGTATCCATGAGTGCAAAGTTATGCAGGATAATTCCAATGTCCCAAAAATGCCCCATATATTACACCTGTTCTTCCCCCTCCCTCCCCTCAGAACCTATGATGACCACTGCCTTTATATCAGTGATAAAAAGTTCTTCCACTGCTAGAAAAGTAATAAGTCTACAATAGACTAATAGATCTGTGTTAGTCCATGGTTCATCCCCCAAATTTGAGGATTTGGAGTTGGTGATGTCCACTCTATTTCTAATTGAGAGGAGGCTTAGATCCCATGGGGTAGATGGATGGAACTGTCTTGTTTGCAGTGGCAGACACTCTGTTCCTTTGGCCATCTCATTGTCCATCACCAGCTCCTTGTTAGCTGTCCTGGGTGAGTCCAACAAACTGGAGAGTAGGTGTTGCAACTCTGTTGAGATTCAGGGCCCAACTAGCACATGGGCAGACCAAAGATTTAAGTCTCTTGGACATACACCTATCAACTTGAGTACTAACTATAGGTTCACATAGAAAGGGCAAAAGAGCCATGTATAGGGAAACCACAAAGGAGTCCAGCTCTGTCACACTGGGGAGCATAAATTCCAAAGCAAGGCCCACTGGTAGGGCTCCAAACTCCTGAGCTGTCAGCCCTGCCTATAGTGTCTGGTACATTCATATTCTTATGAAATATTGGTCTGTAGCTTTCTTTTCTTGTGACGTCTCTGTCTGATTTGGTATCAGAGATATCCTAGTCTCACAAAATAAGTTGAAAAATGTCCCCACAGCTTCTATATTTTGGAAGAGAGAATGAAGAATTGATATTAATTCTTCTTTAAATGTTTGATAGAATTCAACAGTGACACCATCTGGGTCTGGACTTTTCTTTGTGGGTAACTTTTTTATTATTAGTTCAACTTTACTTGTTATAAGTCTTTTCAGATTGTCTATTTCTCCTTGCGTCAGTTTCAGTAGTTTGTTTCTAGGAATTTGTCCATTTCATCTAAGTTTTCTAATGTATTGGCATACAATTTTTCACTAATACTTCAAAATCATTTTTATTTCTGAAAGGTCAGTAGATATCCCCTATTTAATTTCATGATTCTACGAATTTGTGTCCTATCTCTTTTTTTCTTGGCCAATCTAGCTAAAGATTTGTAATTTGGTTTATCTTTCCAAAGAACCTGTTTTTGGTTTCAATTTTTTCTCTGTTGTTTTTCTATTCTGTATTTTATTAATTCCCATTCTAATCTTTAATATTGCTTTCCTTCTGCTTACTTTAAGTTTACTTTTATCTTCTTTTCCACTGTCTTAAGGAGTAAAATTAATTATTAATTTGAGATCTTTCTTCTTTTTCAATAAAGGCATTTTTACAGCTATAAATTTTCCTGTAAGGACTGCTTTAGCTGTATCCCATAAGTTTTGGTATGTTGTGTTTTCATTTTTATTTATTCCAAAGTATTTTCTAATTTCTCTTTTGTTTTCTTTTTGACCCATTAGTTAATTAGAAGTATGTTGTTTAACTTCCACATATTTGTTAGTTCCCCAAACTCCCTTCTTATTGATTTCTAATTTAATTCCATTGTAGTAGGATAACATAATTTGCATTATTTCAATCCTTTTAAATTTATCGAGGTTTGTTTTATGGCCTAGCATATGGACAATCCTGGAGAATGTTCCATGCACCCTTGAGAAGAGTGTATATTCCACTATTGTTAGAGTGTTCTATAAGTGTCTGTTGGGTCTAGTTGGTTTACACTGTTTTTCAAGTCTTATATTTCCTTGTTGATCTTCTGTCTAGTTATTCTAACACTAATTGAAATAGGGGTATTGAAATCTCCAACTGTTATTATCGAATTGCCTATTTCTCCCTTCAGTTCTGTTGCTTTTTGCTTCCTATATTTTTGCACTGTTATTAGGTGCATATGTTGTTTTGTTTCTTGGTTTGTTTTTTAAGTATAAAACCAAACACAGTGCCATCAAGTGCCAGGAATTTAAGCAGAGACCTGAGGTGGAACTGACTGACTCGTACAGTAGCACATACAAGGTACAGCAATGGTTTTGGCTTGGGCTGTCCGGTTCAGGGTCTGGAGGAATGTCACACACAAGCTCAGTCACTGCAGGTGGTATGGCCACTGGCTGTCATTTTCAGCATGGAACCATGTTGCGGAACTGCAAAACAGTGAGCACCACTTCTTACCACGCTCCTTCATGCTGCCAGTGAAGAGCTTGTCTGTCCCTATAGTGGGTGCAGCAGATCACCTGCCAATCAACCAAGGACAGACCAGCAGGGAGGGCCGATTGCTCCATTCTGCAACTACAGCCAGACTCAGCGCCACAGCAGTACCTGTGGCTCTAGCCTCGGCCTCCTGTACAGGAATCCAGCTCTGGCAAAGGCAGCTGGAGAGCGCAATGGGACCATCTGCTGGATGAAGTTGAATGAATGAAAGAGTGAGCTGCAGAGTTCACTTGCGAAGCAACCAGGAGTGATAAACAACAATTCATTCAGGCAGCTGCTCTTAACATCCAACTCTCAAACCTGCCTGCTGCATAAGGGGGAGCCATCTCCCAGCGGAGAGAAGTCAGTGGGGTGGGGCTGCTGGAAAGGCTGCTGAGCTTTTCCAGGAGCCAGAGTTTCAAGGGACAAGGCTCCTAGTACCTTCTCTCAACCACTCCTCCCCTCTCCACTCTCACTCCGTATGTTTGTTCTTGTGCTTCTTCCTTTCCTTCTGCTTTGCTGCCCTGCTGTCTTTTGATGCATGCCTTGCCCTCTTGCTGTATCACTCTCAGAGTCTGAGCTATTAGAGTCAGATGACTTCCTTTCTCTATGTTTCTTTTTCTTCTTTTCCTTCTTTTTCTAGAAGAATTTCTCATGGAGTCAGGCTTCTCAAACTCTGTTGACTTTGCCTCTTCCTTCTCCTCTTCTTCATCAGGAATCAGAGAGTATTTTGTCCCACATGGTTGCATGAAACAGTCCTTTGCAAAGTGGCCTTCACAGCCACACTCTTGCAGGTAGTGCTCAGGAGAGCCTCCAAGGCGATCTTCTGACCAGTGTAATCCTGGAAGGACCGCTGCCACCTCTCTTCTTGCTCAAGGATACCATTGTTGGGATCAAGGTCTTTCCTCATGCCTGGGTTGACAACTTTCATGGAGAGGGATTCTTTCATCCTATCGTTTTTCATCTCTCAGCCAATAAGCTTCACCCACACTTTGTCTCCAACATCTACTGTCTCTGAGGGCTTATCTACCCGACAGGATGACGTGTGAGTGTGGCGGACCAGAACTTGCTTCCAGCAGCCTGGGATTTTGATAACGCCTCTATAGTCTGTGACCATAGCAACTTGGCCTTGGAAAATAGTGCAGGGAAGCAGACGTGGCTCAACTGATAGAGCATCTGTCTACCATATGGAGGGTCAAGGTTTCGATCTCCAGGGCCTCCTGACCCGTGTGGTGAGCTGGCCCACACACAATGCTGCTGCACACAAGGAGTGCCATGCCACGCAGGGGCGCCCCTGCATAGACGAGCCAGATGCGCAGGGAATGCACCCCGCAAGGAAAGCTGCCCTGCGTGGAAAAAAAAAGCACAGCCTGCCCAGGAGTGGTGCCGCACACACGGAGAGCTGACGCAGCAAGATGAAACAAGAAAGAGACGCGGTTTCCCATTACCACCTGATAATGCAAGCGGACACAGAAGAGCACACAGTGAATGGACAAAGAGAGCAGACGATAGGGGGAAGGGGAAAGAAATAAATAAATAAAATATTTTTAAAAAAGAAAAGAAAAGGAAAGGAAAATAGTGCAGGAGAGCAGGCAGGTTTTCCATGGTCTGGGATCTTCCTGAATTCATCCTTAATGTTCTATGGTTTCTTCATTTTTCTCCTGCTAAACCTAGTTCAAGTGTCCAGGGCTGGAACTGGGGGCCCAAATGAGGACCTTCGGCTGAGAGGGGCCACTCTCAGACCCCACCACAGAGGCACTGCCTCCAGATTTGGACAGCCAACCCCTCCAGGTTCCTTATACTCACTCAGTCGGTACATATGTTGTTTTTTTTTTTAATTTCCCTCCCCCCCCCTTTTTTTTAAAGATTTATTTATTTATTTAATTCCCCCCCCCCCCCCGCCATTGTCTGTTCTCTGTGTCTATTTGCTGCGTCTTGTTTCTTTGTCCGCTTCTGTTGTCGTCAGCGGCACGGGAAGTGTGGGCGGCACCATTCTGGGCAGGCTGCACTTTCTTTTTTTTTTTTTTTTTTTTTTTTTTAATGATTTATTTTTATTTATTTATTTCCCACTCCCCTCCCCGGTTGTCTGTTTTCTGTGTCTTTTTGCTGCGTCTTGTTTCTTGTTTCTTTGTCCGCTTCTGTTGTCGGCAGCGGCACTGGAAGTGTGGGCGGCGCCATTCCCTGGGCAGGCTGCTCCCTCCTTCGCGCTGGGCGGCTCACCTTATGGTGCACTCCTTGCGCGTGGGGCTCCCCAACGCGGGGGACACCCTGCGTGGCGCGGCACTCCTTGCGCGCATCAGCACTGCGCATGGCCAGCTCCACACGGGTCAAGGAGGCCCGGGGTTGAACCGCGGACCTCCATGTGGTAGACGGACGCCCTAACCACTGGGCCAAGTCCACTTCCCAGTACATATGTTTTTATTGTTATATCTTCCTGAGAGATTGATCCTTTAATGATTATAAATGTCCTCTTAATCCCTAATAACTTTTGATTTTGAAGTCTATTTAGTCTGATATGAGAGCCACTCCAGCTTTGTTAAGTTTGCTACTTGCATAATATATCTTTACCATCCTTTTACTTTCAATATTTGCATCTTTGCATACATTTGTTTTTAATTTTATTAATTGCTTCTCTCATCTTTATTATTTTTTCCCTTTGGGTCTGCTTTTCTGTTCTGTTTCCAACTTCTTAAGATGATGTTGAAATGATTGACGTTAGCCTTTCTTCTTACCTGAGATCTGAAATATCTTTAATGCTATAAATAAATCAAATGGAAATTAGAATGTTATGGAAAACTTTATAACAATTAATTTGACAACTTAATGAAAATAGACAAATTCTTTGGGAAATACTCTTTCTGAAACTGACACAGAAGAAATTTTAAAACAAGACTAATTACGTGCCATTTGAAGAAATTAAATCCACAATTACCTTTTTTTATTTTTTTTAAGAATTTTTTAAAATGTATTATTCTCTGCCCCCTCCTTCCATTGTCTGCTCTCTGTGTCCATTCGCTGTGTGTTCTTCTGTGTCTGTTTGTATTTCACTAGGCAGCTCTGGGAACTGATCCTGGGACCTTCCAGAATGGGAGAGAAACAATCATTCTCTTGTGCTACCTCAGCTCCCTGCTCTTCTGTGTCTCTTTACTATCTCTCCTCTTGTATTCTTTTTGTTGCATCATCTTGCTGCTCCAACTCTCCTTGTGGGCCAGCACTCTTGTATGGGCCAGCACTCCTGCATGGGGCAGTACTCTGCGTGGGCCAGCTTGCCAAATGGGCAAGTGTGCCTTCACCAGGAGGCCCAGGCATCGAACCCTGGACCCCCCTCTATGGTAGACAGGGGCCCAATTGCTTGAGCCACATCCGCTTCCCTCATAATTAACCTTCTTACAAAAATATTCATGCCCTCATGCTTTCACTGGTGAATTCTATGAAATACATAGGAAGAAATAATAGCTCACACAAACTCTCCTAACTCATTTATGAGGTCAGTAAGCCTTGATACCAATTTGATAAGGACATTACAAGAAAAGAAAATTACATGCTGATATCCTTCGCAAACATAGATGCAAAAATCCTAGGCACAAACCAAATCAAACAATATATATAAAATAGAATTTATATATATACAAATAATATAATACAATACGAGATTGGTTAAACAGTCATAAATCAACCTATATAATTCACTGTATTAACAGAATACAAGAGAAACGTATATGATCATCTCAAAAGATGTAGAAAAAAATTTGATGTAACCTTACACCTACCTATTCATTATTTTAAAAACAACCTCTCAATGAACAAAAAGGGAGGATGTGTAACCATTGACCAAAGCAGATTTATTATTATAGTTGTTAATTAAGTAATTTGTAACATTGATATAAAATAATAAATTTTGAAAATACAACTCTCAGCAAACTAAATCAAGAATGGAACTTCCAGGGCAAGCAGACTTGGCTCAGGGGGTTAGGGCGTCCGTCTACCACATGGGAGGTCCGCGGTGTCAGGCCCCGGGCCCTCCTTGACCCGTGTGCAGCTGGCCCATGCGCAGTGCTGATGCGCGCAAGGAGTGCCCTGCCACACAGGGGTGTTCCCCGCCATAGGGGAGCCCCACGCACAAGGAGTGCACCCTGTAAGGAGAGCCGCCCAGTGAGAAAGAAAGTTCAACCTGCCAGGAATGGTGCTGCACGCATGGAGAGCTGACACAAGAAGATGATGCCAACAAAGAGCAACGCAGATTCCTGTGCCACTGACAACAATAGACGCAGACAAAGAAGAACACACAGCAAATAGACACAGAGAACAGACAACTGGGGGTGGGGGGAAGGGAGAGAAATAAATAAAATAAATAAAATCTTTAAAAAAAAAAAAAAAAAAAAGAATGGAACTTCCTTGACCTGATAAAAGGAATCAATGAAAAAAACCTACAATAATGCCATAATTCATGGTGAAATAGTGATCGCTTTCCCCCGAAGATCATACACAAGGCAAGGATGTCTGCTGTCATCACTTCCATTTGCTAGCGTTCCGGTGGCTCCCTCTGGATGAGCAAGCCTGGGTCTTACAACAAGTCCAGCACCAGCTCACCCAGATCCACCAGAAGACTCACCTCCACCCAGAGACTATCTCTGTTCTCATTATTTCAGGAGACAAATAATTGCTAAGAGACGACGACCATGCCTTTCCTGTCCTGGCACTGGGAGTGGTCTCTGGACCCAAGACGGCTTTAATTGCTGCCTTCACCAGGCTCACAACATAATGCAGGAGCCAGAGAATAAAAACAGTGAAAGGGTAAAATGAACTGCCTTACAGTGAGGATCAAATGAGTTAAACATATTAGACACTTAGAAATATGCCTCGTGTGGGGTATTTGATGAGTTGTCACTACCAATATTAATTGCACAAGTAGCTCAATGAGAATTTGAGGGCAGTTGGATGGAAACTGAGATAGGAACAGGGAGATGGTGGCTAAGCTAGAGGGTGTGTCAGGCAAGTCCTTGCTAAGGAAGGGACTTTTTTTATTTTGCTTTTTTTTTTCACTTTTTTTTTATGAGAAAGTTTGTAGGTTTACAGAAAAATCATGCAGAAAATACAGAATCCCATATACCCATATACCACCCTATTTTATTATTAACACCTTGCATGAGTGTGGTACGTTTGATACATTGATGAAAGAATATTATTACAGTTGTACTATCTAATGTAGTCCATGGTTTACATTAGGGCGGGTCCCCTGTTTGTGTTGAACTGTCTTGTAGCAGTTTGAGATAGTTTTGAATTCCAAAAATAGATGCTGGATTATGTTTGTAATCTGGTCTATTACTGGGCTTGATCGAGTTATGATTAGGGCTTTGATTGGGCCACGTCATTAGGGCACTGTGTCCCCACCCCTTGGTAGGTGGGGACTCATAGATAAAAGATATGGCAAAGGACAGAGTTGGAACTTTGATGCAAGGGCTTTTAATGTTGGAGTTTTGATGTTGGAATTTGATGCTGGAGCCCCGGGGAGAGAGACAGAGCCCTTCGCCTCATAGTCTACAGCTGACCTTGTGGAGGAAACAGAGGAGCTGAGCCCAGAGGAACCAAGGAAGCCTGAACCCTCGCAGACGTCGGCAGCTGTCTTGCTCCAACACATGGAAATAGACTTTGATGAAGGAAGAAACTTATGCCTTATGGCCTGGTATCTGTAAGCTCCTACCCCAAATAAATACCCTTTGTAAAAACCAACCAATTTTGCATCAGCACCTCTTTGGCTAACTAATACAAGTCCCATGTGGGTTTTGTTTTGTTTTATTCTAGTGACATAGATCTACAACCTAAAAGTCCCCCCTTTCAACCACATTCACATATATAATTCAGTGCTGTAAATTATGTTCACAATCTGGTGCTGCCATCACCACCATCCATTACCAAAACTCTTCCAGCACTCCAAACAGAAACTCCGCACCAATCAAGAATTAACTCCCCGTTGCCCTACCTGCCCCTATGCCTGGAAACCTGTATGCTAGTTTCTGACTCTATGTGTTCGCTTATTTTAATTATTTCATATCGTTGAGATCATACAATATCTGTCCTTTTGTGTCTGGATAATTTCACTCAGCGTGATATCTTCACGGTTCATCCATGCTGTTGCATGTATCAGATTTCAGGAAGAGACATAAGCTAAAAAATGAGGAGCCACCCAGGCATGGGCCAGCATTCCAGGTGGAGGGAACAGAACAAGCAAAGGCCCTGAGGAGGGGAAAGGGAAGGAGGCCGAGGTGTCAGGAGCACAGAGCAAGGGACATTGTCGAGAGGAGGAGGTCACACCGGGCCTGGCAAACCCGGTAAGGGGGTGGGGATTTCCTTCACGGGAAGGTGTATGGAGGGACTTGGGACTCCCATCCCTGGTCCTGCAGCCCTTGGTGTGCAAGAGAAACCCAGGCTTTCCTGGAAGGCTGCGTGTCTGTGCTCGGGCATGGGCGGATGTCAGCGGCGGCAGGGCTTGGAGGGGCAGCTTCTGAGAGGGTCCGAGAAATCAAGGAGGTTTGCAGGTACCAGCTGCAAGCCTTTGTCCACCCTTACTCTTCCCCTGATCATCGCTCATCATTCACTGACCTCACTTCTCTGCACAAATGTTACTTCTTCCAGAAAGCTCTCCCCAACCTTCCCCCCCCCCCCCCCCGCCAGTGCAACGGTCAGGTTCCCCGGATGTCCCCACATGCCTTAAAGTTACAAGGTGGTGTATAAGAGGGACTGAGGTCCATCCTTCAGGGCCCCCTGGCCTCCTTTATCTCTCTCCCCACCTAATCTCTTCCTCCACCCTGCTTCCTCCCGTTCCTCCTCCTCTGAACTGCTTTTTCCTCTCTGCTTTTCCCCGCCTTGATTCCTCTCTCTCTTCTCCATACTTTGTGGGGGCTGAAAATCTATCATCTTTTTTTTTTTTCTAAGCAACTTTTTTTAAAGATTTACTTATTCCTCCCCGCCCCCGTTGTTGTGTTCCCTGTCTGTTCTCCTGTGTCCATTCGCTGTGTGCTCTCTGTGTCCGCTCAGTCTTGCTCTTTAGGAGGACCGGGAAACTTAGGAGGCACTGGGAACCCTAACCCGGGACCTCCTGTGTGGGAGAGAGGCACTCAGTCGCTTAGCCACCTCCACTCCCTGCTTTTGTTGTCTTTCTCATTTCCTCCTTGTGTCTCTTATTGCCTCTCAGCTCACCATGCCAGCTCGCTGTCTTGCCTGTCTTCTCCAGGAGGCACCCAGGACCTCCATGTGGTAAGCGGGAGCTCAAGCTCTGGAGCCACATCCACTTCCCTGAAAGCATCACCTTTGAAGTCTCCTCTCCCAGCCACTGTTTCTTTCCTCTTTGGCGTGGGCCTGGGAAGCTCCAGGAAGACTGGGACTGGGACGTCTTTGCCTTGGAAGGTGCCTTAACCTCTCCAGATCTGTAAAACGAAGGGTGTGGCACCCCCTGCCTCATGGAGAAGATTGGATGAGTTAGTAATGGAAGGAAAGTGCTAACCCTGTCTGGCACGTAGAAAGCTGGGAATAAAAGGAAAAAAAGAGTTTGGCAGTGACTTTTATTAGTATTGTGTGTTCCAGGCACGATTTCATGTGGGGGGTGGGGGGGGATAGCTCAATGTACCGCTGGTCTCCATGCAGTGCCCTGCCGCGAGGGTCACGAGTGTCCCTAAGCCCCAGCTAATCCCCGCCCTTCTGCTGAGGGCTGCACCGGCTAAGCGGATCGGAGCATTTGCTAAATTAGGCCTGGTCAGGGCCAGAGGAGGCCGTCAGGCAGGGGCTGCGGCTCCAGGAGGAACGGGCGGGGCAGAGACTGTCGGTGTAAACTGTGCAGGAAAGAGGCAGGGAAACGAGAGCGAGAAATACCCGGAACAAGACAGGCAGATCAGGGTGAGGAGAGAAGCCCGGGGTGAAAGGCGGGACGGAAAAAACGGAGAGGAGGGCGAGGTGCAGGAGGGGCTGGAGGGGGCCTCCTCAAGATGCGTCTGGGTCCAGCCCCCATGCCGTTGCTGCTTGGCCTTGGGCATGCCACTTCGCCTCCCTCTGCCTCCGTTTCCCCATCTGTGAAATAGGGGTCATGGTATCTGAGGCTTGTTTTGAGAAGTAAGAGTCAAGACTGCCTTAGACCTGGGTCTGCCAAGTAGTACATACACAATACAGTTTTCTTTTCTTTCTGATACAATGGGGTATAATTCATATGCTATAAAATCCACCCATTTTAAGTATACAGTTAGATGCGTTCTGAAAATTGCAGAAAATCGTGGACCCGCCACGATAATCAAAATATGGAACATTCCCAGTACCCCAAAAAGGTCCCCTTTTGACCTTTTGCAGGAGCTCTCCTTCCCCAACCCCAGCTTCTGGCAACCACTGATCTGCCTTCTGCCCTCATCGTTTTGCCTTTTCTGGAATTTCATCAGTGCACTCACACACGTGTACCTCTTTGCGCTCTCGTTATCGTGATCCTCATCCGTGTGCCGTGTGGTCAGGTCACGGAGGAGAATCCCGGTGTGTGGCTGCACGCAGCGTGCTTCTCCGTTCACCTGTGGACGGCCACTGAGTGTTCCCAGTTTGGAACCACAATGAACACAGCTGCCACAGAACTTTCCAGTACCAGTTCGGTGACACTTTTTCAAGTTAAATTGAATGCGGAGCATAAAGCTTTCCAGCTTCATCTACGTTTAGGCATGGAACAGCACTCCGTCCCTTTTTACGGCTGAATAATAACCCACCATGTGAGTAGACCCCCTTTTGGCTATCGGTTCATCTGAGGATGCACATCTAGGTTGCTTCCACCTTTTAACTACTGTGGATAGTGCTGCGATGCACATTCAAGTAAAACTGCTATCTGAATACCCCGTTTTTAATTCTTTTGGTGATACGCCTGTGGATGGAATTGCTGGGTCACTATCTAGTTCCAGAACTTTTCTGTCCCTCCAACAGGAAACCCAAACGCATTAAGCCCTCCTCCCCAGCCCCTGCAACCACGGACCTGCTGTCCTGGGCCTTTCCCATCTCGGGGCAGTTCATATAAATGGAATCCTACAATACACAGTGTTTGGGAAACAGACTTGGCCCAGTGGTCAGGGCGTCCGTCTACCACATGGGAGGTCCGCGGTTCAAACCCCGGGCCTCCTGACCCGTGTGGAGCTGGCCATGCGCAGTGCTGATGCGCGCAAGGAGTGGCGCGCCACGCAGGGGTGTCCCCGTGTAAGGGAGCCCCACACGCAAGGAGTGCGCCCGTGAGGAGAGCCGCCCAGCGCGAAAGAAAGAGCAGCCTGCCCAGGAATGGCGCCGCCCACACTTCCCGTGCCGCTGACGACAACAGAAGCGGACAAAGAAACAAGACACAGCAAACAGACACAGAGAACAGACAACCGGGGGGAGGGGGGGAATTAAATAAATAAATAAAATCTTAAAAAAAAATACGCAGTATTTGACTTCTTTGGTGAATGTACTCAATAACATTTTTCAATGGTCCCAAGGGTAAATTTTATGGTACGTGTGTTTTGCCACAATAAAATAAATAATTACACGTTTGTTGAGCCCATGGGCCAAACTTGAGGACCATGTCCTTTAAATAGTGACCTCAATTCCCTTGAGGTGGGTCTTCTTAGGAAGAAACTGAGGCTGGGAAAAAAGGAATCTCCCAAGGTCAGACAACCCAAAGTGCCTAAGGCAGGCTTGGGCGGAAGCTCTGTCGCATCCCATCAAATCCTTCTTTCAACCCTCCCACAAAATGCCTAACCTGGGACTGTGCGACGGAGAGGGGCAGAAGCCAAGAAACATGATTTAGTGATGGAGAAAGACAGAAGCAAATGAAAAGAGATGGGGGAGAGACAGAAATTCGGCAAAAAGAAACTGGGCCCTGGGAGTCTGAGAGACAATCAGGAGAAAACAAAAGGAAAGAAATGGAGAAAAGACGGGATGAGAGGAAACTGGTGAGATTGAAAAACTGAATGTGACTAGGGAGGCATGGAAGAGGACGGAGGGACCGAAAGAGAAAGGAGACAGAGATGAAGCGGGAGAAGGCTGGGAGCGAGCGGGGACCGACTGCGGCTCTAAACGCCAGACAGGGGGCTGCTCCTTGAATCCCCACGCCCGCCCGTTGGGGCAGGACGCCTGTCACTGCCCACCCTGTCTGGAGGGGTGTGGGAGGCCCAGCAAGGCCACGCTCCTGCTCAGATGGCTTTAGGGAGACAGCAAGGAAAAGACGGTGACAAGGCAGAGGAAAGCACAGGCATGGACCCACACCCTCCGAAACCGAAGGTAGGGGAGACCCGGCAGGAACAGAGCAATCTCCTCTTCTCCCTCCCCCAGTTTGCCTTTACAAAAATAAAAGAATCACCCAGACTTTAAATGGAATTCAATGTTTTAATCATCTTCATTCTGGGGGCGACCAGAGAAGGGAGGATTGGGGTGCAAAAGGGCAGGACTGAGAAGCTGACGCGGAGCGAGGGAGGGTCCCAGCCTCTTTCTTCTGTCCTCAGTTCCCTCCACCCTTCCTGGTTTAAGGAGGCAGAACCTCTGGCATCCCCAATGGACAGCTGAAGAAGCAGAGCTCAAGGAGTCAGGTGCACCCAGGGAAAGAAAACTCCTGGGGCCTCCTGACGAGAGTCAACTCCTTGCTCTCCGCCCAGCTCCTAGAGAAGGCTTGGAAGACCCTGGAACAGCAGTCTCTTGAAGACTTGGACCGTTTGACCTCTGGCTGCAGCTCCCCAGATCGTTACTTCTCACCTTCCCCAGGACATCCCATCCGTCCTTCAAGCCCTCCTGTCAAGCTGCCTTTGAATTGTTTGCTCAAGACACGGCCTCCCCCATACATGGACAGTTTTATGAGGCAGACAGAGATGCTTGTGCATGCCTGAGACCCCCAGCCTCCAACACAGAGCATGGGGGTCTCTGCAGAATGAATAGTTGACACTGGATTCTGGTCTCCAACTTTCCATGGGCCCATAAGTCAATGTCATCCCTTTCCTGTTGAACTCTTGCAAATTTTGTCTGGATTCCCCAGCCGCCCTCCCCAACATATGCTGTCTTCCTCAGTTTACACTTTTTATCCTACACAGGACTCTGAGCCACTCCTGGGCCTAAGGTCCCAGAGCCCAGCATGGCTCAGGCCCGTGAGGGGTGAGCAAGGCGTGTGTTGAACAAACCATCTTTGTAGGCTCTAGTCATCAGAGCGTGCCCCTTCCAGAGGGCCAGGCTATGGACCTGAAAAGACTCCTGATCCCTCCCAGCCTTTCCTCACACAGCAATCCCTCCTGAGAGGCTCTTCCTGCAGTGGGTGCTGGAGAAGGCTGGTACAAGCTCATGAGTGCCAATTGTTCGCATCTCTTCCCAACTCTGAGCTCGGGGACCCCAGGTTGGCAGTTTGAAATTAGCCATGGTGGGAATATTTACACCACAGAAATTGGCAAATGCTACAAAGCAGGGCTCTCCGATCTCCTTGGAGGGTCACCGGCACATCATCACCTTCTTACCCGACTTTCTTTCACCTCTTACCTTGTGAAATCCACCAGGGAAAGCCTCATAGCTTCTGCCTCCCCCACCCAAAAATGAAAGAAGAAACCGGACTGAGGAGGTGGGACCAAAGCACCAAACCCCCAAGAATGTCAAAATGCCTAAATCCTTCTTAAAATTCTCACAGTGCTTATCTCCATCACTGTGGGTAAAACTGTACTCCCCAGAAGCCTTCCTGATGTCAAGTTCTATTGCCCAATCCCACAGTCAAAACTCAAAACAAAAAAAGGGAATGTGTTTGAAATCAGGGGTTGCCTCCAAATCCAATCCTCTCTCCCCCATCTTTTGTGCATTTACAGATGCCTATGCTCTTTGAAACACCCACAACTACCGTTGGTGCACCCCATGCATCTAAACCAAATCCACCAATGTTTGGGTGAAAGTCACCGCTAGAAAATTCTAAAACCATAGGGAAAAAATTAGACATAGAACAGGCAAAGTATCTTCCATTCCCCTACAAAATATGCCAGTTCCCAAGGTCCTAATGAATGAATGAGTGATGAAATGTCTTTAAGAAGAAACTAAGAAAATATATATATAATCAGTCCCCTAAACCTACTATGTAAACCTGATATTTATGAAGTCTGTAGAATTTGCAAATTATTTTATATAACTACATAACTGGCCTAAGGTTTCCTGATGAGATCTCCTAAAGTCTGCTTTGGAATTTCTAGAAGGAGCCCTATCCATATTATAAAGCATCCAAATGAAAAGTTAAGGAATCAGGTCTCCCAACAAGTTTCTCCAAGGGCACAGTGAGTATGCCCTAAAAGTATCCCAAGTCACCCAGAAGTTTTGTTTAATTTCTTCTTGGAGCAAGTTTCCAGCACCAGTTTCTGGAGTTCGGGTCACAACCCATGTTAGATGGTGTTGGGGTTGAGAGAACGAGTAGGACTTGTTGAGCTGTCCCGGGGGAGGAAGGAGCCTTCCCCACAGGAGAAAGGGGTGGACTGTGTTGAGCTAAGCTGAACAGGAAGCCAAAGAAGCCACAACCTTTGAAAGATTCTAGCTCCCCTTGCTTTCTCAAGAATTCCATCCCAGAATCTAAGCTGCAGGGAGGCAGAGTTGGACAAGAAAGGGTCCCATGGCCAGATGGAGAGAAGTGGAGAGTGTCTTCTACAAGATCTGAAACTTCCAGGCACTCTGATCCTTGTAGTCCAGAGGATCCATGGGGTTGTAGGTGAATTTCCAGGTGCCTGTGGGATCCTTGAATTCCAAGCTGTCCACAGGGCTGTAGGTGCCATAGCTCTGGCCTGACAAGGAGGTGGGAGACTGGGCCAGGGAAGATCCCACAGAGGGGCCAGCCAGGGGGCTGAGAGCTGCCGGACCACCCAATTGGGGCACCATTGGAGAAAGGTAGGGATCCAGGCCACTGAAATAGGAGCTTGGAGATGCATAGGCTGAGGGGGACGAGCAGAAAGCAGAGGCTGGGGCATAGGTCATGGCATAGGGGGCTGAGGTCAGAGCAGACCCTGAGGCCACCAACCCAGCCCGCTGGGCTTCAGGCAAAGGGGACTCTGTGGCCGGACTCCAGATGGACATAGTGGCCACTGCTGTGGTTGGGGAGTCTGGGGGGCCATGTAGAGGAGGGCTATAGGAATCTGAAATGCCCAAGGGGTCTGGACAAGCATCTGTGGAGGTTCTAGGGGATGTGCCTGCCTTCCTCTTGGCAGGACGAGCCTTGGTCGATCCCCCTGGGGGCTGCTGCTGCTGTTTCTGCTGCTGCCTCTGCTGTCTACACTTGGCCCTGCGGTTCTTGAACCAAACCTGGGGGGTTAAGAGGGGGGATTTGGGTGGTTATGTGGAGAAGAGACCCAGAAAAGCCCTCGTGGTGCCCAGAAATAATGATGCTCATCAGTGAGAGGCATCAGTGTCACACCTCTCCACCTTGCATCCAATTATGGGGCACTCCAACCAGCCAGTGAGTCAGCCAGCCATCTATCCATCCATCCATCTACCATCCATCTATCTACACATCCATCTATCCATCCATCCTTCCATCCATCCATTCTTCCATCTACCCATCCATCCATTCTTCCATCTACCCATCCATCCATCCATCTACCCATCCATCCATCTACACATCCATCTATCCATCCATTCTTCCACCTACCCATCCATCCTTCCATCCATCCATTCTTCCATCTACCCATCCATCCATCCATCTACCCATCCATCCATCCATCCATCATCCATTCTTCCATCTACTCATCTGTAGCTGTTTGATATTATTGATGAATTCCAAAAAGAAATATTGGATTATGTTTGTAAACTGGTCTTTTCCTCTGGGCATATTAGATTATATTGGATTCACTTGATTAAGTAATCAAATAAACCTCTAGTGCCAGTAGGTGGATGGAGACTTACAGATAAAAGGCAAGGCAAAGGACAGAGTTGGAGGGTTTTTGATGTTGGAGTGTGATGCTGAAGCCTTAAACTGGAGCCCCAGGAAGTAAGCACACAGAGGAAAAAGAAGCCAGCCCCAGGAAGAGAGCAACCCTGAACCCAGAAAGAAGCAAGAACCTAGAAAGGAGGAACCCAGGAAGCCTGAATCCTCGCAGACACCAGCAGCCGTCTTGCTCCAACACATGAAAATAGACTTTGGTGAGGGAAATAACTTGTGCTTTATGGCCTGGTATCTGTAAGCTCCTATCCCAAATAAGTACCCTTTATAAAACCAACCAATTTCTGGTATTTTGCATCAGCACTCTTTTGACTGACTAATACACCATCCATCCATCCATCCATCCATCCATCCATCCATCCATCCATCCATTCTTCCATTTACCCCTCCATCCAACCATCTACTCATCCATCCATCTATCCATCCATCCATCCTTTTGGCCATTCATTCATCCAGTCATACTAACATACATACAATCATCCATCCAATCAATTAATAAATGTGTTAAGCATTTTCTACTACTTTGGGATATATCAGTAGATCTGACATTCTAGTTGAGAGAGACAGATTATAAATAAACAGTATATAGGTAAATAATATAGTATTTTAGGAAGTGATAAAAATTACGAAAGAAACAATTGAGCAGGATAAGTGGAAGCTGTAGGGCTGGTGTGCCCGAAGAAGGTTCAATTATAAATGTGATGGTCAATGTAGCTTTCATTGATTGATAAGGTAGCTCCATTGATTGATAAGCAGAGATTTAAATAAGGTGATGGGGCAAGCCACGTGATTATATGGGGAATAAGAGTTCCAGGTAGAGGGAACAGAGAATGCAAAGATCCTGAGGCAGGAGTACTCTTGGCAAGGATGTTAGAAGAAGATCCAGAGGTCAGTGTGGCTGGAGGGGCATGAGATAGGGTGAGTGTGGTAAGAGAAGAGTTCAGCAAAAAAATGGGGGTTGGGGGCTTTAGGGCACTTTAGAACTTTGGCAGGTACTCTGTGACCCTGTCCTCTTCCATACACCCTGGCTTGCAGGAAGGCCCGTGGAAGTGAGGCAGGACCAGCAGGGGCCTGAGGACCAGAACATCCCACCTGAACCCTGGACTCGGGAAGATTGATCTTCAGAGCCACCTCCTCGCGGGCGTACACATCGGGATACTGGGTCTTGGCGAACAGGGCCTCCAGCTCCTCCAGCTGGCTCCTGGTGAAGGTGGTCCGCTCCCGCCGTTGCTTCCTTGGGGCACCTGGGGTGGGGTCAGGAACAGGGGGCCCTCGGGTGTCCCAGGCTGCCGGCTCTCCATCTCTGCTGGGCAGGGACACCTGGGTGCAGCCCTGAGCCTGGGTGGGGCCCCGAGGATGCTTCCTGGGTGTCCGTCTGCCTGGACCAAAGCTGTCCCTGTACCCTATCTTCCTAGACTGACTCTCCGCCTGGGAAATGGGGGCCTCTTAGCCTGTCGTGTTTCGCCTCATGTCTCTCTCAGAAGGAAGTTAACTCCAGGCCTGGAAAGAGGCATGTGAGCTTGTTTCTCCCTCTCTTCTAAAATTTCTTAAGCAACATTTAGGACATTCGGTTGAAAGGACATCACTGATATTTAACCATTTTTAGCCTAGAAAAATGGCAGTGCTACACAGTTCATCTTAATATATAAAGTAGCTGAGGGATAACGCCACAACTAATGTACTTAGAAATAAAGCAAAAAGAAAGGAACACTGCAAACGCTTGTGAACTCCTCTCGGTCCCCCTCCCTGGTCACTTCCCCCGCCTCACTCCAGAGGGAGCCCCTGCCCTGAATTCCTATGAAGTCCTTGTGCTTTCCAGCATCCCTGAGACGGAGCGCTGCTGGGCACTTGCAGATGAACACATCTGGCTGGTGTTTGACCTTGACGGCCCCCGGAAGTGTTCCTTGCTATCCCAGGACATGAGATCCCAGAGCTCCCCGAGAGAGGGGCAGCCTGGGGTGGGGAGGGGGCTGCACTCACTGGGATAGGACACAGCCTGGTGCATCAGGTCCACGCTGGAGCCGCTCAGCGCCAGGGCGTTGACGGAATAGTGGGGCCCCGGGTTCATATATGCCATCATGGTCCCTGGGGAGGCGGGGTCCAGTCGGCGGGCCTGAGACAGAAGAGAGGTGATTGTCAAACCCTCCCCAGCCAATCACTCGCCACGTGGAGACAGGTAGGCTCAGATTCAAATCCTGCCTCAGGCTCTTCTCAGCTGTGTGTCCTTGGGCAGCTCATCTCAGCTCTCTGAGCCTCAGTTTCCTCCACCATAAAAGGGCCCTCTGGGGAAACGGATGTGGCTCAAGCAGTTGGGCTCCCGTCTACCATATAGGAGGTCCAGGGTTCGATGCCCAGGGCCTCCTATGAAGGCAAGCTGACCCACGCGGCGAGCTAGCCCACACAGAGTGCCGGCCCACGCAGGGGAGTGCCAGCTGACAGGGAGAGCTGGCACAGCACGGTGACGCCACAAAAAGAGACACAGAAGAGAGAATAAGAGACGCAGCAGACCAGGGAGCTGAGGTGGCGCAAGAGAATGGTCGTCTCTCTCCCATCTGGAAGGTCCCAGGATCGGTTCCCAGAGCCACCTAATGAGAATACAAGCAGACACAGAAGAACACACAGCGAATGGACACAGAGAGCAGACAATGTTGGGGGGGGACAGATAAATAAATAAAAATCTTCAAAAAAAAAAGGCTGTCTGCTTAAGGATGCAGACTCTCCACTGAGACTCAGAGGAGCTCAGAGCTGAAGACATACGGGGCATTGTGCTGGAAGGAAGTGCATGCTCCCCCCAAAGACACATGCTCAAGTCCTAGCCCCCGTCCTGGGAATGTGAACTTGAATGTGACTAGATCTCTGAAGATCCTTATGAGGAGAGGACGTTTGGGCACAGACAGATGAGCCCACAAGCCAGGGAACGTCAGGGATGGCCGGCCTCCCGCAGGAAGCCAGGGGAGAGATGCGTCAGATTCTCCCCTTTAAGACGAAGCAGAGCCGGGCGTGGATGTGGCTCAAGCAGTTGAGCGCCTGCTTCCCAGATGGGAGGCCCGGGGTTCGGTTCCCGGTGCCTCCTGAAAATTAAAAAAAAAACAAAGGGAGCTGATGTGGCTCAGGGGTTGAGCACCGGCTTCCCACTCACGAGGTCTCTAGGTTCAATCCCCAGCCCCGGTACCTGAAGCAAAAAAAAGAGAGAGAGCAATCAGGGCCCTTCCAGTGCCTTAGTCTCGGTCTTGGAGCCTCCAGAACCATGAGACAATAAATCCCTGCTGTTTCAGCCAGCTAGCCCGCGGCACTTTGTTACAACCGCCCTGGCAAATTAAGCTAGCGGTGTAAACAGAGGCATTTATTCCCGGGTTACCCTTTTAGAGATCTGATTCTGCCATTCGCCTCCTTCAAGATTTTTCCTTCCTTATGACCCCAGGAAAAGACAGTCAGCTGCAGTCACCATCGGGGAGAGGAGGGGGCTGGCTGGCCCGGGGGGACACGGGGCTCTCAGTGCCAACCCCAGGCCTGTCCCAGCACACAGGGGAGGTGATCGCCCTAGGCGCGGCTCACTGAAATGACTGCGAGGGATCGACCTTCCAGACTGGCCAAAAAAAAAGAGGTTGCTAACTCGTATCGATGGCCTCCAGGGGGAAACAGACAGACACTTCCACATGAGGTTGGTGGCAATGCCATTTGCCTTCAGTGCCAGGTACTGAGTACCTGAGTCCTGAGAAACTGAGTACCTGCCTCAGTTTCCTCGCAAAGTGGGATGAAAACACAATTTACGTCTTTAGGTGGCTGTGAGGATTAAGAGGATTAACAAGTTTAAGGTGCTTAAAATAGCACCTGACGCTTAGGGAAGCAATTATTTTTGTTGTTGTTTGCAAGCAGGTCCTTTATCCAAGGATTTTAAATGCAGGATTTTACTTATATTTATAATTTCCTGAAAGTGGCAGCCACCTCTAGGTCCACCCTAGGAGGAAATAGGTAAGTAAATAATGGCACATTCATCAAGGGAATATTCTGAAGTCATGAAGAAGAAAAAAGCTGCTCTCCACGAACTGACTTTCCCAGATCACTGGGATTATTTCATTTCCTAGGGGAATGTACCTTTGTTTAATTCGGGATTCACTGCTGATATGGCCAGGCACCGTCAAGGTAGATGGTAACGTCTAGAAATCTGGTTGCAAATTATTTGTCTGGTAAAAAGATAACCTCAAGGGTTACAGTTTTATCATCCTGTGGGTCTTTAACCAGTTTTGCGTCAGACCTGGCAGCCCTTTTTCTACGTGCGTGTTCCTGAGTAACTGTACGCGCCTCTGCTCCTTTTTTCTTTTTTTTTTTTTACCTCTGTTCCTTGAATTCTCATTTGAAACAGCTTGTTCCCTCCTTACTGAGCTAGATAAATCCTTGACCTATGTTTATTACATATGTATCTGAGAGTCAAGTTCTTAGCTTTTGAGAATTATATTTTACAATAGGTGTGTGTGTACTAGATATCATATTTAATCAAATTATGCATACGTAAATACAAGACACATATATTCAAATTTAAAAGTATGGTACTGAGCAGTGTGTACATTATACTACTATTTGTGATTTTTAAAACAAGGCAGTAATATTTAGAAAGAGAGAGAGACAGATATACACAAGCATACATGTATATACTCTACAGATTGTGTGTGTATAAATGTCATAAAATAGATGCTTGTATACGCATAGAACAAAATTCCAGGAATGGAACACGATAGTGGTAAGAGTGTGTGCCTCCGGGGAGGCATTCCTTGTTTTTACCATTTGGATTACTTTCTAAGCCTGTGTGCATGTGTGTTATCTTTAAAAATGTAAAACCAACAAGAGAATCCCAAAAAAAACAACCAAAACACGAAAACTTTTCCAAGACTCCCTGTCGCCCTCGGGACAAAAATCAAACTCGTAAGGTGGACCCAGAAAACCTCTCAACCTTTCTGGTTATTTGCATAACTGTTCCCCATGCCAGGATTCCAATAACTCCTCCTCCTCCTCCAAATATAACCTCTCACCCCCTAAACTGGGTTTCACGCACACACATTCTCTCTCTCTCTCCTCCCTTCGGGACATAATCTACATTAAATACAATATATTATGTGTCTGTTTAACCGAAGGTCTCCCCTGATCTGCCAGCTCTCTGAGAGCAGAGACTGGACGACCCTTAGTCCCGGCACCCCAATAATAAATGTTTGAGAAATAAGTAAATGAATAAAAAAGGGAAGGTGTTTATTTTAGCACCCACCCTTCCTTCTCATCCCTCACAGGTGGGGGAGCCCTACTTACTACAAATGAAAGTTCTCCTGTTCGCTGAGCATGTATTTTTGAGTACCTGCATGTTCTAGGCACTGGGAATAATACAGGAAACAAAACTCTGGTCGAACTGAACTTCCAGGTTCTAGTCTGAGAAACTGATAACAAACAAAGAAACGGATTTTTTAAAAAATCAAGTTGTTTCCAGAAAGTTTTAAGAATGCCGAGGGAAACCCAAGGGGGTGGCATGACAGTGACTAGAGTTGATGGGGGGAGCAGCTGATTTATCTGCGTGGCCGGGGGGGGCCTCTCTGGGGAGGTGCCGCTGAAGCTGGAACGTGAAATAGTCCGTGTCCCCGTGCGAGGAGCGGGTGGAAGAGCCTTCTGGGCAGCAGGTGCAAAGGCCCGGGGGCTCGCTGCGGACAGACAAGCTGTCCAGTCTGGCTGGAGAGAACGATCAAGGGCGGTAATGGAAGAGCAGGGCCTGCAGGGAAGGTGCTAAGGAGGCGCCATGCATCCAGCTGTGGGGAAATCTAAGCATCCCTCTGGATGGCCAACCTCCAAGATGGCGCCCAACGATCATCTCCTGGTTGTCACCCCGGGCAGTCGCCTCCCACAGCAGCACTGACCTGGGCAAGCCAGGAGGACCTGACAGAAACATGACAGCGGAGCGTGACTTCTGAGGCTAGGTCCTAGAAGACCCGGCGGCATCCTGTCCTGAGTCACTAGCTCTGGCCATGTTGTGGGGACACTCAAGCAGCCCTCGGGGGAGCTCTCTGTGGCGGAGAACTGAGGCCTCCTGGCAACAGCCACGGGAGCGAGCCACCTTGGAAGTGGCCTTGGTCAAGCCTTCAGGCGATTGCAGCCCCAGGGGACATCTGCCTGCAACCTCATGGGAGCCCCTGAGCCAGAACCATGCGGCCAAGTTGCTCCTGGATTCCTGATGCTCAGAAACAGTGTGAGGTGATAAATGTTTATTTTCAGCCACTGAGTTTTGGGGGTGATTTGTTACACAGCCATAGATAACTAATACACAAGTGTTCCCCATACAGGATGTCAACAGGTCCTCAGCACCAGCCTGGGAGGTGGAGCTTGTGTTACTATTTTGCCTACCTTTGAAAAATTTATTTATGGAGCAGTTGTAGGTTTTATAAAAGAATCATGCAAACAGTTCCGAGTCCCCATAAAACATGCATGCACAGTTGTTGCCATTATTAACACTTTGCATTCGTGTGGTACATTTGTTTCGATTGATGAACCAATATTACTATATTTATATTAGAGATTAAAGTCCATAGTTTACATCAGGGTGTGCTCTGATGTTCCAGTTGTATGGTCGTTGCGTTTTGTTTTTTTTTTTTATTGTGGTAACATATACACAACATAAAATTTATCATTTTAACCACTTTCAAGTATACAATTCAATGATGTGAATTATATTCACAATTTGTGCTACCGTCAACGCCATCCGTTATGAAAACTCTCCCGTCACCCCAAATTTTACCCGTGAGGAAAACTCCCGGATCAGGGGGCTCGCCCCATTCCTGGAGGCTGACAGTGGGGACCCAGGATTGCTGCTCCCCCAGCCCCCTGCCTGCGCTCCCCCTGCCCTCTTCCACACCCCCGAGGAGCAGTGACGTTTAGCCTGCACTTCCAGAGAGCGCATAAACAGGGAGACCTGAGGACTTGCCCTATTAGGGGCACAGTGGACAGGTCCTAGGAAAAGACACCAGCTTCCCTCGCCTTCACCATCAACTCTGCCCCGGGTGACGCGGCTAAACGGTTGTCCTTCCAGGAAAGTGGGGTGATCCCCTTCTACGGGTGGGGAATCCAGGCTCAGAGGGAAGAAGCTGCCTGACCTAATGAAAACAGCGACCTCCAGGAACTGAGGCCTTACGGTCCCGTCAGCTATGCAGCAAGCGACGTGAGCACGGGCCGCCAGCCGCGAAAGTGACGCTGAGCGTCCGCTGAAGCTCTCCTCCGGGTTTAGCCAGAAGATGAGGCCGCTGGGGGAGGAAGAGCTCCAGGATTTCGCGGCTCCTCGGCCCCAGCCAAGGTCTCGAGGAGCCCAAGGGCGGCAAGTCTCTGCCTTTCACAGAGATTGTACAACCAGCCTGCCAGCAACCCTGGGAAGTAGGTTCTGAATCATCCTGGCCTGGATGGATCTCGAGACACTGTTCCAAAGGCTGGAGCGAGGGAGAGCTGCGCCGGGGGCCTGCCTGTGAGCGCAGGCGCCTGAGCATTCCTGACAGGTGAGGCCTGGAAGCTCACACCCACCTGGACCGCTCCCCTGAGATGATCCCATCCTACAAGTGGGGAAACTGAGCCTGGGGGCGGGAAGGGACTGCACAGGGTCAGGCGGCTGATGCTGATAAGGACCTGCAGGGATTCCAGACGCCCCCAGGGCCCTGATAATCCAGGGAAAAACTTCCTGGAGGCAGGTCCTGCTGTCACAACCGCTCCTCCCTGCACTTTACTGAGGAGGAAACTGAGGCTGGGAGAAGGAGGGTCCCTGGTGTGTCCGCAGGTCAGAGGCAGGGCCAGGCCGACCCCGCGCCTCCCCCCAGCCCGAGGCCCTCCCCGGACGCTGGGCTTCCTGGAACTGCCCACAGTCTAGCCTCGCTCCCTCCTGCTGCCCCACGGGCCTTGACCCCTGCGCGGGCGCCTCCTCCATTCTATTTCTGTTATTCACACGTCTATCCACTCAGCGATTATTTGGGGGGCCCGACCACAGACCAGGCCCTTGGAAGAAACCAAGGGTCAGGGAGGGACACGGGCGGCTGGTGGATAAACCCACACGTGAAGAATTCCAGGCAGTGGGGGTGGTTTTAGGGAAGAGTGCAGGGAGGGGGCCTTGGGACTCGCCTGTGAGCAGAGGCGAGAGGCTGGGACCCTGGAAGCCCAGAGCCACCCTCAGCGCCCACAGGCGAGACCCCCGAGTCCCCGCCCGCCCTGGCGGGGCCCGCATCTCCCCCGCTGCTCCCTCCTGCGCAGTCCGGGCCCAGCCCCGCTGCTCCAGACCCCGGGAGGGCCACGCGCCCGGGTGCGCGCACCCAGCCAGCCCCAGGGGCGGGCCCGCGGACCCCGCGCCTCCACCTCGCCGCTCCCCGTCCCCCGCCCCCGGCGCGCGCTCACCTTTGGGGAGCGGGGACCCGCGTCTCCAGGTCCTGGGCCGGGACGGAGCGGTCCCGAGGGCAGAGACGGCAGGAAACGGGTCCCCTCGCCTGGAGAGGCTTTAAGCCGGGCTGAGAGTGATGTCACCCGCACGGCCTGGATCTCGAGGGTAATCCTGGCCAGGGTGGGGGGGCCGCCCCGGGAGGTGACATTGGCTCGGAGCGGGAGGGGCGCCGTCTGGCTAATCCTCTCCCATCCCCCGCCAAGACCTCTTGGCAATTAGGGCTGAGGGGGCAGGAAGGCAGGCCCAGCTTCTGAAGCCCCCCCCCCTCAGGGAAGTTCTTCCTTACGTCTGACTGGTGTCCTCTCTAGCTTTGGCCCTTGTCCCAAGGGCAGGGGTGGGGGATGTGTCCAGGGGGACGAAGGGACATGTTGGGTGTTTCCTGAGAGGTCGTTCGCTGCAACGAGGGGCACGGAGTTTTCCGGACCCCTCTGCTGGGTCCCCGTTTTCCCCCCGTTGTCTTCCTGCCAACTAAATTGTCTCTACACTGCCTCCTGGGTCCAGGTTTCTGCCTCGGTTTCCCTCTTTTCTCTTTCTTTGCCTATTACTCGCGCCCCTGACTCTTAGTCTCTGTGTCGTGCATCGAACTCCAACTTCGCCCATTTCCTCTTCTCCTCTTGTTGCTCTCTTTCTCCCTCCCTCCCCTCTTTCTTTGTCTCCCAATGCCCCTTGGTCTTTGTTTTGGGTCTCCACGCCTCACCTTCTCTTTCCTCTGGGCAGCAGGCTACGCAGCTCAGCGCACTTGCCTGTGTACCCGCCACTCCCCTCCCCTCCCCTCCCTTCTCCCTTCTCTTCTCTTCCCTTCTCTTCTTTCCTCTTCTCTTCTCTTCTCTTTTCTCTTCTCTCTTCTCTCTCTCTTTCCCCCCATGCCTTCTCTCTGTGATTCTGTATCTCTGTTTTGGACTCCGTCTCTCTCTCTCTTTCCCTGCCCACCCTCACCCCCTCTGTCTCTCAGCCTGTGTTTCTCCGCGCCTAGCCTTGTTCCTCTGTCCTTCCTTAGCTAGCCCTGCCTCTCTCCGTCTCCAATCTCCCTTCTCGTTTCTCTCCTTCCCTGCCTCTTTCTTTCTTTCTCTGCACAGTTCCTTCCCTTCTGTCTTCCTCCCTGCCCTGGCACCTCTCTCTTTCTGTCCTTGTCTGCTCCCCGTGCCTTCTTCTCTCTGTGCCTCTCTCCTCGAGGCTGTCTCTCTGGATGCTAACACCTTCCCGGGCTCCTGGTCCCCACAGGGATGTGTTCTACTTCCCCATTGCACACACCCCCACACGCATGCACATGCACACCTGTACCTGTGCACACACACACCTGTACCTGTGCACACCTGCTGGTCACTGTGTCTCACTCCAAGAGACCCTTCCATCCCGCACCCACCCTCACCCAACCCCTGCTGGAGAGACTAAGGAATCAGGGTGGGTCTCATTAGCTTGAGGACCGGGGGTGGCCCTCTGACCTCAGTGAGCAGTTAGGACACTCCTGGTGGGAGAATCCCGTCAGAAGCAGACCTCCTGGCCCCAGAGCAGGGGAAGGAAGGGCGGCTCCGGGGTCCAATCCAGGGAGGAACCTGGGTTTCAGATGGTCGAGCACGTGGCCTGGGGTCGTCAGGCCCAGTTCAAGCAGGTGGCCTGGGGTCGTCAGGCCCAGTTCAGAGCCTCTTCTGAGCTGGACCTCCTGGGATGAAAGGAGCTCTTTGCTCATTTCTCATCTATGCCCAGTGACTCAAGCCGAGACCTGACTTTTGGCCTCCCACCCCACCCCCACATCCAGTCTATCCATAAGTCCTGTCATCTCTTCTTTTAGATAATTGTCCTAATGAAAACTGCAAAACATTGCTGAGAGAAATTAAGGAACGCCCAAATCAATCATGAACTATGTCATGTTCATGGATTGGAAAACTCAATATTGTTATGAAGTCGGCTCCTCAAATTAATCTTGAGATTCATTGCAAAATCCCAATCAAAATGTCAGCAGGAATTCCTGAAGAAATTGACAAGCGGATTCTAAAGTTTAAATGGATACATAGAGGGTCTGTAATAGTCGAAACAATCTTGAAAAAGATCAAGTTAGAGAACGTACGCTACCTTACTTCAAAACTCGTTATTACAGAGCTACAGTAATCAAGACAGTTGATATTGCATAAAGGTGGACAAATATATCAATGGGACAAAATAGGCAGTTCAGAACTTGACCAAAATTTTATGTTAATTGATTTTTGACAGAGTCCAAAGCATCAGAGAAATGAAAATATTTTCAGTAAGTTATGCTGAAACAACTACATATCACGTGTAAAAGAAGAAAAGGAAAAAGAAACCTGATCCTTCCCTCACACCATACACAAATATTAACTTGAGATGGATCATAGTCCTAAATGTGAAAGGCAAAATTTTAAATCTCCCAGAAAAAAAGAGAAATATTTTCTTGACCAAGGACTAGGCAAAGACTTCTTGGGACACAGAAAACAATAACCATAAAAAAGAAAATTGATAAATTAGACTTCACTAAAATTGAAAAATTCTGCTCTCCATTAAGTTAAATAAATGCAAGTCACAGTCTGCCAAAAAGAACTAGCAAAACATGTCTGGCAAAGACCTTGTGTCCAGAATACAGAAGACTCCTACAACTTGGTAATAAAATGGCTTGAAGAGACACTCCACAAAAGAAGATACACAAATGGCCATTACCCACACAAAAATATGCTCAACATTATTAGTCATTAAGGAAATACAAATTAAAATCATAAAGAGATACCATGATCCAGTCACCAAAATAATTAAAATGAAAAAGACTGTTCAAGGAGCATGATATACACAACCTACTCTCAAATGTTCAGAAAATGGATAAATAGATAAATAGATAGATGGAGAGATGAATTTATGGATTGACAGGTAGAATTATATGGAAATGTGGCATACTGTTAGAACTGGTGGATCGGGGTATTTGGAAGAGCAGTCTCTTTGAGTTCTCGGTTTGAGTTTTCCCGGAGCGCCGAGGGGCGTGTTTACAGCAGCAGGGAGTGGCTTAGACCGCGGGGCAGTGCGGGGCGCGTGGGGCGCGCGTGGGCGCTGGAGGACGCTTAGACGGAGTCGTTTCAGGAGTTGCCCAGCCCAGGCTCTGCCGCCAGCTCGGGGGCTTCTCACGCCTGCCTCCCTGTCACCCTCTATAGCATGCCCACCCTTTGATTTTCAGCAAAACCCTCATCGCCCTGTTCACTGTCTGCCCCTGTCCCAGGAACGGAACTCCAGGAGGGCAGGGGGTTTGTCTGTCCAGTCTACGGGTGTAGTCCCCAGTGCCTGTGACAATCCCCTTACATGGCGGGGTCAAGAAGTACCCATGGAATGAATGAATGAATGGCCAAGGGACAGAAACAGATGCAGTGACGTGCACAGGGGAGAGGCATGGTTTGGTTTTGTTTGTGAGTGCAGCAGGCGGGAGTGAGGTTAGACTCTGGGACTGCCCGAGGGTGTCTGGGACACTGGGTGCCTCAGGGTTCACATAACCGGTGAGCCGATTCATTCAGGATCTGACTGTCCCACGAACCCCGGCTTTCCCACGCCACATCTGAGAAGGGGCACATCTGCCCCGGCTCCAGGGACAGAGGGGCAAAGGGGCTGACAGAGAGGGTCTCGAGCCGGTCGAGCCCAGGAGTCCTGCCCAGGGCTGACGTGGGGCTGTGGTTCTGGGTGTAAGTGTGCGCCAAGGGCCCCTCCCGTGACGTCGGGGGGCCCCGGTCTCCCCCCTCTGCAAAGTGGGGACAATGACAAGTTGTCACCGCGACCCAGTGAAAGGAGCCGCGGGAAGCGCGAGCCGCAGACCCGGCCCCTGGGGAGCGCTGGGGGGGGGGGGGGGGCGCGGGCCTCGCCCCGCTTCGGGGGCCTGGGAGGATTGGGGGCAAGGGCAGGGCGCCGGGGCCCAGCCTCCGGGGTCTCTTGGGCTCTGCCCCTCACCCCAGGTGACCTCGGGAACTGAGGGGACACCCCCAGCCCGGTTCCTCCCCCGAGAAGGGGTGGCTCCGCGGGCCTGCAGTGAGCGCCCCCAGGGCTGCGGCGGCAGCAGGAGGGGTGGGCCGGGGGGCCTCGGGCTGGCGGGAGGCGCTGGGTCAGCCCTGGCCCTGCCTCGGCCCTGTGAGAGGGCTCCCAGCCTCAGTTTCCTCCTCGGTAAAGGGGGGGAGGGCGGTTGTGTGACAACAGGACCGGTCTCCAGGAAGTTTTCCCTGGAGGACCAAGGCCCTGGGCGCTGGGGAAGCAGCTGGAATCCCCTCAGGTCCTTATCAGCATCAGCTGCCTGACGGCAGGCAGCCCCTTCCTGCCCCCAGGCTCAGTTTCCCCACCTGTAGGATGGGATCATCTCAGGGTAGCGGTCCAGTGGGTGTGAGCTTTCAGGCCTCACCGCTTAGGACTGCCCTGGGGGTAACCGGGGGTTGCTCAGCTCCCTGGAGCAGCGCCGGCCTCGCAGGGAGGTCCCAGGCAGGGCTCTCAGCCCCGCCTTTAGCACCGAGACCTCCTGGCCTTGAAGTTCAACGCAGCAGCCGAAGCCTTGAGCAGGCATCCCACAGATGAGGAGAGCAAAGTGCCTAGAGAGAGATCCAAAAGGGCTTGGTTTCATCAGTCATCTAGAGAAATGCAAATTCAAAAATCACCTCTAGCGCCCACCAGGAGGCTAAAAGGAAATACCGACACTACCACGTGTTGGCGAGGATGTGGACAGTCAGAACTCTCACACATTGCTGGCCCTTCGGAAAAGCAGCAACATTTTTGAAAGTTGAGCCTGTGCCTCCTACCATGTGACCCTGCGATCCCAACAGAAGTGTATACTCACTTCACCAAAAAAAATAAGAATACTGATTACACCCCTATCCCAAATAGTCCCACCCCAAAGGTTATCCAAATGCCCCCAAATAGAAGAACGGATGTGACTCGTACTTCGTATTCCCCAGAGGACGCCTGAAACTCGTTGGTCTCAGGACCTCTTTACATTCTCAACAATTATCAAGAACCAACGCGTTTTGATTTATAGTGTGTATATCTGTTGCTATCTGCAGTATTAGAAATTAACACTGAGGAATTTTCTTAATGTATTTATCGATTCCCTTAAAATAAAAAAAATACATTCCACCTTAACATAACGTATTTTTTTAATGAGCGATAACTGCACGTCCGCTAACGGGCAGGTGGCGGAGAGCACAGGCGCGCAAGGCTCGCTCGTGTCTGGCTGGGTCCTCCCCGTGGCCTCTGCAGCTTGTCTCCTGCGATGCCGCGCGCCGTGCAGACTCTGGAAAACCCCGCTTCCCGAGGACAACTCACGTTTTGGCATTGTTGCCAAAATCGTTTTGATCTTGTGAGCTCCCCGAAAGGGTCTCGGTGACCCCCACGGGGCCCTTTGAGAACAGCTGCTTTGGTGCAATGAAGATCATTAGCTCATCGGACAGGCAAGCCGTGGGTGAATCGCACAACCCGATACCGAGTGAAAGAAATCAGACATACAAGGGAGAATGCGAAGCCGGGGAGAGTCTACGTTATGATTCCGTCTGCAAGAATTACCAAAACCGGCAAACCGAATCTGAGATGTTAGAAGCCAGGCTGACGGCTCCATTACCCTGTGGGTGGGAGGGGGCTGTGAGAGGAGTTGGGGGCTGGTAGTTCATTTCTTGATCCAGGGACTGGTAATTGAGTGTGTTCCTTTTGAGAAAATACTTCAAATGTACTTTTCTGCGTAGATACAAAAATATGTGTGGGGGGAGCAGATGTAGTTCACGTGGTTGAGTGCCTGCTTCCCACGTACAAACAAACAAGTGCCAAAACCAACTCTCATTGGGGAGCGGATGTAGCTCAGTGGTTGAGTGCCTGCATCCCACGTACGAGGTTCTGGATTCAATCTTGGTACCTCCTAAAAAATAAAATATACACATACATATAGACTCATATAAAGAAATATATATATATAAAGAGCAAGTTGATCCTCATCATTTGTGGCATCTATATTTGGGACTTCACCTCCTTGCTAAAATTTATTTGTAATTCCCAAGTCAATGCTCTAAAGCTCTCGCAGTCCCAGGGATGTGCACAGGGTAGCAGGGAAAAAGTGGGGGTCGCCCGGCAGGCACGTTCCCAGCTGAGGTCAGCCCAGGCAGCGCTCTCCGTCTTCTTGTTTCAGCTCTCATCCTGTCAGCAAGTGTCCTTTTTGCAGTTTATTCACTACCACGTTTCCCACTTTTGTGCTTCCTGCGGGTGATGTGACTGTTTACCATGCCCCCGCCCACCCCGGCATAAAGCTGAAGGGCTGCCTCCTGCTGCTAGGCACAAGAAGGCTGCCACGTACCTTACAGAAAATACACGTGTGAGATCCGCTCCGTTCAGGCGTGAGCCACAGTGCTGGTGGCCGGAGGCCAAAGCTAATGGAGCAACACCGCATTTTAAATAGGCAGCTTTAAACAGAAACACACATACAGGGGTAGACGCGGCTGTGTAACGTAATACCCGGGCTCCCGCGGTGCCTTTAGCCTGTGGCGCTGGACGCTGGGGACAAACGGGGTTCCCTCAGGGGGCAGCAGGTGGAGAATGACCAACCTTTCCAGTTTTCCCAGAGCCACCCTGGTGTTGGCATGAAAAATCCCACATCCCAGGAAGCCCCACAGCCCCAGGCAAACCGGCAGAGGTGATCGCCCCACGGCTCTGGGGAGGGAATGTTTCCCAAACGTGGGAGCATATTTCATTGCTTTTACAACCAGCTCCTCACTACCAGTGAGTAAAGCTGAATCGTCAGCTCCGGGGGCGAGGAGGCCCAGCTCCAGTCTCCACAAGGGGAGACCTGAGAAGGAAGCAGCTCACACGGAGACTCGAAGCTGATCGATGTGAAAAACAATACTTGGAAGGAGCCGGCGGAGCTCAGCGGTTGAGCTCCTGCTGTCCTACACCAGGCCCCGTACTCCCTAAATATTTAGGCCTAGATTGTTGCCCACTCAACACTGTGCCCTCACTACCCTGCCAACCATCCTCTAGATGAGACTTCCCCCAAGACCCTCACTCCTCACCAGCTCAGCCCGGGTCCTGCTTAGCCATGACCTACCCCCACCAAAACATAAAAATAAAAAGTTGCAAGATGTCTCACCTCAAGCATAGACCCCAGGGCTGGGCACGGCCCGCTGGCGAAGCAGACCCCTCCCAAAATATTCCCAGCCCAGGAATCCCCAGGTCATCCCAGAGGGCCCTGGCCAGACACCCCAAATCTGCACCCTCATTCCCAGTCTTCAAGCCCCCGCCCCTGACTCCCCAAGGGCCGGAGATAGCCGAGTGGGTCGGAAGCGGGATGATTTCTCAGGCCCCAGGAAACCCCTTCCTCCACTGTCCTCGCCTGGACCCGGTTCCACGTCCTAATACCAGCCCACCGGCAGGGGAACCCTTACTGGGAACTGAGTTGGTCAGTAGATTCATAATAAACTGCAAAAGCAACGAGCAACGCGGGCACTCCCTAGCCCTTGAAGTACTTCCTAACCAGGGAACGCCGCCTCCACCTTCGGGCCTCACGGGAATCGGAGCCCCCCTCCCCCCTCTACCCCCACCCCCCTCTCCCCCCTCCCCGCCCGGTCCCACCTTCCTCTGTCGCCCCCTAGCGGCGGGTCCCGGCTCCTGGGCCTCCCGCCCCGCGTTCTCGGTCTCTGCCCTGAATTCATTTAGCAAATGCTCTAATCCTCTTAGGCCAGCCTCGGCAGAGCAGAGAGAGAATTAGATGACATTTGGGGTGCGGTGGGGGTGGGGGGGGGAGACATGTGACAGCTGTGTGGGACGGACTGCCGGGGGATCGTGAGCGCTCCTTCTGCTTATCAGAGAGACCCTGGAGGGGGATGGAAACAGCAAGTCACACTCAGAGACCCCATGAGGAGGCGGAGGGTCGGAGAGGTGGAACTGAGGGCAGAGAGGAGGAGACTGGAGGTCAGAGAGCGTCCTGGAAGCAGAGATGGCTTTCTCCCCATGCCCGGAAAGTGCTTTCCCAGCTTAGATTCTCACTCTGAGCCTAACAATTCTGCCTGCGTTTTTGGATCATCTCTCCTTCTAAAGGAACCCTATTTTCTCCTCCAGAATTATCAATTCTTGGTGTGTGTTTGTAAAGAGCTATGTTAGCAGTTCATCCTTACTCTTTCCTCTTGACCGGGGTGAACACAGCCGGGAAAGGCAGGGCAACAATGCCCTGGGATTGCCCTAAAGGAACTCTCCCTAAGTGTACAGCAGGACAGACAACAGTGAGACTACAGAAGGACTTCCCGGAGCAGAGGAGAACGTAACCCTACCGGGCACTCAGTTTTCCTTTAGCATCTTGTGAAAGCCTTGGATCTCTCCCGGACGATACCATTCTGCTGATACCCCAAGATCAAGAGGCGCTTCTAGACTCAGCTGTTTGGGCAGGGAAGGGAAGCAGCCTCAGGCTAACAATTCCCACACGGCTGGCACTTTATCGGGAATGTTCTGACCCTCCAGCTTAGATCAGAGCCGCTGTGTTGCCTCTGCATAGCCCCCCCTCTAATGTGAGTTGGCTCTTAATAGCCTATGCTGTACGCTTTACTATTTCAAGAATGACCATAAAGAGGAGGCAGACAGCAAGATCTAGAGACACAGAAACCCCAACAACAGAAAGACGGACCACGAGGTCCCAGAAGGCAAGGACCAGCCCGTGTCTCTCCATCTCCCCACACTGTCTGCAAAGCCCAGCCCACTCCGCTTTGCCCGAGCCCCTCCCGCGGTCCCCACCCCACACGCCCCTTTGCCCGATGGACCATCGAGGCAGGGAGCAAATGGTCAATCACTGGGAGGCCCAGGTCAGAGCTCGCCAGGGAGGGGGTAAAAGAGCAGATTAAGGAATGAGTGGCGGGACAGAGAGCCATTGTGTGTCTGGATTGAAAATAATTGGCTTAATCACATCCACTTACTTCATCCTCACCTCCCCCTCTTCACCCAGGCAGATTCCAAGCCGCAGACCCCTGCCCCGCTGACCGTCATCTGGGAAGCTCAGGAAGGAGCCCTCAGCGCCTCCTGCCACCCCAGCTGTCCTAGGGCGGGCTCTGGCCGTCTGGACATCCATCCCGGAAGACGGCAGGCCCGGGGGACCCCGCTCCCTGCGGGCGGGAGGGCAGGGCCTCGAGGTCCTCCAGTGTAGCATCCAAAGCCAGAACTTTTTCTTCTTTTCTTGCTTGAAAAATTAAAAGAAAAAAAAAGCAGTAAGATATAGAGAAAATGAACTTTCCCCAGAATTCCAGGGTAATTAATTTTCTAGGTCTTTTTGTTAATTTAGGCATATATAATTGGTATGTGTGTATGGTTACATAACTATATATGTATTTAAAAATATAGAAAGAGATATAAATGTAGATGTGTGTATATTTTTGCAGGTGTTTATTAAATGTATTCATTGTTAAAAATAAACAATCATTTCACGCCAAAAACTGCAGACTCATTCCATCATTTAACACATCCTTACTGTTCCTTAAGTGAAATTAGCCAGACACAAGAGGACAAATAATGTCTGATTCCACTTACATGAAATACCTAGGATAGGCAAATTCTTAGAGATAAAGTAGATCAGAGGTGTAAGAAACAAAGATTAGTTTAGTTTTCACATAAAGGAAGAAAATAATGATTAATGTAACCTGGAAGCCTACTGCCTCAGTCTCCCACTCCCGGATTAAACAGCAACAAAGGAAACCAGCTTAAGCCAGTCCTATAAGCAATAAAAAGATGCCCAAGAAAGAGCTAAGTCAATACCAACTCAGCACTAAATTCCATTCCTTATTTGACAAAGGGGAGCAGGTAAAAACTAAAGTGGTTGGAATGTGATGGCGGAAGCGGTTAATCACAAACTTTTGCGTGGGAAAGCGAGATCTTCTCGGACAGGCTGTAACTTCTGAAGTATCCAATCTATGGAGAAACAGAGGAAGGGCTTGCGCGCTAGGCTTCGGGGTATAAATTGTGTCATTTTTCTTTGTTCTGGGCGCCAGCCATGTTTTCTGGTTGTGCGCCCCTTCTTGCAAGATTGAGAATAAATTCTTTTCTTCTCCACAATAGGGTGAGCCTTATTTTCTTCCAGAAGAAGATTTCTTTCTAACAGAGGTTCCCCCCACACTGGAGGAGATGGAAGTGCGGGCACTTGTGCTTGGGGTGATAAAGTTTTGGTAACGGATGGTGGTGATGGAAACACAACATTATCAAAGTAATTAATGCCACTGAATTTTACACTTGAAACTGGTTAAAACAGCCCATTTTTTGTTTATATATGTGTCTGTATATATATATATATATAAAACCACAATAAAAAATTTCAAATTTTTTTAAATTTCCCGCATGGGCATGGGGGAAAGAAACTAACAGGGACTCTACTCAGAAAACTCATTTATTTCAGGAAAAGGACAGAAATCCACCAACCAAACAAAGGAAATCCAAAAATGCATGTAAAATGATCAATTGTTCATAATAATTCTCTCTCATTCCTTCCCCCCTCCCCAGGCAGCTCCCTCATCTGTTTGCTCACTGTCTGCTTTTCCTTTTTAGGAGGCACCAGGAATCAAACCCGGGACCTCCCGTGAGGGAGGTGGGTGCCCAACTGTTTGAGCCACATCCGCTCCCCTCCCTCATTCTTTTAACCGTTAATGAGCATAAAGTTGCCACAAATTACGTAGCTCTTCCCTTGTTCAGGGGCATGTGGCTCTCATTAATTCACGCTTATTGATACACCGAGTCGCAGTATACATTTGTGCTTGTTCTTGGGAGTGGGGCTAGACTTCTCCCAGGAGAAATCTCTTACAATAAAACCACTGGGTCCAGTGAAATGCACATTTTATCCTTCAACAGATGTCACCAACCCTCCAAAATCTCTGACCAACTTCACATCCATACGCAGCATGAGAAAGCCACGTTCTCCACCCAGGCCTTCCTTCTTTGTCGATCCCACGGGCCACGTAACAACCATTGCTTTGATTTATATTTTTTATAGAGATAAAATTCACATCATTTAAAGTCCACCCGTTTTCAAGTATATGACTGCGGTGTTTTTTAATATGTTCACTGTGCTGCGCAACCATCGCCACAGTCCACTTCCAGAACATTTCCATCCCTCCCGAAAGAAATGCCGGGCCCGTCAGCGGTCACTCCCCATGTCGCCTGTCCCCAGGCGCTGGGCACCACTGATCAACTTTCTGTCTCTATGGGTTTGCTGACCCTGGTCATTTCACATCAGTGGAATCACACAATAGGGGATATTGTGTGTCTGGCTTCTTTCACTTGGCAAAATGTCTTCCAGATTCATCCACACGGTAGCACGTATTAGAACTTCATTCTTTTCTGTGCACCTGAATAATATTCCCTTGTATGGATATAGCACATTTGGTTCATCCATTCACCAAGCGATGGACATTTTGGTTGTTTCCACTTTCTGGTTAGGATGAACAGCGTTTCTATGAACATTCGTGTATTTTATTAATGTTTTTATCAAATATTATCAGTGAGCTTGCCCATCTATTTATACCTTTAATAGCCAAATAAATCACTACCCTGAGAAACCTTTTAAGGGCAGAGACATTGCTTTTTCTTGGGAACACCACTGTGTTTCCAGCACAAATGTGACACTGTGTTAGATGCCGAGTATATTCTGGTATATTCTAACACAGAAAACTAAATCGCAGTTTAAAACTATGAGATAGAACTGTAATTACAATGTCCGTGTGTTCTCTTTCATTTTGAATCTGATTACCTATCATTTCCAGCTCCCTGGGCTGCAAGTCTGGTCGCGCAGGCTCTCTCCTGGCCCCCTGGACCTGCAGAGTGGGTCACAAAGGAGGCGGGTTCAGCCTGGTGTTTTCACACTAGATGCACCTTGGCTCTCAGGAACCAGGCTCCTGAGCCTGACATGTGAACCAGAAGCCGGTCCATTCATCACAAGGGAAACCACCAGCCGTCCACCTGAGTCCCCATCAGACCTCTGCAAGGCCAAAGAAGCCAAACCATCATCACCATGACAACGGTCATGTCCAAGCCTCCCCTTGGCTGGGTAACTGGGCGGGGACATTGAGAATGACCTGAAAGAACATAAGAATGTTGGACAGATGGATGGAGAGATGGAATGTCACAGGGAATGTGGCAAAACGTTGATGGTTGGTGGGCGTTGGTCTCTAGGTGGGGCGTGGGTGCTGGAATTCTTTGTATGGGTTTGTTATCCTTTTTGCAACTGACCTGTAAGTTTGAAATTACTTCAAAGTAAGAAGAGGTTTAAAAAAAAAAAAATGTCCTCCAGGTAGAAGATGGTGGGCGGGCTGGAGAGGTTCCAGGGAGTGGGAAGTAGAATGCTACCCCGAGTTGAGAAGGGGGTGAAGAAAGAGGCAGGGGCGAGAAGTAAGAATGCCACCTGGGGTGGGGCAGGAGGCGCATTGTCCTGAGACGGTGATCCCACACCTACCGCCTGATTTTCACTCTGCCTCCGAGCAATACGCCCTCCACACCTGGGCTGAGAGCTACCTGGGGCTGCAGGAAGAGGTTGTCTTGGCTCTGGGGTTTTCCCAGCTCCCAGCAGAGGCCAGGACACAGTAGCTGCTCAATAAAAGGATTCGCGGAGCCGACTGGCTCAGGCGGTTGCGTGCAGTTTCCATGTACTAGTCCCAGAGTACAGCGGAGCCTTCGATGAAAAAAACGAAATCGCCTTACGGAGCTTGGGGAGCAAATGTAGCCACTTCCCATGTACCAAGTCCTGGGTTCATTCCCCGGTACCGCCTAAAAATAAATAAATACAAGATTCACCCAACAAAACACATAGGGAGGGGCGGGAACTTCAGGGCGGAGGTAAAAGAAGGAGGGTGCCAGGGCCGGGAGGGTGGGTCTGGGTGGGCGCGTCGTGGAAGATGGGATTTAAACTCCAGACCCTGAGCGGCGGCCTCCTGCGCAGGAACAGAGCAGAAGGGCCGAGGCAGCCGTCGCAGGACCTCATGGGTGAGTGGGAGGTCAGAGGCCTCTGTGAAGGCCTGGGCCCCGGGACGCAGCGGCGAAGGCGGGAGCCTGGGGCCAAGGCTGGGGGGCCCCCGGGCGCGCGGAGGACTGAATCCATCCAGCAAGGCTCCCTGCGCCGCAAAGTGGGGGCGGGATCCCGGGGTTTGGGGAGTGAGAGTAAATGAAGCCGCGGAGCTGAGCAGAGGCCTCGGCGGTGGGTGGAAGGGCGCGGGGGCAGGGGGAGGCGGGAGCAGCCTCGGCCGTGGCCGCGTCATAGCGGAGGAGCCTCTGCCGGGCCCATTTCAGGGATGCGGACACTGAGGCCCAGAGGCGGGCAGGGCCTGGGGGCCGCAGGGCTCAGGTCCGGGTCTCAGCGCAGGGCCTCGGGCCAGACGCCCCCCTCTGGCCCCGCGCCGCCTCCGCCTCCAGGGCCCGAGCCCCCCGCCTGCTCCCAGGGCCTGGCCCGGGGGCGCGGGGATGGGGGGAGCCCCCGGGCGGCGGGGCTGCCTGTAGGCCGGGTGTGACCCCTCACCCCGCGCAGAGCCCTCGGCAGCGTCGGGCGCGCTGCGGCGGCGGCGGCAGGAGCGCACCGTCTACAGCGCGGAGCAGCGGCGGGAGCTGGAGAGGGAGTTCGCCGCGGGCCAGTACCCGGCCTACGAGGAGCGCAGCGCGCTGGCGGCCAGGCTGCACCTGGACCCGCGCCACGTGCAGGTCGCGCCCGCCGCCCGCGCCCCCGGCCCCCACCAGAGGCGTCCCCCACCAGAGCGCCCCCCACCAGAGGCGCCCCCCAACAGAGCGCCCCCCACCAGAGGCGCCCAGTACTGCCCCCTCGCGCCGCCGGCTCCGCGCCCCCGAGCCGCCCCAGGCCCCCACCCGGCGTCTCCCTGCACCAGCTCAGAGCGGCCCTCTGGGGCCTGGGGCCCCTCTGGGGCAGACCCCTCCCTGGGCTCCTCCGCCCCCGGGTGCCCAAGCCCTGCCCCTCGGGCACCCTCCCCGCCCCCTCGGCGCCCTGAGCCCCAGGGTCCTTCTCTTGCGGTCTGCGGGCGGGAGGGGGCGCATCTCCAGCAGCAGCCTCGCTGCAGGGCGGACGGGGTGCGCGGGGCCTCCCCTCACAGCTCCTCACGCCCCCTGTGTCCCCCCCACCCCCCAGGTGTGGTTCAAGAACCGCCGCGCCAAGCACTCGCGGCAGGTGAAGCAGCAGCAGCCGCAGCAGCGAGTCCCCGAGCAGCTGGGGGCCCGCGACGGCCCGGGGCCCGGAGCCCCTGCCCCTGCCCCCCCTTCCCCTGCCCCTGCCCCTGGCCCTGGCCCTGCGGGTCCCGAATTCCCGGGGGGCCCAGCTTTCTGCAGCCGCCCTCCCCCGGGCCCCGTGGGAATCTTCGCAGCAGTAGACCCGTTTGCCTCCAGCCGGGGCCCGTCCTGGGGGGGCCCGCGCAGGGCGCTGCGGCTGCGCCAGCCCCCGCCCCCGTCTGGGCTCAGCACCCCCAGGGCTTGTCGCCAGAGCCTGCGTTAGCCCCCGACTTCACAGGTGTCCTCGCACCCCAAGACCCCTTCGGGAGGCCCCCCGCCTTCCCCAGGTCTGGGCACCGAGTGGCGCCTGGCTGTGTGGTGGCAACTGCTCCTGCACCAGGACCTCACTGAACTCCTGGCGCGGCTGTCCCTGCAGCGTCCTGCGGGTGCCGCGGGGAGCCGCGGGCACAGCGGCGCCTGTGGCGGTGGCTGGTTGGTCTCCGCCGGCTTCTCCTGCACGAGGTGAAGGTGGCGCCATTCACCTCTGCAGCTGCGCTTGGGGCGTGCGCTTGTGCCACGCCTCGCTGCTGCGAATGTCCCGGGCTTGGCATCTGGGTGGCCCGTGGGCATTCCTGTCGGCTCCTGGGACTAGGAAGGGAACTGTCGCCCACGGTGTGCGCAGGTTGAGCGGATGCTGCCCAGAGCTCTGAAAAGCGCAGGGACCTGTTTGCAAACAGCTCCTGCTGGTCGGCGTCCTCGCCGACACGTGGGATTGAGACTCTGCAATGTTTGGGATCTGCTGACCCTGGACTCGGCTGTGCTTAGATACCCATTTCCCTGCTGATGGTGACGTTGAGCATTTCTGATGGGGCCTTCAGGACCCTCGTGTGAAGTGTCTATCAACATGTTTTTGTCCATTTTTCTTTATTAGAAATTATTCATAAATAACCGCTTGTTAATTAATGGTTTGCAAACATTGTACTCATTTGCACTGTTTATCCTTTCGTAGAATGTCTTTTGATTTCTTGATTTTAATATTCTCTTTTTTGTGCTTCTCAGACTGTGGTGATGGACCTGTTTTTCTTTTGTGTTGTTTTTGTGTTTTGTTGTGTTTTGTTCTTTGGCAGATGGAAATAGTTTGAGAGAAAATAAAATTATTAATAAAAATCTTTAAATGGAATTGACAATAATAAGCCACATTTTTAATTACTAGATTAAGTAGAACAAAAAATACATGGTAATTTGTCATAAAGTTTCTTAAAGCTGATTTCCACTTTATCTGCCTCATCAGGCACTGAAAACTGTAGAGAAGCGAGCTCAGTGTCATACTGCTTTGGAAACAGATCCGTTTGTTTTACTTTTCCTCTCTAGGGTTAATGCTTTTTATCTTTTTTTTTTTTTTAAGAAATCTTTCATTATCACATGGTCATATGGAATTCTAAAATTTTTATAATCATAACCTATCTTATTTGGGTCTAAAATACATCTAGAACTGATTGTGTATAATGTGAGGTAGAGATTCACTTCATTTTCTTCCTCATGGATTTTCCAGTTGTCAGTTTTCAGAGAAGCTCGTGATTTACTTTGTCATCGATCAGGAATCCAGGCCCCGGCTGTGGTGCCGCCTTGGCGCCCGGGCCTCGCGGGAGAGCGCGGGCAGAGGTGCCTGGAGCACGCGGAGCTGGCGGGGAGCGAGGAACCCCGGGCCGGACTCCCGGCCGGAGAGGCGGTGGAGAGCTTCCTGGCACTGCTGCCCGCCAGCCGTGGGGCTGGTGGCCCTCGAGGGAGGGCTGCGCCGGGACCTGCAGGATGACTCGCCCAGGCGGAGCCCTGCTGGGGAGCCGCTCCGCCTGCACCTGCTGGAAAGCGAGGACCGGGCTGGTGCGCAGGCGCGCTGTCCCCGCAGACGCAGCCCCGGGCCACCCCGGGCACCTCCAGGGGGCAGCCAGGAGCAGGTGCAGCTCTGGAACGACAGCCACCAAGAGCTGGACGGGAAAAGGCTGGCGTGGCCGCGCTGACCCCGCAGAGGCTCCCACCGCCTCCTCCGTCCACTCCGAGGGTCTGAAGAGCTGGAACTTCCCCAGAGAGGTTTGCCAGAAGCTGCAAGATTTCTCTCTGAGCGTGGGCACCAACGCCAGCAAGACCCAAAGGTGCAAGACCCAAAGGCGCGCCTGTTTGGAGAGGATCTTGAGGTCCGAGCAGGGCCGCGAGGGCCGTCAGGCACCCGCCAAGCTCATGTGCAGTTTGGGGACAGGCCTCTGCTGTCAGGAAGTAGGGAAAATGACCCTCCGAGGTCCCCGAGGCCACCCAAGGAGTTCGGGGGCCGCTGGCCCTGGCCCCAGAAACGAAGACCTCTCAGCGTCGCTGACTCCCAGGTCACTGCAGGGCACGGGGAGCTGGAGGCGGCTTCGGGCCTCCACGCTGCCTCTTTGCCCCCAGTCTGCCCTGGGCCTGGCCTCTGCCCCCTGACTGCCGGCAGCGACCTGGCGGACCCCACGCTGGCCGCCTCAGGACCGTGGCTGATGTCCCGCACTCCGGCATCCTCCACGGAAGTTTATTCCAGAACGGTCAGGAGCTGGACTTCACGATGCCCTGTCCGGACGCCACTGCGGCTGTGCCCCTCACGCCCTGGGCGACCCCAGCCCCACAGGACCCACTGACCCGCCCTGGGCGAGCCCCTGGAACGCGTGACTGGAGGGGGCTCCCGGCCTCAGCAGTGGGCCCGCAGGCGTGCAGGTGGGGGGCTCCCTGGCAACAGGGACCCCACTGCAGACTCCGGATTTCACCCTCCCACAGAGGGTTCCCTGAGCTCTCGGGACAGAGCCCTCCTGGTACCGGGTCTGCCATGGAGCTGCGCCGGCACCTGCCCTCTGGCCAGGAGCCACGGCCTGATGATCAGGCCTCCCGCGGCACCTTCTGGTTAGCACGGATGCCCTTTGAGTTTTCGGGGGCATCTGGGATGAACTTTTTTTTTTTTTAACTCAGGAAATTTAATATTAATGCAATAACTTTACTTAACCTGCCATCAATATTCTGATTTTTGCTTCTCCCAATAATAATCTTAATAGAATTTCATATTCCTAATAGCACTCTTTCTATCCAGTACAGGATCCAGCCCAGAATTACATACTGCATTTACTGATCGTTTCTCTTTAGTCTCCTTTCATATGCGATAGTTGCATAGCCTTCCTTTGCCCTTTTGGCATTTTTGAAAAATTCAAGTCAGTTATGTTATAAGATGTTCCTCGAGTTGGTTTTGTCTGGTGTTTCCTTGTGATTAGATGCAGGTGTTGCATACCCAGGCAGAGTCCTATGAAAGTGACGCTGTGTCCTTCTCATGTCTCCCGTCTGGAGGCGCACAGTGTGCATCTGCCCTTGATGTTGATAGTAGCTTTGAGCACTTGGTCAAGGTGTAATGAGACAGTATAGTTACTATTTACCCTTGACCCGCATCAAACTATCCCCTCTAGATTTAGCATCTGTATTAGTCAGTCGAGGGGGTGCTGATGCAAAATATCAGAAATCAGGGGTTTTTTTTATAAAGGGTAGATGCCAGGCCATAAAGCATAAGTTACTTCCCTCACCAAAGTCTATTTCCACGTATTGGAGCGAGACAGCTGCCAGGGCTCAGGCTTCCTGGGTTCCTCCCTTTCCCAGGCTTCTTTTTCCTGGGTCAGCGTTCCTCTCTTCCTGGGGCTGGCTTCTCTTTCCCCTGTGGGCTGACTTCCCGGGGCTCCAGCCTAAGGCTTCAGCATCAAACTCCAACATCAAAACGCCAACATCAAAAGCCCTCTGGGACGAGCTTCGAGCTTCGTCCTGCACCAGGCAGCACCCCAGGAGAAATGGAGGGCACTGGCAGGCCGTTCTCCATAAAGTTACAGAGCTTGATCTCGAATTAAAGAAGGCGGACCCCGGGGTTTCCAGGGACAGGCCCCCCAGAAGCTCTGAGGGCTTTTTAGCCCGCTGCCGTGTTTGAATAGCTTAATCAGCTACACCGTGCGGGGGGGAAAGCCCTTGAGAAATGTCACGAGATCAGAAGTCCGAGGAGGCCTCTTCCCACGCAGGCAGCAGTAGAGCAGAGTCCAGCTCCTGGGACAAGTCCTGCGCGGTTCAGGCCTCTGACAAGAGCACAGCTCGCTCACACCTTCCCACCTGCCCGGGGGTTCAAGGTACAAGACCCCACCACAGCAAGCGGGCCCTCGGCCACCTCCTGCCATTGCCGTGTTTGCGGGGGCTTCTCCCTGGAGTCCTGAGAGGCAAACCCGGTCGGGAATGGTCCCCGTAGGGTGGGATGTGGAGGCTTTTCACTTCAGGTTGTGATTCACATCGTTTGCAAAACAGCGTTACATTCAATTCCGTTTAATGTTTGGGGTGGGGGGGAAGGATCCATTAATGTATGGGTTGGTATCTAATACCTACATTTTGGATCAACAGCCTATATATCTGTGCACCAACAACATGCTGCCTTAATTACTAGAGCGTAAAAATAAATCTTGCTATGTGGTACAAGTCCCTCACCTTGATCTGTTTTTTCTTTTTAAGATTTTATTTATTTATTCCCCACACACCCCACCCCATTGTCTGCTCTCTCTGTCCATTCACTGTGTGTTCTTCTGTGTCTGCTTGCATTCTCATTAGGCAGCTCCGGGAACTGATCCTGGGACCCTCCTGAGTAGGAAAGAGGTGATTATTCTCTTGCACCACCTCAGCTCCCTGATCTGCCGCATCTCTTATTGTCTCTCCAGTGTCTCTTTTTGTTGCGTCATCTTGCTGCGCCAGCTCTCCTCATGGGCCAGCACTCCTGCACAGGGCAGCACTCTGCATGGGTCAACTCACCACATGGGCCAGCTCCCCTTCACCAAGAGGCCCTGGGTATCGAACCCTGGACCTCCCATATGGTAGGCGGGAGCCCAACTGCTTGAGCCACATCTGCTTCCTGCCTTGATCTTTTTAAAGAGTGGCTTCTCTTGGCCCTTTGCATTTCTATTAAATTTTTTAATGTGCATTTGTCAAGTTCCACCAAGAAACCTGTTGGAATTTTAACTGGAATTGCATTCTTTTTTTTTATTTAAAAAAATTATTAAATTATATCATGGGAAGCAGATGTGACAACTAATAGAGTGTCCGCCCACCATATAGGAGGCCCAGGGTTCACACCCAGGGCCTCCTGGCCCGTGTGGAGCTGGCCCATGTGGAGTGCTGCCGCGCCCAAGGAGTGCCCTGCCACGCAGGGGTGTCCCCCATGGAGGGGAGCCCCATGCGCAAGGAGTGCGCCCCGTAAGGAGAGCCGCCCAGCACAAAAAAAGCACAACCCATCCAGGAGTGGCACTGCACACACGAGAGCTGACGCAGCAAGAAAAGAGACACAGAGTCCCAGTGCCACCAAGAATGCAAGCGGACACAGAAGAACACACACTGAATGGGCACAAGAGAACAGACAACAGGGGTGGGGGGGAGGAGGAGAGAGAAATAAATAAAATAAATCTTTAAAAAATACAGTATATCATGCATATGTGAACACACAAACAATAAGCATATGGTAAAAGTTGTGAACTTACAGAACAAATGGGCATAACGTAGAGGACTCCCACGCATTACACCACTGAACCTTCACCCATGAATAGAGCTTGTCTCCCCATTCATTTAGGTCTTTTTAATGTATCCTTATAAAGTGTTAAAATCTAATCACAAGAGGTCTTGCAAATATTTCTACAGACTTAATTTTAGCACTCTGTGTTATTTCATGAGTTTTCACTTTTAAACTAAACCTTTTTATTTCAAGATAACTATAGATTTATGTGCAAGTGTAAGAAGAAATACAGAGATTGTGTACCCTTTACCCAACTGCTCCCAATGGTAATGGGTTTCCAAAGTATAATACAATATCACAGCTGGGATATTGACATTGATAGAGTCAAAACACAGAACATTCCATAACCACAAGAAACCCTGAAGTGGCTCTTCTATAGCCGCACTCTATCCTCACTAGAATTTTGTTTGATCGGCACTTTTTATTTTAGCAATTCTGATAGGTGCATAGTGGTATCTCATTGTGATTTTAATTCTCCTTTCTTTAATGACAAATGATGTTGAGCATCTTTTTATGTGCTTAGTTGCCATCCGTATATCTTCTTTAGTGAAATGTCTTTGCATGTCTTTTGTCCATTTTCTAATTGTGTTTTTTTTAAATTGTTGAGTCTTGAGAGTTCTTTATATATTCTAGGTACTAGCCCTTTGTCAGATATGTGACTTACAAATATTGTACAAATATTGTATCCTAGACTATAGCTTTTCTCTTCATCCTCTTAACAGGGTCCTCACAGAACAAATTCTTTTAATTTTTATGAAGTTTAACTTATTGGTTTTTCCTTTTATGGATGATATTTTTAGTGTCAAATCTAAAAGTTCTATAATTTTCTGTTTTTTAAGTTAGTGTTTGCCTATGGTGTGAGACTTAGGTAGAAGGTTAATGTTTTTACCTATGGATGGCTTATTGCCATTTGTTGAAAGGGCTATCTTTTTCTTCATTGAATTGCTCTGCAACTTTCCAAAACTATTTCTGGGTTCTCTGTTGTGTTCCATTGTCCCTCAACCAATAGCACACAGTCATGATTTCTGTCTTTATAAAATAAGGCTTGGAATCAGTAAGACTGATTCATTCAACTTTACTCTTCTTTTTTCCAAAATTGTTCTAGCTATTCTAGTTTCTTTGTCTTCCCATATAAGTTTTGGAATAACCTTGTCTGTATCTACAAAAAAAAAAAAAATCTTGCTGGAAATTTGATAGGAATTGAATTAAACCTGTATATCAATTTGGGGGAAATTGATATCTTTACTATGTTGAGTCTTGCAATTCACGAACAGGGTATGTCTCTCCATTTATATAGGTCTTCCGTAGTCTTCAGTACACAGGTCCCCCATGTCTATGGGGGAGCGGATGCAGCGCCTGCTTCCCATGTACGAGGTCCTGGGTTCAATCCCTGGTACCACCTAAAAAAATTTTTTTTTACATCTTATACTTGCCTTGTTAGACTTATCTTAATATTTCATTTGTTTTTGAGCAATTATAAATAGTACTGTATTTTTAATTTCAGTGTCTGTGTGTCCATTGCTGGCATATAGAAATACAATTGATTTAACTATGTCAATCTTGTATCCTGAGAACTTGCTACATTTACTTATTTATTCTTGGAGATTTTTTTTTAGGTTCCTTGGATTTTCTACATAGAAAATCACGAATAGGAGCAGTTTTAAATATTGCTCTCTGATATGTATGTCTTTTATTTCCTTTTCTTGACTTATTGCATTTGCTATAATTTCCAGTACTATGTTGCACAGGAGTTGTGAGAGCAGACATCCTTCCCTTATTCCTGATCTTAGGAGAAAAACATTCAATCTTTCACCATTATATATGTGAGCTGTAGGACTTTTGCAGATGTCCTTTATCAAATTAAGGATATTCCTCTCTATTCCTATTCTGAGAATTGGTATCTAATTTTGCCAGATGCTTTTTTCTGGATTGATAGAACATGCAGTTTTCTTTAGCCTGTCATACACTGGGTTTCACTGGCTGAATTGCAAATCTTGAACCAGCCTTACATCCTTAACATGAGTACCACTTGGCCATGGCAGGTAATTCTTCTGATACATTGCTGAATTCTTTGTTTGCTAACATTTTTTTAAGGATTTGTGCATCTATATTTATGATAAATATTGGGCTCTGGTTTTCTTTTTTGGTAATCTCTCTGGTTTGGCTTTGTTTTTAGGAATCTCCAGGGACTGAACCCAGGACCTCACACACATAGGCAGGCACTCAACCACTTAAGTTACATCTGCTCCCCTCTTGGGTTTGGGTATTGGGGTAACACTAGCTTTATAAATGAATTGGGAAGTGTTTTTTCCTCTGTTTTCTAAAAAAATTTGTATAGAATAGGTATTAATTTTTCTTTAATATTTGGTAGAATTTGCCAGTGAAACCATCTAAACCTGGAGGTCTCTTTTTTGGAAACCTTTATATTACAAATTCAATTTCCTTTACTATTCAAATTATCTATTTCATACTGTGTGAGTTGTGCTATTTGGTGTTTTTCAAGGAATTGGTTCCTTTCATCTAAGTTATCAAATGTATGTGTATAGAGTTGTTTGTAGTAGTTTCTTATTATCATCTCAGTGTCAGCAAGGTCTGTAGGTAAATTCCCTCTTTCATTCCTGATGTTAGTAATTTTTAAACTTTCTTTTTGTCAGTCTTGCTAGAAGTTTGCGAGTTTTATTGCTCTTTTCACAGAACTATTTTATTGATTTTCTCTGTTGTTTTTCTGTTTCTGATATCATTGATTTCTGCCCTTTATTGTTTCTTTCCTTCTGCTTGCTTTAGGTTTATTTTTATCTTTTTCTAGGTTCCTGATTATTAACCTGAGACATTTCCTCTTTTCTAATTCATGCGCTTAATACTATAAATTTCTCTCTCAGCACTGCTTTAATTGTGTCCCACAAAGTATGGGCTGAGATTTAATTTTAGTACTTTATGTAATCGGTACTTTATATTATTTCGTGATATTTTAAATGGTATATATATATATATTTTTAAAGATTTACTTTATTTATTTCTCTCCCCTTCCTCCCCCGCCCCGCCCCAGTTGTCTGTTCTCTGTGTCCATTTGCTGCGTGTTCTTTTTTGTCCGCTTCTGTTGTTGTCAGAGGCTCAGGAATCTGTGTCTCTTTTTGTTGCGTCATCTTGTTATGTCAGTTCTCCGTGTGTGCGGCGCCATTCCTGGGCAGGCTGCACTTTCTTTCACCCTGGGTGGCTCTCCTTGCGGGGTGCACTCCTTGCGCATGGGGCTCCCCTGCGTGGCAGGGCACTCCTTGAGCACATCAGCACTGTGCGTGGGCCAGCTCCACACGGGTCAAGGAGACCCAGGGTTTGAACCCGGGACCTCCCCTGTGGTAGACGGACACCTTATCACTGGGCCAAGGCCGCTTCCCTAAATGGTATATTTTAATTTCACTGTTTATCTGTTTGCCCTTTATATAGGAATCAATTGATATTTTTATATTTTGCATCCAGAAACGATTCTTCTGGACTTTATAAACTTTGAAAATCAGTAAAATTCAATCACCCTGAAAATGATTCCTGCACAACCAGAGTATATCCCTCCTTCCATTCTTCCCCGCCCCCCCCCCTTTCTCTGCGTCTCCTCACCTCAGGTGGGAACAATTTGCACCCCTTGCCTCTGTGCTTGCTGTGTCTTCTCCCATTTCCCCTCCTGATCCCCTGTGGTCCATCCTGACCCCGGGCTCTCCTCACAGCAGGTTCTCTGTCCCAGTTCTGCTCTCATTTAGCAAATGCTCCAATCCTCTTAGGCCGGGCAGCCTCAGCAAAACTTAGAGAGCATTAGGGGGGATTTGTGGCCACCAGTGACAGGCTGTCTGTGGTGGCAGGTGCAGACCACCAGGCTATAACGGAAACCCGTCCTGCTTACCACAGAGGCCTTGGTGAGGATGTACACAGAGAAACACGGTGAGGCCCCACAAGAGGAGGAGGGGCAGAGAGAGGGGAGACTGAGGCACAGGAGCTCCTGGCTCTTACCGCTACACCCCCTGGGTGCCCCCGGCCTGTGTCACTCTGTGGCAGGGCAGCTGTTCTTGATGCTCTCCTGTCCTTGCCAAAGGTCCTGGGAGGCCGGCGGCCCTAATCCCTGGCCGGCAGGGGGTCACACGGACGTCAGAGCGCCTTCCTGAGGGGACGTCTGAGCCCCGGGGGAGGCGGGCCGTCCAGCCGGGGTGCTCCGCGCTCCACCCGGCGAGTGGGCCCGGCCGGTCGAGCCTCGGGCCTGCGTGGAGAAGGACGCGTGGAGAGCGCGGGGGGCGCGCGTCACGCGGAGGCCAGCGAGTGGCGGGCTGCGCCCCGGGCTCGGCCCGCGGGACTGTCCCACCCGCCGGGACCCCCCGCCCACAGCTCTTCCCGAGCCGGGCTCCGCCGCGTGGCCGCGCTCGCTCGGGCCCGGGCTTCTCCCTGCGGGTGCCCCGGCCTCGCGGGGCGCGGCGCCCGCAGAACCCCGGCAGGCGCCCTTCTCGGCGCCCCCCGCCCGCCTCCTCTCCCCGCCGGCGGCAGCAGAGGGCGCTGCGGGCACCGCCAGGCGCCCCGGGCGCGGGCGCGGGCGCGGGAGCAGGTGCAGCCCCGCGCTACCCCCTCCCCTCGCCGGCGGGGGGAACCGCGGCCTGCGAGGTCCCAAGCACGCTCGCTGGCACCCGCCCGCGGGATCAACCCTGGAAAACCCTCCGTTGTTTTTTGCCCCCTCTTTGCCGGCGCTCAGCTCTCCACCTGGATCCTTCCTCTGCGTGTTGTTCTTCACCCTCAACCCCCACCCCGCAGCCCACAGACCTGCATCTGCACAGGCTCAAAGGACCCCCACCTCGTAACAGGGTCTGCGCTAGGACTTCAGAGGCCTTTCTCAGAGATAATCCAAAGCCAAAGCTTCTCCTCCCAACATGGGCCAATGGCCTTATGTTTCTATAACCAAAATCATATCACAGGGAGGCGGATGTGGCACGAGCCGTTGGGCTCCCGCCTACCACGTGGGAGGTCCCGGGTTCCTTCACCTTGCCTCCTAAAGAAGACTAGCAAGACAGCAAGCTGAGGAGTCAGGCTGTCTGAACAAGCTGACTCAGTACGATGATGCAGTGGGATGACACAGCCAGGAGACACAACAAGGAAACACAATGAGAGACACAACAAGCAGGGAGCAGAGTTGGCTCAAGCGATTGGGCACCCATGTGGGAGGTACTGGGTTTGGTGCCCAATGCCTCCTAAAAGTTAAAAGAAGAAGAGCAGACACAGAGAGCACACAATGAATAGACACAGAGAGCAGATAGCAAGCATAAACAATGGGGAGGCGGGGAGAAATAATTTTTTAAAAAAACACCTTATCACAGGGAAGCAAGTTTAGCTCCGTGGTTGAGCGCCTGCTTCACCTGTATGAGGTCCTGCGGTTCAATCCCAGGTACCTCCTAAAAAAAAAGTGTACATAGGAAAAACCCAATAGAACACACACACACAAATCAATTAAACTAATAAATGAATTTTGCAAGGACCCAGGATACAAAAGCAATATGCAAAAACCAACTATATTTCTATATATACTAGCAATGAAAATTAGAAAATGAATATTTAAAAATAATACTATGTACAATAGCATTTAAGAATTTTAAAATACCTAGGAAGAAATCTAATTAAAAATGTATTAACGTAACATTCTGTGTGATCTATTAACTTCAATTTTAAAAGTGTGTAATAAATAAATAAATAATAGTAAATAAATAAATAAATAGACAAAGGGGCGGGGGAGATGTGCAAGACACGTGATCCTGCAATTCTACTACTGGGTATATACCCAGAAGAAGTGAGAGCAGTGAAACAGATTATCTGCACACCGATGTTCATAGCGGCATTATTCACGATTGCCAAAAGTTAGAAACAACCCAGGTGTTCATCAACCAATGAATGGATAAACAAACTGTGGTGTCGTCACATGATTGAATATTATGCAGCTGCGAGAAGAAATGAAGCTGTAAAGCAATGACAACATGGATGTACCTGAAGGACGTTATGTTGAGTAAAGCAAGCCAGACACAAAAGGACAAATACTGTATGAGCTACTACGAACTAAGTTTATTGTGTAGCATATTGTATGATTACATTTATATAAAATGTTAATATTAATATAAATCAATTTTTTTAAAGATGTATTTATTTATTTCTCTCCCCTCCCCCACCACCCTGGTTGTCTGTTCTCTGTGTCTATTCGCTGCATCTTCTTCTTTGTCCGCTTCTGTTGTTGTCAGCGGCACGGGAATCTGTGTCTCTTTTTGTTGCCTCATCTTGCTGTGTCAGCTCTCCGTGTGTGCAGCGCCATTCCTGGGCAGGCTGCACTTTCTTTCTCGCTGGGCGGCTCTCCTTATGGGGTGCACTCCTTGCGCTTGGGGCTCCCCTATGCGGGGACACCGCTGCATGGCAGGGCACTCCTTGTGCGCATCAGCACTGCGCATGGGCCAGCTCCACACGGGTCAAGGAGGCTCGGGGTTTGAACTGCTGACCTCCCATGTGGTAGATGGACGCCCTAACCACTGGGCCAAGTCCGCTTCCCATAAATCAATTTATAAAGCTAAAATTAGACTAGTGGTTATGTAGGGCTGGAGAAGGCATGCTAAGGGGCATAGAGTTTTTCTTTCTGAAGTAATGAAATGGTTCTAAAAATTTTTGTGGTGATGAATGCACAACGTTGTGATTATACTAAAAGCCAAGATTATACACTTTGGATAAATCATATGGTATGTGAATATATCTCAATACAAGTGTTGAATAAAACAATTAATAGGGAAGTGGATGTGGCTTAAATGATTGGGCTCCCATCTACCATATACGGGGTCCTGGGTTCAGTTCCCAGTGAGCTGGCCCGCCCCGCGGTGAGCTGCCCCACTTCGCGAGCTGATGCGGCAAGGTGAAACAACAAAGAGAGACACAGAGGAAAGACAATGAGAGATAGAACAAACCAGGGAGCTGAGGTGGTTCAAGTGATTGACTCCTTCTCTCCCTCCTCAGAGGTCCCAGGATCAGTTCCCAGTGCCTCTTAATGAGAACATGAGAAAAGAAAAGCAGACACAGAAGAACATGCAGCAAATGGACACAGAGAGCAGACAGCAAGTGCAGGCGGGGGGGTGGGGGAGAGATAAAATAAAAAATAAATCTTAAAAAAAAAATGTGCAAGAATAGCCAGAAATAGCAGCTATGTGCAGGAGAGGAAACAAAGAGATTGAGAGATGAGGAGTTTTCTTGTCTACTTATTTGTCTGGTTTTTGTTTATTATTATTATTGAAATAATGAAAATGCTCTAATATGATTGATGTGATGAATGCACAACTGTGTGATTATACTAAATACCAGTGACTGTACACTTTGGCTGAATTGTGTGCTTTATTAATAGGTACCAATAAAATTGATTTGTTTTAAAAAAAAAGATGTGTAAGACATCTACAATTATCAAAATATTGCTGTGAGAAACCAAAGAAGACCTAAATAAATAGAAAGATATTCCATGTTCATGGATATTCTCCCCAAGTCTGTCTATAAATTCAATGCAATCCCAATCAAAACCCTGGCAAATTTTTTTTAAGTGTTGAAAAGTCAACCTTAAAATTATCTGGAAAGGCAGAGATGTAGAAAAGCCAAAACAATCTCAGAAAAGAACAAAGATGGAGAATTAATACTTCCTAATTTCAAAACTTATAAAGCTACAGCATAAAAGACTGTGCTATGAGCATAGAGACTGATGAAGAGATCAGTGAAACAGAAGAGAAAATCCAGAAATAGATTCTCATCTAGAGTCAACTTGTTTTGAGCACAGCATCAATTAAATCCAATGGGGAAGGAGGTAAAAAATGGTTCTGGAATAACTGGATAACTGTATGGAAAAAGAATGAACCTTGACTCCCACCTCACTCCTTATACAAAAATTAATTTGAGAGAAGCGGATATGGCTCGAGCAATTGGGCTCCCACCTACCACATGGGAGGTCCGTGGTTCTGTTCCCAGTGCCTCCTAGAGACAGCGAGCTCGCACGGTGGGCAGGCGTGGTGAGCTGACACAACAAGATGATGCAACAAGAAACACAAGAGGAAAAATATAATGAGAGACACAGCAAAGCAGGGAATGGAGATGGCTTAAGCAATTAGATGCTTCCCTCCCACACTGGAGGTCCCGGGTTCAATTTCCAGTGCCTCCTAAAGAAACAAAGAAGGTGAATAGACACAGCCAGTGCAAACAATGAGGAGGTGGGGAGAGAAAAACAATAAAATAAATCTTTTAAAAAAATTAATTTGAGATTGATCATAGGCCTATAAGTTAGAGCCAAAAATCTTCTAGAAGCATCTTTAGAAGAATATTTTCACAACCTTGGGGTGGGCAAAGATTTCCTGGACAGGACACAAAATGATAAATAGGACTTTGTCAAAAATAAAATTTTCTGCTCATCAAAAAGCACCATTAATACACTCAATAGACAAGCCACAAACTTAGACAAAATATTCACAATACATATATCAACCAAAAACTCAAATCTAGACTATATTTTAAAACTGCAGAAGTGAGAAAGTTAAAAAAAACAAACAAAACCTGCACACTTCAACAATAAAAGGCAAACTTGAAAAAAATGGACGAGGCCAGCAGATGGGGCTCAAGTGATTGGGCTCCCGTCTACGAAATGGGAGGCCCAGGGTTCAGATCCCAGGGCCTCCTGGTGAAGGCAAGCTGGCCCGTGTGGGAAGCTGGCACAGCAAGATGACGCAACAAAGAGAGCCACAGAGGAGGGACAGTAAGAGATGCAGCAGACCAGGGAGCTGAGGTGGTGCAAGAGATCGAGCACCTCTCTTCTACTCCGGAAGGTCCCAGGATTGGTTCCCAGTGCTGCCCAAAGAGAAGGCAAGCAGACACAGAAGAACACACAGCAAATGGACACAGAGAGCAGACAACGGGGGTGGGGGTGGAGGGACGAATCTCTTTTTTCAGAAGGAGGGAAAAAAGAAAAAATGGATGAAATACTTGAAGAGACATCACGAAAGAAGATATCGATGTCTGTTAGGAGAGACACCTAACGAAATGTGAGCCCACTTCAGCACAGGTGCCGGGGTCGCCAGCCAACACACAGCTCACACAGGCTCGAGTGGAAAGACGTGTCACCCACTTAGAGATGAGGTGGAGAAAATTCACCTGCGCTAGTGGCCGCCAGTGCCCCGTGGCCAGCGGCCTCAGTCCACGGAGCTGCCCCACGCACAGCTCCCCTCTCTTGTGTTCCTGTGCTGCCACAGTGGAGAAACCCACAGGGACAGGTATGCTCCCCAGGTGTGAGCTGGAGGTCGTGAAGCACGCCCGCCAGGTCAGGCTGTCTCCAGTGAGCGTTTCATAGGCCCAGGACAACAGGGGAAGGGTGTCCCTTACCTGCCAGGGGATTGTGTTTTCTCCCTCCAGGATGACACACCTGGTCCTGAGCACAGGCTGTGTTTGTAGGTCCCAGATAAGGTAGGACCTTCCCCCGACCCAAAGGCCACGAAGCACATGGAGAGGTGCTCAGCATCGTGAGGCATCAGGAAATGTGTGTTAATATCAAACGGAGGGAAGCGGACATGGCGCAACTGATAGTGCCCGCCTACCACGTGGGCGGTCCAGGGTTCAAACCCAGGGCCTTGACCCGTGTGGAGCTGGCCCACGCACAGTACTGCCGCATGCAAGGAGTGCCATGCCTCGCAGGGGTGTCCCCACGTAGGGGAGCCCCACATGCAAGGAGTGTGCCCTGTAAGGAGAGCCGCCCTACAGGAAAAAAGCACAGCCTGCCCAGGAATGGTGCCGCACACACAGAGAGCTGATGCAGCAAGATGACGCAACAAAAAGAAACACAGATTCCCAGAGCCACTGGCAAGAATGCAAGTGGACAGAGAACACACAGCGAATGGACACAGAGTGCAGACAACGGGGGAGGGGGGGAGGGGTAAGAAAATAAAAATACATCAAACTGAGCTTTCTCTGTCTTCGCCTGCCATTGTGTGTGCATCTGACTTCCAGCTTCGCCATGTCTTCTCATAAGACTTTTCGAATCAAGTGATTTGAAACAAAACAAACAAAAACAGAATCGCCCCATTCCTCAATGGATTCAAATGAAAACTGGCAATAAAATCAGGTACAAGTCCAAGAAAAGACATTGGAGAAGAACCAAGCTGTGTCTGTAAGGAATCACACGTGATAACTCACATTTTTACTCTGTATCAAGTTCACTTACATCTTGCCATGTGACGTTGAAAAAGACACCCTTTCTGAACAGTTGGACTTTTTTTATTGGAGGAAAAAACTGGGTTTTTCTTTGTTTTTATGCTTTGGCATAAATAAGTTGGTTCAGCAATAAACATGTGGGACCTTTTGTTTGGGGAAAAAAAACATACTGAGTTACCAGTTCACGTCCACTGGCATGGCTAAAACCAAACAGACCGACAACCCCAAGTGTTAGCAAGGATACAGAGCAACCAGAACGCTCATGCTTGCAAGTGGGAATGTAAATGGTATGACCACTGTGGAAAATGATTTGGCAGTTTCTTATAAAGTTAAACACACACTTACCCAGAAATCCTATTTACAGACAAGAGAAATGAAAACATATATCCACAAAAAGGCTTGTCCAAGAATGTTCATAGCAGCTTTATATAAAAGAGACAAAAATGGAAACAGCCTAAGTGTCCATCAACTGGGGAACGGACATCCATACAACGGGACACTATACAGCAATAGAAAGCAGCAGGCTACGGATACACAACAATACCGTGGAATCTCAAAATCATTCTGCTGAGTGAAAGAAGCCATACGCAAAAGACTAAATAGTGCTGATTCCATTCATATGAAATTCTAGAGGAGGCAAGACTAACCTATCATGGTGCAAAGCAGACCCTTGGTTGCCAAGGGGGGATGGGGAGAAAATGACGGCAAAGGGGCCCAAGGAAACTTTCTGGGGTTCTGGGTCCTTTTGGGTGCTGGTTAAGCATCAGTTTTTAAAAGTTTATTTTTATGAAAAGACTACCTGAGTTTTCAGTTTGAGGGATTTGTTGATAAGGAGGGATTCGAAAAGAGTAAACGAGTGACATCATAGAAATCACTTAACCCAAACTGACACATGAAAAAACACTCAGTAAATTTTGCCCGCCACAAAATATCACCTGGTGAAGAATTTTCTTATCTCTCCGCCTCTGTCTCTTTCTGCCCTTCCGCCTGTTGCAGCCCTTGACTATCTTCCTGTCTGAATCTCCCTTCTCTGTGCCTCTTCTCTTCCTGGGGTAGAAGAAAAACCGTTCTTGAGCCACCTTCCAAGCCTCTCCCGGCCTTCCCTTTCCCCAGTGCGGCCTGTCACAGCATTGCTCTCTCTACACCACCATCACTCAGTGCCGGCCATCCCCGCAGCCCCTGGCGTCTGCTGTGTGACCTGGGCGAGACGCAGCCCCTCTCTGAGCCTCAGCCACCTCGGCCGTAACGCGGGGGTTAGAGAGAGCTAACAGTTCTCAGAGGCAGAAAGAGCAGGGGCTACAGGGGTGGCGGGAGGGCAGAACCGGCAGTTATTGCTAAACGAGGCTGAGTTTTGGTTTGGGATGATGAGAACAGTCTGGAAATAGCGGTGAGAGTTGCACAGTATTGCCCTGTGCCACACGTCAAAGAACCGTCCACTTAAAACGGTTAAAATGATTTTGTTAAGCATATTTTATGTATATTTTATTTAAAATTATCTATCTATACTATATCCACAGGTTTGAGGGGATTCGGTGGGGTCCTGTGTGTGCAGCCCTTAGCACGATGAGCAGCACCCACTGCTCCACACGCCAGGAGGGTCCCGCTCTCTCCACACCCCCTCCCGTTTCCCTCACTCTCTCTTCATTTATATATATATATATATATATATTTTTTTTTTTTAAGATTTGTTTTCTTTATTTCTTTCTTTCCCCTTCCCAACGTCCCCCCCACCCCCGTTGTCTGTTCTCCGTGTTCACTCACGTGTGTTCTTCTGTGTCCGCTTGCGCCGGGAATCTCTCTTTTCTGTTGAGTCATCTTGCTGATGTGCTTTTTTCGCGCTGGGCGGCTCTCCTTACAGGGCGCACTCCTTGCGTGTGGGGCTCCCCTATGCGGGGGACACCCCTGCGTGGCACGGCACTCCCTGCGCGCATCAGCACTGCGCATGGGCCAGCTCCACACGGGTCAAGGAGGCCCAGGGTTTGAACCCTGGACCCTCCCTGTGGTAGGGGACGCTCTATCAGTTGAGGCACATCTGCTTCCCTTACTTTATTTTTTAAGCACACTGGCCCGTGTCCACGTAAAGGCTCCCCGACAATCTCCCGCTCGCCTCACGCCCCTCTCTGTCCTTCTCGTCGCCCCTGGTGGCCGTCCCGGTCCCGCCCTCCCCGCCACCGCTTCCCCGCGCCTGCCCTGGGCTCCTTCAGCAAATACTGGAACCCCCTGAGGCCGGGCGGGTGCAGAGCGGCGGAGAGAAAGGCCAAAGACGGAGAGTGGTTTACACTGTAGTTTCCCCCAGTCCACCCACTGGGCCATGGCAGGACTTACAATGTCCAGCATCTGTCCCTGCAGCACCACCCAGGACAACTCCAAGTCCCGAAAATGCCCCCACACTATATCTCTTCTTCCCTCTCCCTGCCCTCAGCAGCTACTATAGTCACTTTCTCCACATCAATGCTACAATTTCTGCCATTACTAATCACAATAGTTCTATAATAGAATATCAGTAAGTCCACTCTAATCCACACTCTATTCCTCCAGCCTGTGGACCCTGGGATGGTGATGTCCTCTCCACCTCTATATTGAGAGGGGGCTTAGAGTCCACGTGGATGATGGATGCAATTCTGCTTGCAGCTGTAGGCACTCCTGGCTCCCTGGTGTGGTGGTTGACCCTCTTCACCTCCCTGTTAGCTGGCTGGGGTAAGTCCAATAAACCAGAGGGTAGGAGCTGCAAGGCTGCTGAGGCTCAGGGCCTGGCCGTCACATGGACAGTCCAGAGAGTCAGGTCCCCTGAGCATACACCAAACCCCAGTGCCAACCACAGGTCTGGTAAAAGTAACAGAAGAGGCATGTGTAGAGAGGTCACATCTGAGTCCAGCTCCACCACACTCAGGAGCACAAACTCCAAAGTAGGGCCCACTGACATGGCCCTGAGCTCCAGAGCCATCTGCCGTGACCGTAGAACCTGCGGGTCTCTGTGGCCCTCAGGAGAACCAGTACCTGGGCTTGTGTCTACTTTGGCTGTCTCTGGCACCCTGCTGAGGCATGCGTAAGCGTGGCCCCTCTGATGACCTCCCGGCTCTTTTTAGGAAAGACATCTCTTTTGCTTCTCCTATGAAATGAGCTGACTAGACCAGCACTGTTCAGAAGAACTTTCTGGAATGATGGAACTATTCTGTATCTACACTGCCCCATTAGGTAGCCACTAGTCATGGGCAGCTATTAGGCACCAGACACGTGACCGATGTGACTGAAGAACTGAATTTTTTATTGTATTTAATTTTAATTAATTTAAACAGTCACGTGAGCTTTGTGCTTACCAAATTGGATACTACAGGCAGAAGGTTCTCCACCCTGGAAGCACAATGGAATTGCCTGGCAGCCTTTAAAAATAGAAATGCTGCCAATTTAATTCATCTGGGTGTGGCCTGCCCTTCAGACTTTTAAAAATCCTCCCCAGGCCATTCCACCTTGTAGTCAAAGTTTAGAACCCACTGCATTTCTGTGAAAGGCTGATGGGAAGCTTTATAACCAAACGAGGATGATAATTTTCTATTTTAGGTATTATTAGATATATAGAAGAAAAATAAAAAGACTTTAAAAAAAGAAAAAATAATATGTATACAAGAAACTGAGGACAGGGAAGCAGACTTGGCCCAGTGGATAGGGCGTCCATCTACCACATGGGAGGTCCGCGGTTCAAACCCCGGGCCTCCTTGACCCGTGTGGAGCTGGCCCATGCGCAGTACTGATGCGCGCAAGGAGTGCCCTGCCACGCAGGGGTGTCCCCGCGTAGGGGAGACACACGCGCATGGAGTGCACCCCGTAAGGAGAGCCACCCAGTGTGAAGGAAAGTGCAGCCTGCCCAGGAATGGTGCCGCATACACAGAGAGCTGACACAACAAGATGATGCACCAAAAAAGAGACACAGATTCCTGGTGCCGCTGACAACAACAGAAGCAGACAAAAAGATGCAGCAAATAGATACAGAGGACAGACAACTGTGGCGGGAGGCGGGGGGAAGGGGAGAGAAATAAATAAATAAATACATCTTTTTTTTAAAAAAAGCTTCATTACTTGATTTTCAAAAAAAAAAAAAGGAAACTGAGGACAAGTATGGAGCTTTAATAGTCAGGGAACATCCTGACAGTGCAGTACGTGGATCTTGGTTGAGATCCCACTCAAACAGAGCAGCTATTAAAAAAGACATCTTTGTGACAATCGGAAATTCAAATCTGGACAGGAATGGTATTGCTAGTTTGGTTAGACGTGGCAAAGACCTAGGAGTTAAGTTTTTTTAAAAGTAAAATTCAAATGTCCTTATCTGTTAGGAATGCAGACTGAGGTATGTACTGAGAAATGATAAGAGTTCTGAGATTTGCTTGCAAATGTTCTTGCAGGAAGAAAGTGAAGTTTGGGGGGTTACTGCTTCCTGGGGACAGAGTTTCTGTTTGGGGTGACGGAAGAGTTGCAATAACGGGTGTTGGGATGACAGCACCACCTGTGAATGTCATCAACGCCCCTGAAGGGTACCCCCGAAAGTGGTTAAAATGAGAAAACTTACGTGGTATGCATGCTACCACCATAAAAAATTTTGTTGAACCTACAAAAAGGGAGCTGGTAAATAGGCAAAATGAGGGGTGCATGGGAGCTCATTGTATCGTTCTCTCTTGTGTAGCTTTAAAAATTTTCCCCCAATGAAAAATAATGCTGAAAAAAAGGCGGGAGGATCCTGGGTATACACCCAAACAGAGTTCAAAACAGGTGTTCAAACAAAAACCCGAACACGCGTGCTCATCGCAGCCTTCCTCACGGTAGCCCCAAGGCGGACACGCCGCGAGTGTCCACAGCGGTGCTGGAGCCACCAGCGGGCACGTCCCCACGGAGGGTCGCCGCAGTCCTGAGGAGGAAGGGGCTCTGGTGCAGGCTCCACGCGGACGGACCTCGAGACAGGACGCCCGCGATGCCAGACCTGCGAGGCCACGCACTGTGCGAGCCCACTGCTGTGAAATACCCGGGCCTGAGAAATCCGTAGACGCGGACAGCAGACCTGCGGTCAGGGGGAACCGGTGAGTATAGACGGGACAGCGCTTCCTCTGCGGGGAGGAGGATGCTCTGGGACGAGATAGCGGTGATATCTGCACAACACGGTGAATGTACTAAATGCCACTGAATCGTGCATTTTTAAAAATGGTTAAAATGTAAAATTTACATTATGAGCATTTTACCTCAATAAGAAAAATGGGACAAACATGAAGGGAGGGTGAGCTGGCTGGGCACCTTCTTCCTTCTTCCTGCTCTGAATATAGATGTGATGTCTGGAGCTGCAATGGCCATCTTGCCACTGTGAGGCTAAACACAGGCCGATGAAAATCCAACAAGCAAAAGGTGAGAGAATGGAAAGAGAAAAATTCTGAAACCCCAAATCATGGCTGAACTGGACTACCCACCTCAAGACTCCTTAACAATAAATGTGCCTGAAGTTTTGTGGGGTTTTTTTGAGGGGGAGGTGCCTGCCATAAGGTGCTGCAAAATAAGGTCGCAGAGAGATTGGGCTACGAGAGGGGAGGACTTGGTCTTTTCTCTGGACGGGAGCAGTAAGGAAGGGCGAAAGGAGGTCTAATGGGCATTTCCAAGGACGGGAGACCCCTCGGGGCACTGAAGCCAACTCTCTCAGTGTGCACCTGTCCTTGGCCACGGCTGCCCCCGTGAGCCCGAGACCTACCTGAGGTTGCCTCAACCCCCACCCCCATTTCCCTCACTTCCTCCCTCCACCAAATTTCTTTTTAAGAGTTCAGCTCTTTATTGAACACTTTATGAAAGAAGGATCTAGTTAAAGAGACCAAAGCCCGGGTCATCGTCCGATTCCTCGGAGTTTTCTCTCTTGGCCTCTCTCTTCTCCTAGCCGGGGCAGCTGGGGAGGGGCGGCAGGTGCACCCGCCCCTGCCTGGAAGATGAGCTCCCAGGGCCCACAGGGCCAGAGCGGTCCAACCTGCACACCAGCTGCTTTAAAGAGGGGACTTTGGCGACCTCCTCGTCGTGGAGTACGAGGGCCGAGCAGATGCGGGTGAGCTCGGGGACAGAGGCCGCGGTGCGGGAGCACCAGGCGCTGCGCCAGTCTCCACGAGAAGTGAGGGCCTCGCCCCCACGCCGCCTCAGCTTCCCCCGAGAACCGCGCGCCTTAGCGGGAGCCGAGGAAAGGCTCCATCCAAATTCTTGACCCAGAGAGGTGAAGCGGTCACACAGCAAGCAAGTAATGACGCTTGGACAGCTTACAGGTTAAAGGGCAGGGGAGGGAGAGAATTTGAGGAAGAAAGGCATTTTGTCCCCACTTCCTGGTTCCTTTGATTGTCATGTCACCAAGCCAAAGATGTTGACTCACGACAATAATACATGTTGATGCTCAGAAGTGATTCCTGGTGATCCATGGCAATGCGTGGGGATCCCCTGGGATCCATAGTGGTTTCTCATTGTGGTATCCCAGTGATCCCAGGCGAGCTGAGAAGATACAGTTCTCAGAACTGGGCACATGGTGGCACTGTTAGAAAAGAACTCATGGTGTCTCTGGTTTAATTCTCTTTTCTTGAAGGTACAAAAGCTTGTGACTGGGAGGTGGATGTGGCTCAAGCAATTGGGCTCCCATCTACCATCTGGGAGGTCCAGGGTTCAATACTGGTGAGGGCGAGCTGGCGGCGCAGCGAGCTGGCCCACGCGGAGTGCCCGCCCACGGGGGGAGCTGCCCCACAGGAGTGCTGGCCCACACAGAGAGCCGACACAGCAAGATGATGCACCAGAAAGAGACACAGAGGAGAGACAAGAAGAGACAAGCAACACCAGGGAGCTGAGGTGGCAACAGAATGATCATCTCCCTCCCACTCTGCAAGTTCCCAGGATCGGTTCCCGGAGCTGCATAACGGGAATACAAGCAGACACAAGAACACACAGCGAATGGACACGAGAGCAGACGAGGAAGGGGGGAGAAATAAATAGAATACAAATTTTAAAAAAAATACCTTGTGACTTGTCTTGGTTAGGCCAAAACAAAATCAGAGCAAAATGTTCTCTTCCTCCTCCATGCAGAAGGTAAAATAACATAAATGGACTGCGGTAGCTGTTTCCAGTGCTCACAAATTTTTCCTGTTCTCCTGAACACTTGGGGGGGGGGCAGGGCCACGGTCCCCCGGTCTGGAGGCGCAGTCCCCTCTCCTTGAGTGTGGATGGGACCAGGGCAAAGGGGATGGGACGCCACTCCCCAGCTCCCTGCGGCTCCACCATCCCGCAGACTCGCTCTGGCGGCTCCTTGCTGGCCTGGTGGGGCCACAGAGCAGGGCGCCGCGGTGGCCTCCAGGAGCCCAGAGCCGTCTCCAGCTGGCAGCTAGCAGAAGCAGGCCGGGGAGGGGAGGGAGGGAGAGGTGTAGCAGGGAGCATTTCTGGGACACTGGAATTGGCCGGCATGACACTGCAATGATGAATACAGGCCATTATACATTCTGTCAAAACTTATAAAATTGTGCTGCGCAAAGTGTAGACTATAATGTAAATTATAGACCATGGTTCTTAGCGATGCCTCCATTTGTGTTCATCAACTGTAGCAAATGTACCACCCTGATGGAAGCCTCCAGAGGCGAGCATGCCTCAGCCAACAGACCTGCCTGGAGCCTTGAACCCCCTAAGCAAGAGACCCGCCCGAGCCGTGCCTGAACTCCTGACCCACAGAACTGCGAGGTAATAAATGTGTGCTGGTTTCTTTTATATATATATATATTTTTTTTTTTTAAGATTTATTTTATTTATTTCTCTCCCCACCCCCCCATTGTCTGTTCTCTGTGTCCATTCGCTGTGTGTTCTTCTGCCTCCACTTGCATTATCTGGCCACACTGGGAAACGGCGTCTCTTTTGTTGTTGTCGTTGTTGTTGCGTTATCTTGCTGTGTCAGCTCTGTGTGTGTGTCGCGCCACTCCTGGGCAGGCTATGCGTTTTTCACGCGGGGCGGCTCTCTTTAAGGGGCACACTCTTTGTGCTTGGGGCACCCCTATGCAGGGAAGCCCCTGCGTGACAGGGCACTCCTTGCACGCTGCAGCACTGCGCGTGGGCCAGCTCACCACACAGGTCAGGAGGCCCTGGGGATTGAACCCTGGACCCTCCATATGGTAGACGGAAGCTCTATCAGTTGAGCCACATTTGCTTCCCTGTGCTGTTCTATATTGTTAAATTCGTGGTAATTTGTTACACAATAGCATACAAATACAAGTTCAATAATAATACAGTACCACTAGCTGCTGTAACAAACAAGCCCCCAGATTGTTGCTAAAACAACAAAGAAGATGAGCTCACGCAAGGACAGGGATTTTTGTCTGTCTTGGTCCACTGACATATCCTAAACACTGAGAAGAGAACCTGACACATAGTAGGTGCTCAATAAATAGTTGAAAAAAATAATAAATGAACAAGGGAACTAGAGATACAATCCTTTTTCTCCACATACCATTTATGTTTTGGGGTTGTTTTTTTAAAATATTTATTCTCCCATCCCCCTGCCAAATGTGCTTGCTGTCTGTTCTCTGTATCCACTGGCTGCAGGTTCTTCTGTGTCTGCTTGTTTCTTCTTCTTTTCTCCTCCTCCTCTACCTCCTCCTCTTCCCCCTCCTCCCCCCCTTCCCCCTCCCCCTCCTCCTCCTCTTCTTCTTCTGTCTTTTCTCTCTTTAGGTGGAAATGGGAACTGATCCTGGGACCTTCCAATGTGGAAGAGAGGCACTCAGTTGCTTGAGCCACCTCATCTCCCTGGTCTGCTGCATCTCTGTCCCTCTTCTGCATCTCCCTTTGTTGTGTCATCTTGCTGCACCAGCTCTCCGCGGCGTGGGCCACCAGCTCTCCGCGGCGCGGGCCAGTGTGCCTTCACCAGGAGGCCCCGGGACTCGAACTTCCCATATGGTAGACAGGAGCCCAATCACCAAAGCCACAATTTCTCCCCGCCATTTGTTAATAACCTTCTGCTCCTTTTCTCCTCCATATGGTGAGTTTCAACCTTCTCATGCCCAAATCTTTTTCTCTCAAGGCTAATAATGAACTTAATTACCTAGTCTTGAAAAATCACAGGGGAAAGAAAGCTCAGCAAGACAGAAAGGGGAAACTCTTCTCCCTCCCCTACAGCTGCAGAGGAGAGCGGATAGCGTTCAACAGCCAAAACGATCCTAGGTTCTATGAAATTTGAATACCTTCACTGCACAACTACTTACTTCCCCTTTATCACAGATTTCACCCGTGTGGGCATTGGCTCACAAGCTTCCTTCCTCCCCCTGCCCCACCCCATGTCCTGTAAGCCAATCTTCCAGTCTCTAGATCTCTGAGACAGCTTGACTTGCTTAATTCATATCAGAGAGGTCGTGTAGGTCAGCTACCGAGGAGGTGAGGATGGTCAACCACCACACCAAGGAACCAAGAGTCTACAATTGCAAGCAGGAGAATCCCACCCATCAGCCATGTGGGATCTAAGCCCTCTCTTGATTTAGGGGTGGAGTGGACACCGCCATCCCAGGGTTCTCAGGATGGAGGAATAAAATATGGATTAAAGTGGACTTACTGATATTCTACTATAAAATTATTGTGACTCTAGCAATGGAACAAATTATATCATTGATCAGGAGACAGTGGCCACAGGAGTTGCTGAAGGCAGGGACAGGGAAGAAGAGGTGTGACATGGGGGCATTTTCGGGACTTGGAGTTGTCCTGAATGATACTGCAGAGACAGATGCAAGACATTGTATATCCTGCCATAACCCACTGAATGGACTGGGAGAGAGTACAAACTACAACGTGAACTATAATCCATGCTGTGCAGCAGTGCTCCAAAATGTGCTTACCAAATGAAATGAATGTACCACAGTAATGAAAGAAGTTGTTGATGTCGGAGGAGTGGGGAGTATGGGGAGTGGGGTATATGGGAACCTCATATATATATATATATATATATATATATATATATATAATTTATAAAATATATATATAATTTATTTTATTTCTCTCCTCTTCCCCACCCTACCCCCCGCCAGTAGTCTGCTCTCTGTGTCCAATCGCTGTGTTCTTCTGTGTCCGCTTATATTCTTGTCAGCGGCACTGAGAATCTGTGTCTCTTTTTGTTACATCATCTTGTGTCAGCTCAACGTGTGTGCGGCGCCATTCCTGGGCAGGCTGCACTTTCTTTCGTGCTGGGCGGCTCTCCTTACGGGGCACACTCCTTGCGTGTGGGGCTCCCCTACGTGGGGGACACCCCTGCGTGGCAGGGCACTCCTTGCGCGCATCAGCACTGCACGTGGGCCTGCTCACCGCACAGGTCAGAAGGCCCAGAGTTTGAACACTGGACCTCCCATGTGGTAGGCAGACACTGTATTAATTGAGCTAAATCCGCTTCCCATCTCTTATATATATTTTTTTATTTTTTTGTCTTTATTTTTTTAATGTTACATTCAAAAAATATGAGGTCCCCATATACCCCTCACCCCCCCTCTTATATTTTTTAATGTAAAATTTTATGTGGTCTATGTATCTTTAAAACAAAAGATAATTTTTTAAAAATTTAAACATAAAAAAAAAAATCTGACTACACACATACTCTACCTAGCAATTCCACCCGAGTATGTACTCAGTGAGGCAAATGCTTAGTCTACCCAAAGATGGCCCATGAAAGCTGAAACCTGCAACCAACCTGCGTTCAGGGCCCTAAAGCCACCTTCAAGTTTGACCTTTTGCTAGGACTCACAGAACTCAAAAAAGCAGTTACACTCAGGGTTATGACATTTTTAAAGCACAAGGACACAGATTAAAATCAGCAAGGGACAAAAAGCGCAGAAGGCAGAGTCCAGGAGAGACTGGGCATGAGCTTCCAGTTGCTTGCTCCCAGGGGAGTCGTGCGGACAGAGCTGAATTCTCTCAGAAACTGTGTGTGGCAGCACCCGCCGAGCACTGCCAGTCAGGGCAGCTCACCTGAGCTTGGTGTCCAAGGTGTGTTTTTTAATGAAATTTTACTGAAGCATATCATTTATATATGAACATACATAAACAGTAAGTGTGTAATAAAAGTTGTGAACTTACAAAACAAACATGCATCTCATCGTACAGGGCTTCCACCCATCACCCCACCACTGCCACCTTGCATTGTCGTGAAAAATTTGTTACAAACTATTAAAGAGCATCATCAAAATATTACTGCTAACTCTAGTCCATATACATTTGGTGTATTTTTTCCCCAACCCACCCAATTTCAAACACCCTGTATTAGTATTGCACCTTTGTTCTAGCTCATGCGAGCACGTTCTCATCTTTGTTCCGTTAACCACAGTCCCTCTTCCGCCACGGGATTCCCTGTGCTAGACGGTCCATGCTTTGTACAATCCATTCAACGTGTACACTCAGGCGCTCTCATTTTCATCACAGAGGTGTGCTGTCATCACCTCAATCCATTTTAGAATGTTTTCATTACTCCAAAAGGAAAAATCCCATGTCCTTTTATACTCCCTCATTTTTGTCCCTTAAAATTGATACATTGTCTTTGCCATTGCTGCAGAAATATTACACGGTTGCTGGTAAATATCACCCATAAGTTATATTAGTTGTAATTTTCCTGTGTATCACCATATTCTTAACATTTTATAAAAGAAGAGCATTCTATATTTATACTATTAACCACTTCACCCACCACTGAAATCACTTCTATATGGTCCCTAGATTATTCTCTAGCTTCCTTTCAAATGACATTTACCTCCACAGACTACCCGTCAGCCACGATCACATTTACAAATCAGCAGTTAGTTATACTCACTATAATGTGTTAACAACAACTCTACTCATTTTCGCACTTTTACAATAAACCTTAACAATTCTACATACATTAAGCATCCACTCCCATTTTCAAGCCACATTCTATCTCCTAGTAACCCATATTCTAGAGTTGACCTCCGTGAGTTTACTCATCATATTTAGTTTACGTTAGTGAGACCATACAGTATTTGTCCTCTGTGCCTGGCTTATCTCACTCAACATAATCTCCTTTAGGTTCATCCACCTTGTCACACGCATTCTGACCTCATCTCTTCTGACCGCTGAATTGTAGAGACCACATTTTGTTTATCCATTCATCAGTTGATGCTGTCCAGGCATGACCATGGGGTTGACATTGGTTCAATGTCTACAGACCCTCCAGAGGTCAGACTGAGCCTGCGTGGCCCACGACCCTCTCCATTCATCACATGAGCAGAAACCAAGGCCCCCGGTGAACAAAGTCACTTTTTATTAGGCAGGCAAGGGCTTGGGGCCGCCCCTCCAGAGACCTGGAATGACCTGGGGACATGAGTTGGGTGACTCTGAACCTGGAAAGATTGTCAAACGTGTTCTCCAGCTTCCTGGCCTCATGCTCCCTCTGCTCTCAGTCTCAGAGGCAGGAAGGCTTACTTCTTCCTTGGGGTCAGAAGCTTCTGGCCAGAAATCTCCAGGGTTTTTCCATCATGTGGCAACGCACATGGCTGCGTCATTCCTTCTCCTCCAGGTTCTGCTGGACTCCCGGCCTCTGGCTGCTCCCCGTGCCTCCTCTCTCTGTGGCCTTCTCTAAGGCCTCCAGGTAAAAGGATGAAGACCCATCCTGACTGAGGTGGGACCTCCAAAGGTCCCATCGACAATGGGTTCACACCCACAGGAACGGATTCAGATTAAGAACACAGTTTTCTGGGGTACGTAACTTTAAGCCCATTCCACTCTGAATTGTCTAAGAAGCATGTTTCTGAAAAGGGACTTGCCGATATGTCCCTTTTTTTCCACATGCATCATGCACGAAGTAAAATGAGATGAATGCTGTATCTCTGTCAGTGGCAGTTTGAGATTATTTTATAAATCCCAAAAAGAGAATTATGTTTGTAAACTAATCTATTTCACTGGAATGTGATACCCTTTGATTGCATTAAATTCAGTCCAGGGCACTTTATTACTTGATAAGATTGCCTTAGGGCTTTTGATTGGACTAAATCCATGAAGCATGACTCGGGTTGAGTCCCTACCCTCTTCTGGGTCTGATATAAACAGGCTCATGCTCCATGTTGCTCAAATGTGACCACTCTCTAAGCCAAACTCAGTATGTAAATGCATTACCTTGCCCCCAACGTGGACATGACTCCTGGGGATGAGCCTCCCTGGCACTGAGGGATTACTACCAATCACTAACTGGAGAAGTAACTAGAAAGAGACCTCGGAAAAAAGGTCAACTCAGACCAGCAGAATATCTCAGCCTACATGTTGGATCAAGTGTTAAAAACTGCTCTTTGACCTTGAATAAAAGGGGGAAACAGCAAAGGCAAATGAGTTGATATGGCTAAGAGTCTTCCAAAAAGAGTCAGGAGATCATCAGAGGGGTCGTGGTTACGCACACCTTGCAAGACCCCAGAAAAAGCCAAAGTAGATACAACCCTAAGTACTGGTTCTCCTGAAGGCTACGGAGATCCACAGGGTATATAGTCATGGCAGATGGATTTGGAGCTCTGTGCCATGTCAGAGGGCCCTACTTTGGAGTTTGTGCTCCTGAGTGTGACAGAGCTGGACTCAGATGTGACTTTTCTACACATGCCTCTTCTTTCACTTTTACTGAACCTGTAGTTGGTGCTAGGGATGGTCCATATTCAGGAGACTTGAATCTCTGGACTGCCCATGTGCCAGCTGGGCCCTGAGCCTCAGCAGAGTGGTGACTCCTACTCTCTGGTTCTTTGGTCTTACCCAGGTCGGCTAACAGGGAGGTGAAGATGGTCAACCACCACACCAGGGAACCAAGAGTGCCTACCACTGTAAGCAGAGGAATTGCATCCATCATCCATGTGGAATCTAAGCCCCCTCTTGATCTAGAGGTGGAGGGGACATCACCATCCCAGGGTCCACAGGATGGAGAAATAAAATATGGACTAGAGTGCACTTCCTGGTATTCTACTATAAAACTATTGTGATGAGTAATAGAAGATATTTTAGCATCGAGGTGGAGAAAGTGGCCACAGTAGTTGCTGAGGGCAGGGAGAGGGTAGAAGAGATGTGATGTGGGAACATTTTTGGGATTTTGAGTTGTCCTTAATGATATTGCAGAGTCAGATGCTGGACTTTATATATCCTGCCATAACCCACTGAATGTACTGGGGGAGTGTGCGAACTACAGGGTAAGCTATTATCTGTGTAGTGCAGCAGTGCCCCAAAATGTGTTTGCTGAGTGCAATGAGTGTGCCGCAATGATGAGAGAGAGGGGTTGTTGGTGTGGGAGGAGTGGGGTGGGGAGGTGGGGGGTATACAGGAACCTCTTATATTTTTTAGTGTAACATTTTTTTGTGATGTATATATCTTCAAAGAAAATACAATTTACAAAAATGATGTGGTGAGGGGTGGGGAGTGGGTTATATGGGAACCTCTTATGTTTTCTGTTTTTTTTTATGTTTTTTAATGTAACATTCCTTGTGATCTATCAACTTCAATTTAAAAAAAAAAAGAAAAAAGAAATAAAAGCACATATGAAGGTGAAAAAAATAAATAAAATAAACAGGCCCATGTGGACAGACAGTGGAAAAAGGAAACTGCCATGTTTGATCCTGCCATGTAACAGAGGATTGCTTAAGCATGAAGCCCCAAGAGGCTGGACCCACAGAGCAGCTCAAGAAGAGATGAGCTTTATGCTGGACTATTTACAGCGAAAATCGGGAAGAAAGCAGAGCAGCTGAGCCTGAGAGAGGAAGCCCAGAAGAGAAGGCAAAGAGCAGGCAGACACCACCCACCATCTGGCTTTAACACGTGGCAGCTGACTTGGGTGAGAAAGCACCTCTTATGGTGCCTCGAGTGGGACTGCTCACAGCCTTGGAACTGTAAGCTTTCTCCCCAAATAAATACTCTGTAGAGGGAGCAGATGTGGCTCAAGCAGTTGAGTGCCTGCCTCCCACATGGGGGGTCCCAGGTTCAGTTCCCAGAACCTCCTGAAAAAACAAAAACAAACAACAGGAAAAACAAATGAAAAACCAACTCAGGGAAGCTGATGAGGCTCAGGGGTTGAGTGTTGGCTTCCCACATATGTGGTCCCAGGTTCAATCCCCAGCCCCGTATCTCGGAACTAAAAAAAATACCCCTCATAAAAAGCCAACACATTTTTGGTACTTTGCATTGGCAGCCCTTTGGCAAACTAAAACAATCTCTTATTAAGAACTTGAGAGCCGGGAAACGGACTTGGCCCAGTGGTTAGGGCGTCCGTCTACCACATGGGAGGTCCGCAGTTCAAACCCCGGGCCTCCTTGACCCGTGTGGAGCTGGCCATGCACAGTGCTGATGCGCGCAAGGAGTGCCCTGCCACGCAGGGGTGTCCCCCGCGTAGGGGAACCCCACGCGCAAGGAGTGCGCCCCGTAAGGAGAGCTGCCCAGCGCGAAGGAAAGTGCAGCCTGCCCAGGAATGGCGCCGCCCACACTTCCCGTGCCGCTGACGACAACAGAAGCGGACAAAGAAACAAGACGCAGCAAATAGACACAGAGAACAGACAACCGGGGAAGAGGGGGAGATATTAAATAAATAAATAAATCTTAAAAAAAAAACAAAAAAAACTTGAGAGCCTGCCTCATGTAAATTAAGAGCATTTTTCACCTGGGCCAGCAGTTATGGGAGGAGCATGGATGATGTCTGCTACCAACTTTGAAAGAGGACAGCAAAGAAATTAGAAAGAAAGCAAACTTAACATTAGCAAAATGGCAAATGTTAAAATGAAAAATAATCATTAATTCCAGGCAGACATATGAGTCTTTGTAACTTTTAAGCTTTTCTGTAAGTATGAAATTTTTCAAAATAAAACATTGAGGATGAAAATGAAAATCAAGAGCTGCTCTGGGGAAGCGGATTTGGCTCAACTGATAGAGCATCCACCTACCATATGGGAGGTCCAGGGTTCAAACCCAGGGCCTCCTGACCCATGTGGTGAGTGGGCTCATGTGCAGTGCTCATGCATGCAGAGTGCCGTGCCACGCCAGGATGTCCCCCACATAGGGGACCCCCACATGCAAGGAGTGTGCCTCCACAAGGAGAGCTGCCCCACGTGAAAAAAGCACAGCCTGCCCAGGAGTGGCGTCGCACACATGGAGAACTGACACAACAAATGACACAACAAAAAGACACAGATTCCCAGTGCTACTGATGAGAATGCAAGTGGACACAGAACACACAGCAAATGGACATGGAGAGCAGACAACAGGTGGAAGGGGAGAGAAGTAAATAAATATAAATCTTTAAAAAGTATGGAATTTTCTCTAAAAAGAAAAAAAGCTGCTCTATTGCCTCCGTTTTCTCATGTGGAAAACAGGAATGATGACTGTTCATAGGATTCACTCTTGAGAATTAAGTGAGTTGATATTTGGGAAGCGGACTCGGCTCAACTGAGAAGAGCATCCATCTACCATGGAGGGTCCAGGGTTCAACACCCAGGGCCCCCTGACCCGTGTGGTGAGCTGGCCCATGTGCAGTGTTGTCACACGCAAGGAGTGCCTGCCATGCAGGGACACCCCCGCGTAGGTGTCACCCCACGTGCAAGGAGTGTGCCCCATGAGGAGAGCCACCCTGCATTAAAAAAAAAAAGTAGAGCCCAACCAGGAGTGGTGCCACACACACAGAGCGGACGCAGCAAGATGACACAACAAAAAAGAGACGCAGTTTCTCAGTGTCGCCTGATAATGCAAGTGGGCACAGAAGAACACACAGCTAATGGATAAAGAGAGCAGACAATGGGGGGGAAGGGGAGAGCAATAAATAAAAAGAAATCTTTAATAAATAATGAGTTGATATTTATAAAGGGTTCAGAACAATGCCAGGCATGTAAGAATATTATTATTGTCTTGTTTTTGTTGCCTCAGCATAAATATCCATGGATTTAGGTAAGGGGCTCTCTGCACTTCCTGTCTCCAACATGCAGGAAGGGAAATAAGTGGGCTTTGTGGGAACAATTGACTCTGGGGCGGTCCAGTCACTGCTGTGTAACAAACGATCCCCAACTTAACAGTGCAAACTTATCAACCAGCATTAGGCACGTGGAATCCATGGATCAAAATTCAGTCAGGGCACAGCGAGGATGTTCTGTCTCTCCTTGATGTCTGACAGAGACTCCAAGGACTGGGAGCTGGAATCACACAGAGCCTTTGTCGTCATAAACTAGGGCTGCCAGAACAAAGACCCACAAAGGACGTGGCTTAAAACAGTCATTTACTGTCTTGCAGTTCTGGAGGCTGGCGTGCGACACTGAGGTGTCAGCAGGGCCGTGCACCCTCTGAAGCCCACAGGGGACACTCCTGGCTGGCGGCTTCTGGCTTCTGGTGTTTGCCAGTCAGCCTTGGTGTCCTGTGGCTTGAGGAAGCCGCCTCCAGTTTTTGGTTTTTTTTTTGAGGTACCGGGGCCGGGTATTGAACCCAGAACCTTGTGTGGAAAGCCAGCACTCAACCACTGAGCCACATCAGCTCCCGAGAATGGCTTCAGTTGAACTGAATTCCACCTGCAGTGACCCATTTCCAGGTCAGGTCACATTCTCAGTATGGGGGAGGGGGGGGTCAGGACTTCACCATCTATTTGGAGAACACACGTCCACCCCTACGAGCCCCTTCACTCGCAGGCCTGGTGCCTGGGGCTGGGGCGACTCCACGGCTGATCCCTGGAGAGCTGTGAGGAGCTCCCACACGGTCTCTTCTAGGGGGTGGGCCCCCAGAAGTGCCCCAAGAGGACCCCCCAGAGCACAGGGGCTCCAGGCCCAGGGGAAGCTGCATGGCTTTTTCTGATGTCGCCGTGGAAGCCCCAGAGCCACTCCCCCCACACGGCAGGTGGAAGCCCCACAAGCCCACCCGGATTCAAAAGGGGGTGTAGACGCTAATGCTCGATGAGTCTTGTCAAGCCTTCTTATTTAGACAAAGAACGGGTGAGTCAGGTCTCAATTATTATTTTTTTTTTTAAAGATTTCTCTCTCCCCGTTCCCACTGTCTGCTGTGTCCATTCGCTTTGTGTTCTTCTGCCTCCGCTTGCATTATCTGGCCACACCAGGAAACTGCATTTCTTTTGTTGTTATCTTGCTGCGTCAGCTCTCCATGGGTGCAGCACCACTCTTGGGCAGGCTGTGCTTTTTTCACATGGCATGGCTTTCCTTACGGGGTGCACTCCTTGTGCGTGGGGCTCCCCTACGCAGGGGACACCCCTGCGTGGCAGGGCACTCCTTGCGCGCATCAGCACTGCATGTGGGCCAGCTCACCACACAGGCCAGGAGGCCCTGGGGCTCAAACCCTGGACCCTCCATATGGTAGAGAGACGCTCTTATCAGTTGAGCCACGTGCTTTGCTGGGTCTTATTTAAATGAACGTCATGGCCTCACCTGTGTGGCCTCACCTGCGTAGCCCCTGCTTGTTTAGAGCTCGGCTTAGCCGGCAAGGTGCCTGGCATCGCCATGGGTGCCCACCGTGTGGGACCGGAGGGAGGAGACTCGAGGGGAAAGGGGACACACCAGACAGAGGTAAATTCTGTTTAACTGCTCCAGCGTTTATTGAGTTAGGAACCAACGCTGTAACGGAGACACTCACCCGCTCATCCTGACCTTCCTACCTGCTCCCAGCATGCTCCAGGGGATAAAAACTCTGGGGGGGGATGGGGGTGGGAACAGCACAGGGCGACAAGGGAGTTGAGGGGGACAGCACAGGGCGACAAGGGAGTTGAGGGGGACGGCACAAGTGGGGGTCAGGAGGGCAGCAGGTGTAAACAGATTTCCAGGACACACACAGGCGAAGACCAGGGGCGTCGACCTCTGCCCCATCCGGCAGGCGCAGGAGCGTCAGGGAAAGACCAGGCGTCCACGACGCATTTAGGTCCTTCCCCTCATGGAGCGTCTGCCGAGGGCGGCTGGGCCGAGGCTGCCGGACTGTGGAGAGAGGGGGTGGTCAGGCGGCCCAGGCCACAGGGACGAGCTCCAGACTGGGGGTACACGATAAAAGGCAGAGGTAAGGGGGGGACGGGAGGAAACGCGGACCCAGAAAGTGAGGCCCGAGGAACACGGGCGGGCCTGTGAGGGAATCGAGCCACACGAGGGGAGGGCGGAGACTGCTCTCAGCAGTCTGTGGTGAGAAAGTCCTCACAGGCTCCGTCTAAGGGGGACAGGCTGGCGGGCGGCCACCAGCAGCCCCTACCGCTAGCCTGACGTATCCATCCCACCACGCAGCTCCAAAGTTTCCAGAGAATCCATCAGTAACAGAAATGCTTTCCTCTGACCTCCCCGCAACCCACCAAGCAAGCGCCACATGCCCCCCGCGCCCCCTTGCCAGCCAGCAACCGCCCGCTCCCCAGCCGGGATGGTCCTTTCCCGTGCCGGCTTGGCCAGGCTTTGGCGGCCAGCGCTAGCCTAGCTGTGAGCGTGGAGCTGTTTCATAAACGGGACTGGCACCTACAGTTGGCTTTACCTAAAGGAACCGGCCCTCAGCCCATCAGCGGGAGGTCCTAAAAGCCAGAACTGAGGGTGTCAGGAAGGAGACGACCCCCTCCACTCCTCCTCGTCCCCCCTACAGATTCCGACTCGAGATTTCACCCTAAAGCCGCCTAGATCTCCAGCCACCCGTCTGCCCCACAGAAGCTGGACTTGTCAGTGCCATCAATTCCTTACAATACGTCCCCCAAAGTGCACACACACATACATATATCCTGTTGGCGGGGTCTCTGGAGAAGCCTACTACACTCAGGAAATGCAGCCTCTCCCCAGACTGCCTGCAGTTTTTCACCCCCTCTACTTTCCTACATAAACCCCATCTTGCCTTATGTTGGATGAAGTCATCACCTGAGCAGCTTCCCGGAATCCAAGTAAGCCTCAGGGTGAATTAACCTGAGGCCGCTGAGTCCCGGACAGCTTGAAACTGGCACGGAGGGTGTGTTTTATGAAAAGGGATGGGCCCCATCTGACCCTGCCAGAACTCCAGCCCTGCCTCTGGGGGCACACGCCTCCCCTCCCCACCCCAGCTCCCTCACACCAGCAGCGCAGATCCAGTCAACTCCCGCAGCTGGGAAAGGATGCAAGGTTTTTTTAATTTGGGGAGCTTTATTTCATTTCAGATCTGCATGGAAGGTAAAATAATAATATGTTTTTATACTGCCTTCTTTCAAACTGTGACATTCAATTTCCTATCGAATGAAACCTCACTGTACTCTGGTTCAGAATTCTAGAAGCGGAATTTGAGTTTAAAGCGTCTGAGAGCCAGTTTTCTTGTACTAAGTACCCTGGGAACTAAGGTAACTGGACACTCGGTTCTAGAGCACCGGAGGATAAGAACTAGTCCTTAGGTTTAGAGGACGCTAGAAAGCAGGTCCAGGTGATAAGAGCATCAGGACCCAAAACGTGGTTCTGGACCAGGCTGAAAACTGGAAATCAGGTTCAGGGCGTGTTGGAAAGTAGTTCTAGGTTCCAGAAATTGCTATTTGTTCTGAAATGTATTGGGTTGGAATCTAGTACTTGGGCTCAGAAGACATTAGGAACTAGTAAGCAAAGCGAGCAGTTTCAGGAGCTGGTTCCCACCTCTCGAGTGCTGGGTTGGGAGCGGGTGTTATACGAAATTCCAGACTGTGAGTTGCAGGGAGTAGGTTCTGGGGAAGACTTTAAAACTCAGTTTTCAGGGCAGGGTCAGTTTCTAGACTAACTCGGTCCTAGACGGGGTTGTTTTGGAGCTGGGGTCGGTGCAGAGCCTGGCGGCAGTCAGCAAGCTCTCCAGCTGAGAAGTGTGGGTGTGGGGATTGTCTCAAAGCACAATGGGACCCAGAGCTGACACCCAATTACAGGGACTGCTGGGCTGGGCAATGTTTCCTGTCGTTGGGACAAAGAAGCAGAGTTCCAGATTCCAAACTGTCAGGGGTCTTCAGCACTTTGCATTCCAAAACCAGAGCAGCTGCCTTAGGGCAGTCCTGTGACCCCACCACCGTCGCAGGCCTCCCCTGGTGCCACTTCCGTCCCTCCTGGGCTGGGGCATCCGCAAGGGGAGAGGGGGGAGGTCCTCTCATGGGGGCCCCCTCACCTCTGCCTTCGGGGCCATCTACCCCTGAGCCAAGGCGGCTTTGATGGCAGCTACCAGCCTCAGGAACTTGCTCTCCGTGTCCACAAAGCCATCGCCTCTCTGGGATGGGGAGAAGAGGGCAGGGGTGAGCTGGGGCCAGGACACCAACCTCAGCCCCCGCCCCACACAAGCCCAAAAAAGAGACAGGACGGACAGACAGATATACCTTCTTGGAGTGAACCAACTTCCCTGCCACCATCACTTCAAAGAACCCGGTGGTCTGGGGGGTCCCCTCGCCACTCTGAGGAGAGAGAGAGAGGTCGGGAGGGGCCGTGATGTCCTCTTGGGGACACCTCCTATTTCTGGAGAATGGGAACAAGCAAGGAGGGCTGCGCTGACCTCAACCACCCCACCGCCATCCCCACAACTCACAATGTCTAGGCAGCCGGGGAACTCATCTTCTAACCTCTTCTTGAGCTGAATATACTGAAGATAGGGTGGAAGGTCACACGGAGGTCACGCCAGCCCACCCCCGCCCCCATATGTGCCCCCTCCCCTCCTCCCTCCCCTTCAAGGGTGGCTCTCGGCAGCCCAGTGTCTTCTTACCTTGGGCTTGTAGCCTCAAGCGCCACTGGTGGGGGGAGTCCAAGAGACAGGGTCAGAGGGGAGAGGCAAGGACAGGCAGAGATCCAGGGAGGGGAGGGGGAGAGATGGAGGGGAACAGGAGAGGGTAGTCAGGAGAAGAGGGGGACAGAGCCCCTCAAGGGAGGAAAGACAGTCACCAGACACACCCAGGGTTGGGGAACAACAGAGATGGGTGACAAGGGGAGGCAGGGGTCCAGGGAGGAGGAGAGCACCGACCCAGAGAAACACAGGAGAAAACCCACCGGACATGGGAGACAAAAGACAGAGGGCGGGGAGACAAAAAGACAGAGGGCGGGGAGAAAAGGGGGGGGACAGAGGGGAGGAGTCGGGAGGGAGGGGAAAAAGGGACATGGATTAGGATGAGAAGTGCATGCCCTACAGTCCCCAACCCATCCCCCTCCCTCTCCCTGCCCCCCCCCAATCCCTTGGTTCTCAGGACCAAAAGCAAATGCTTCCCCAACCCCCAGGGCAGGCTATTTTGGGACTAGAATCTGGTACAGGAGGATGGGGGAGGGGGAGTGTTCAAAATGTCACCCCAGCCTCTGCCTCGTCTGCTTTGTGGGCAGGGACGTTTCTGAAACTCCGACCCCTCTCAGTCTTCCCCGATGGCCATTACTGCGAGACCACAGCCAGACGACCTCCGTTCGTACCTACTGTACGATGAAGCTAAAACTGACCTCCCTCCCGACGTTTCCGGGAGGACAAATTCATTAAGCACATTTATTAAACGCCCACAGTGTGCCCAGCTTTTGTACCGTCAGTCGGATACAGGAGCCAATACAACAAAGAAAAGCCCCTGCCCTCCTAAGGCTTTCGTTCTGACATGCACATTAGATCAAACATCCGCGAGAAGTATTGGGATTGCCTCTCCACTTCCTACAGATGGGGAAACTGAGGCAGAAGAGGGGTGGGATGGGCGGCGAAGAGCACCCACGGGGCATCGACCCAGAACGCATTCATTCAAGCCCTTTCTGACCACACCCAGGGACATTCCCGACCCACGCCGCCCCCACCTCCGTACCCGAGACCCAGGAGCGGCAGCCTGCGGGTAGACGGAGGCCCCTCCCCCACCGCGAAGGTGACCTTCCCGCACCCCTCCCCAAAATGAGCCCCCGGGTCGGCCTCGGTCTCCCGGGGCAACACGCGCGCGTCTGAGACCTCCAGGGCGTCGTCACCGGGGAGGGAGGCTCAACGTCCCCCCTCGTCCTCCTCGCCCGCTGCTCACGCCCGCCCCACCCAGGCGGGGAGCCCCCTCTCAGGGGACCTCCGCGGGTCCTGCCCTCGCCGCCAGCGCCGAGGGGATGGAGGCCGGCGTCGGGGCGGGGGCAGGGAAGCTGCCGCTCGCTTACCAGTAAACCATTCGGACGGCGAGAGCCATGGCCCTGGATGGCAACATGCGCCGCCACCCAGATGCGCACAGACGCGCCCAGACGAGCTCCGCCGGGCTCCGCGCACGGCTGGGCGGTCGGCGCGTGCGCACAGAGGACTGCACGCCGCGCTCCCCGGCGCCGACCAAGGTGTCCACGCGGGGGAGAAGCAGGCGTGGCCGGAGGCCCCGAGACTGGGACGAAGAGGCCTGAGGCCCGCGACCCTGAGCCCCCCACGCAAACCTCTGCTTCCCACCCCTGTGTGGCCCAAGAGCGACTCTGCAGGGTGGTCTCCTGGAGAAGCCCTCCGCGCGTCCCCGCCAAGGTACCCCCCGCTGCCGGAGTGGTACGGCCTCTCGGGGGGACCAGGCGGACCGCGGTTGGATGGAAACGGAATTGTAAATAGGGGGGGACGGCGCGGAGAAGCCTGGGGCGGGGGCAGCCCGCGGCCCAGAGACGCGCCCCAGAGGATGCCGGGTAGGCGCTGGCCGCGGCGTGGAGCCGAGGTTTCCGCCGAGGCCTGCAGCCCCCGGCTGCCTTCCGAGGGCCGCGGCGCCGCCTGAATACCACCGCACACCCTCTAGCGCCGGGGAGGAGGGCTTCGTGGAAGGTGCTGGAAGCCGAGTTCTGCAAGGGGTGCTTCTCTCCCAGCCGCCCGTTTCCCTGCTTGGAACTTGGGCGTCATCGCCTTCAGGGAATGCTCATTCGTTTAACAAATATTTACTGTGTCCCCACTTGCAGTTCTAGGTTCTGGGAATACAGCAGTTGGAAAAGTAGACAGTCCTAGCTCTCTGATTTGGCAGTTGGGGGCTGGTATGCAGCAAAACCCCGTCGTGGGGTTGACGGGAGCTTTCAGTGAGATCCTACACGTGAGAGAATTAAATCAGCGCCCGGCCCATGGGGTGGCCAGGGGTAACTGCCCCCCGCTTCTCCCTCGTTCCACCTCTCTGCTGCTCTCTGCTCCTCCCCTCCCACAGCCCTTCAAAGTTCAGGTCCCAGTCCACCTCTGCTGCTGGCTGTGCGCCCTCTGATGCTGGTGGTCTTGGGAGGATTTAGTGAGCTTCTGTGTGGAAAGCATGGGCGTGGGGTACAGAGGCAATGACCCAGACAAAGGGGTCTCGTTGCATGTCCACAAAACCCCGAACCTCAGCATGATCTGCCCCCAGCCATCGTACTCTCCCCTCCTCTACAGGCTCTCCTGCCTCTAGGCCTTCGCATATGCTGTTCCTTCCTCCTGCCTGACTCCCTTGCTCATCCTCCAGAAATCCACCCCAACAAATAGCTGGGAAAATTTCATGCTCCCATGGAAGACTATGCCTCGTTATAGCACATCCTTCAGAGTTAGCTGATTCTATGGAAGCTATTTTAAAACTCTGTAAGTTGTACACAAAAGTGGCAATGCAAAACAGTTCTCGACAAACATGCAAATGACAACCCTCCCTCCCCCCAAATGTTTGGCCTCTATTAGTTTCACTATTCCTGATGTAGAAATGTGTCTGTTCTTTGGATTCTCCTTTGAATTGTTGTTCATAAACCCTCACTGTCGAGTTAAATCTTTTAACATGTTCATTTTTAGCCCTGTATGAGAGTCATGATTTAACTTTTTGCAGATATGGTAACCATATCTTCCTCCAGGAAGCCCTCCCTCCCTGTGCCCGTGGGGGCTGGGTCAAGCCCCGCCTCCCCCTTCACCATCCCGGCCCCACCCACTCTTGTTGTGACACGCTGGCTGAGTCCTGTGAGCTCCAGGGCTGCTCTTCCAGGGCTGTGCAGGCACACTGCACAGGGTCACGGTTGGGGCAGAAGCTCAGAGGGTATTTTGTTGACCTGGCTTAGGGCTGAGAACTTGGCCAGAGGGCCCAGGAGAGCAGCCCTCTTCCACCACTGCGGGAGAAAGCTGTCTCTGTTGCCCAGACATGGGGGAGTTGGAAAGAATAGGTAATGATTCTCTCCCAGACACACACCCGCAGCCTGGCACACAGTCACACAGCCAGACAAACCACAACCCAGCCAGAGTCAGCCACGCACGGGCTCACACCTCGATTGTGCCACGGAACGTGACGAAAGCACGTCGGTCAGGCCCCGATGTCACAGCAACCCCGCCATACCCAAATGTGCCAACCTCTACGTGGTGGCAAACACAGCTGTAACCCACACACACAACAGACGCATCCAGCCAGGGCCACCACGGACGCAGATGCAATTATTCTAATGCCCACCAACTTGTTCACTGATTCCACAAACATTCCCTGAGCCGCCGCTCTGCCCAGACAGAGAAGACCCAGGTAGTCCAGGCTAAGATGCGACGCCCAGGAGGCTGCGGGATCCCCAAGCACCCGACCCAGCCTGGGAGGGGGGAAGGAGGGCTTCCTGGAGGAGGGGGCCAAGAGGGTGGAGGAAAGCGTGCGACCAGGGGAAGGGCAGGTCCGAGGGCCTCTGCCACGCGGTGCCTGCCCTTGGCCTCTCCAGCTCTTCCACACCCAGGCCAAGCAGGGCACCGCGCCACACCCGACCTGCGTCCTGGCTGGCAGCCCCGAGGTGCTGCACGCGCAGGAGCACGAGGCCAGGGGTGGTGAAGGGACTCGAGGTGCAGCGAGCCCGGGCGGCGGGAGAGAAGCCCCCGTGGGGCTCTGGGGGGCGGTGACCCGTGTCCCCGCGGTTCCCCTTGTGAGGCCTGGGAAGCGTTGGATTCCTCTAGGTTTCCTGGCTATGTCATAGAAGAATTTAAGAACATACCAGTTCAGGCCAGTAAAACGCATTTATTGGGAAATGGGGCGAAAGAACAGAGCTCGCTGAGAAATGGGAAAGAAAGATGGAAATGCACACCCAGAGTAGGTGGGGGTTCGTCTTGGCAGGGGGGGCAAGACGTGGCTTGTGGGGTTACCTTTTGAGCTACTAATTACTCTCCCCTTGCTTATACTAAGGGGAGGGGCCCCAGCTGTTCGCTGTTCTGATTGGTTACCCCACGTGCCAGTTCCCCAGGGGGCCCAATGATGGGGCCCCGTGAGGATATCGGGGCTTCCCCTTCACCCGGAGTCAGATCTCCTTCCAGATAGCGCTCTCCGGGGGTCCCTCGGCAGCCTCCTTGGTGGGGTCTTTCCCTCACCGTTTCCAGGGCCACGTGTTTCGCAGCCATGGTTTTCTGCCAGGTCTGAGACGCATCTTCCCTTTCCCTAAACCAGCGGGCCTCGTTTGCACTGGGGGCTCGATCCCGCACCTTCCCACACTGGCCTTTGCCAGCGCTGGGGACACAGGGTGCACAGGATGGGCGGTCCCTGGGTGGGCCTGGGCAAGTGCCCCCTGCCGAGTCTCCCCTGCTCACGCGGCGTGGCGGCTGACCTGACCGGTGTGGCCATTGCCCAGTTCTCAGTGTTAAAGAAGATAATCGCACCAGACAATGTGACCTCACTCAGGAGCTGAAAGAGCAGCGGGAGAGCGAAACTCAACTCAGGGGAATCAACACTTCAAAGAAATAAAGCAAAGTCGAGTTACTCTGGCTAAGAGGTTTCAGATGGAGTCGGGCGGTCGTTCTGGACGTTATTCTTGGGCAGACCTCAGCCGGATAGCACAAGCTGCCGGAGTCTGCAAAGCCTCAAAACCCCGAGGACATCAGACGGTACCACAAGCCGCAAGATCAAGAAGGGAGGACACGCTCTAACCTGAAGGACAGTTACAGTAAATACCCACCAGCCACAACTTGTCTAATCTTTTCCTTTGAAAACCCTTGCCTGGAAATGCCCAGGCAGGACACGATTTGGGCTGCGCCCCACGTTGAAATTCTTTTTTTTTTTTAACTTTATTTTGTACATTTAATAATTGAAAATATAAGCAATTAAAAACTAAAAAGAAAACATAGTTGAATAGAGACATACATTTCTCATTAAATGTACAGGATACCTATGTATATTTTTAAAATTGTACAATACGTTACACAATATATTTGGTTCATAGTAACAATCATACAGTATTTGTCCTTTTCTGTCTGGCTTGCTTCGCTCAACATAATGTCCTCCAAGTTCATCCATTTTGTCATATGCTTTATGACTTTATTTCTTCTTACAGCTGCATAATATTCCATCATGTGAATACACCACAGTTTGTTTATCCATTCATCTGTTGATGGACACCTGGGTTGTTTCCAACTTTTGGCAATCATGAATAACGTCACTATGAATATCAGTGTGCAGATGTCTGTTCATGTCACTGCTGTCAGTTCTTCTGGGTGTACACCCAGTAGTGGTCTTGCAGGGTCACGTGGCAAGTTCATATGCAACTTGTTTAGGAACCACCAAACTCCTCCACAGCGGCTGTACCATTCTGCCTTCCCACCAACAGTAAATAAGTGCTCCTATCTCTCCACATCCTCTCCAACATTTTAGTTCTCTGTCTTTTTAACAGCGGACATTCTGACAGGTGTGAAATGATATCTCAGTGTAGTTTTGATGCGCATTGCAATTCTAAGATCCCCAAATAAATGCCTCTGCGACCTTGCAGCTTAGATGATTTCTGGATTGAGACCCTACAAGAGAGTAAGGGGTCCGTCACTGGGGTGGGGAGGGATTTACTGAGGTTGCGTTAGGGCCACTTGGTTTGCGGTGTTTTCCTTTGCAGTCTTGAGAGCTCCTGCAGTTGGGAAGGGCTGGGAGAGAGGAGGGACGTAAGTAACTGCTGGGTTAGGAGCCTCGCAGGCCCCCATCAAATCTCAGTGCATGTATCTGCCCTTCTCTCCCATTTCTCAGCAAGTGCTGTTCTTTTCCCCCATTTCCCAGTAAATTATTTTTACTGGCCTAACTAAAATGGCGTCTTCTTAAATTCTTTCATGCAACATAGCCAAGAACCTAGAGGAATGCAGCACTTCCCCAGCTTCAAATTCCTAAGTTTTCTTGCCAAACCAAAACAGCTGTAATCAGAGTTGGCCCACCTGACGTGCAATAGCCCTGATGTGGGCTATGGGTGGGAGACTGTTCATCTCTTTGTAGATACCTGAGCTGCATATGTCCTGAGCTGTGCATGTGGGACAGTGAGAAGCTGCAGCCCTACCCCTGGTAACCATGGCAACGACTCCAGTCCCTGGAAAACAACTTAGCAATGCAAACTCTATATACATACCAGCCAGTCCAGAGAGACTCTGACAATAGTGACACCGGGGAAAACGGACTTTGGCCCAGTGGTTAGGGCGTCCGTCTACCACATGGGAGGTCCGCGGTTCAAGCCCCGGGCCTCCTTGACCCGTGTGGAGCTGGCCCATGCGCAGTACTGATGCGCGCAAGGAGTGCCCTGCCACACAGAGGTGTCCCCCCTGTAGGGGAACCCCACGCGCAAGGAGTGCGCCCATAAGGAGAGCCATCCAGCGCGAAGGAGGGAGTAGCCTGCCGAGGAATGGCGCCGCCCACACTTCCTGTGCTGCTGACGACAACAGAAGCGGACAAAGAAACAAGACGCAGCAAAAAGACACAGAGAACAGACAGCCGGGGGAGGGGAGGGGAATTAAATAAATAAAAATAAATCTTAAAAAAAAAAAAAATAGTGACGCCGAAGCTTAAATAAATTTAAGCTTGGCCTCCAAGGGGGGATATCATATAGCCTGTGCATGAATTCAAAATGATCTAATTCTGTATCCAAGTGTGCCTAGAAATCCAATTAATATAGGCCCTTTAGACTTTCAATGTTCAGAAAGGACATGTATTTCAAGGTTGCATCCAGACGGGATGTGGGCGACAAGTTAATTCAGGCTTCCCTGAAATGTGGGGAATAAGTTATTTCAAGACCTATCTGGTACTCAGACAAACAATTAACAAAGAAAGCCATTTCCATTCATAAAAAGCACCATTTAACTCCCCACCCTTATATCTTTTCTGTAAAAGGGAACCCAAAATTCTATTTGGGGCTCAGTTTTTATCAGGACAGGAGTCCGCTGAGGCTGGCCAGTTGAAATAAATCATCTTCCTTCTCAGAGTTCTCGTGTCCTGGCCTTCGATACCATGTACACCCGCCTTCTCTGCTACTACAGCCTAAACTTTAAACCAAGTGAACTCGGCGTGGAGTCAGTGTGTGTGTGTTCAGCAATTAGGCTCTGACTGCATCATCGTCCTGAGCCTGCTGCCTTTGAGTGCTAGAAAACACCACACTTGCCCCGGGCCAGGGAGGCAGGTTATGACCAGCAGTCTTCTGTACTCCTTGCTTTGTGCTCAGCAGTAAACAAATCTCTACATAAGCAATAACCTCATAAATAAGCTCTTTTTCTCTTTGAAACTCAGGGGTCTCATAACTGGCTTTTCCATGCATGTGGGGCAGAGAAACCCCTGACTGCATTCACCCAGGAAATTGGCTCACGGTGCCGAGAACTTTGTGTTTGACTTCTTTCCCTTAGTATCATGTTTTCGAGGACTTCTCCATGCTGTAGCTTGGCTGCACCTCAGAGTTTGTTTTTTCTTAAAGATTTTTTTATTTACTTATTTATCGATTTCTCTCCCCTTCCACCCCCCTCCCAGTTGTCTGCTCTCTGTGTCCATTCACTGTGTGTTCTTCTGTGTCCGCTTGTATTCTTGTCAGCAGCACCCGGAATCCATGTCTCTTTTTGTTGCGTCATCTTGCCGCATCAGCTCTCCATGTGTGCAGCGCCACTCCTGGGCAGGCTGTGCTTTTTTCACACAGGACGGCTCTCCTTACGGGGCGCACTCCTTGCGCGTGGGGCTCCCCTATGCAGGGGACACCCCTGCATGGCATGGCACTCCTCGTGCGTACCAGCACTGCACTTGGGCCAGCTCACCAAACGGGTCAGGATGCCCAGGATTTGAACCCTGGACCTCCCATGTGGTAGGCAGACGCCCTATCCAGAGCCAAATCCACTTCCCTCAGAGTTTTCATATTTGCTGTCCCTCCACCGGGAACCCTCTACCTTCAGACCCCCACCTCCGATTCTCCCCTCAAGTGTCCCTTCTCAGTGCAGTCTTCTCTGATACTGTATTTAAAATTGCCACCCCCTCTGCACTCTGTACCCCCATTTCTTCATGGTACTTTTCACCCTTGACCTTCTACATATCTTATGATTTCTGATGCCGTTGTGTAAATGAGGGTTAAATTGAAGAAATAATTACCATTACTGAATCATTATAGAGATGCCTTTTATGGCCAGGATATTGTAAAATAACCAGAGGTTAGTATCTGAAATTCCTGAAACTGGCTAGACAGACCTCGCCCTTGGAATATGATCATTTCCAATTAAAAACTTGCCATTGTGGTGACTATTCCAGACCGATCTTACCCTTGTATATGAATATTTCTATTGAAATGTAACCACTGCACCCTCCCATTTGAAATCCGGGAGAGAGACCTTTAACTGACCCCAGTTCTGTAGCCTGCATCCCCAGATGCCCTTGATCTCTGAATGATCGTTTTGTAATTGTAATAACCTTGTTTTGTACCCACCCTCATCCTGTTCTGCCCCTTAATGGTAATTAATGAAGGCCCCTGAGCCAGCCCCACCCCAATCACTCGTTAGCATAAACCGCTGAACCTGGATATTATAAACCGAGCAGGAATACTGCAGTTCCCGAGGCAGCTTTTGGGCCCATAGGTCTCTGTCCTCCTTTGCCATGCACAAGCTGATATCCTTTTTCTCTCCTTGCAATCCCATAACTCAGGAATTGGTCATTCATGAAGCACTTTGGGCAAGAACCCGCTTTCCCTCGGTATCCGCTCTCCCTCTCCCCGTTAGAGTGTGCACTTGCCATTTTGCTATGTTGTCCTCCCGGTCTGAGCCCAGCCAGCATCTAAAGCACTGAGTGGCACGTGGCACGCTCAGTAAATGCTTGTCACATCAAGGCATCTTGAAGAAATCCTGAGAAACTTTATTGTCCAGTTGCTTATATCAACGGAGATGCTGGTGATCATTCATTTTCATAAGATCCACCATAAAACAACTTATCATTATCTGAACGTTCACAAACATTTGAAACAATTGAATCATGTAAAACCCTTACGTGAAACAGGAAAACAAGCTGAGTTTATTAACTCCAAGAAAATTCTTATCTTCCTCACCAGGCCACAATCCTTATCTCTGTCAAGGGAAGCGGCAGGCCTTTTGGGGGTGGGGAGGCAGGGTTCACTTCCGTTGCGGACCAGTCCCTGGCTGATAAGAAGCCTACTTACATCCTTAAAGGGGAAGGCATATTCGGATTTTAAGGCTTTTGAATGGGGCTCATAGGCTTTTCTCACACTGGGTGCAGATTTTTCCAAAGACCTGCCAAGTTCTTATCAGGCCTCTTCGGCTTCCACAGGGCGTTCAAGGGCAGGCGACACAGGTGCACATGGTACCTAAAGGCCAGGCTCAGGTCTGGATGGGGTCCCACCCATAACAGGGAATGGAGGAAGGTCTAGGGAAGGCAGTTGTGATGGGGAGCGGGGCCTCAGGGCAAGCTTTAGACAAGGCTCTTGAGTCATGAGTGTCTGAAATCCAGGTGTGATATGCTTAAGTAATTTGCTCCCATAAACAAAACAAGGGTGGACTTCAGGCACAGCTAGATCCAGGATCTCATCTGGTGCCATTAAGAATCAATGTCCCACAGATTCTCTGTCTCTGTTTCATCACATTCCCGGCAGCTCACGATGGCTTTTGGGCTGGAAGCCCAGAGCCTCTATGTGGAACCCCGGACCATTACAGCTTTAGGGTATGTGACTGCCTGAGAGTCTGTCCCTGGGGTGGAATGATGCCTGCCAGCTCCTAGACATTCTGGGAAAGGCCTGGAAACGAGGGAAGGGATGGTGGAAAGTGGTCGGGGTAAGACTTGATACCCCTCGCCTACCACAAAGCTACCAGGACCTGTATAGAAGCCGCTTTGGCACCTTCCAGCCCTGCGCCCACTAGGTCTACCCAAACTCATTCCCAGGACTCTCGCCCACTGCCAGAATCCACGCAGTACGTTCCTGCTGAAGCAGGCTGCTTTAGGGAACAGGGAGACGAGTCTAAAACCTGGCAGAGGGAGGCGGATTTGGCCCAACGGATAGGGCATCCGCCTACCACATGGGAGGTCCGTGGTTCAAACCCTGGGCCTCCTTGACCCGTGTGGAGCTGGCCCATGCGCAGTGCTGATGCGCGCAAGGAGTGCCGTGCCAAGCAGGGGTGTCCCTGCATAGGGGAGCCCCACGCGCAAGGAGGTGCCCCCACAAGGAGAGCCGCCCCACACACAAAAAAACACAGCCTGCCCAGGAGTGGCACCGCACACAGGGAGAGCTGACACAGCAAGATGACGCAACAAAAAGAGACACAGATTCACGGTGCCGCTGACAAGACTGCAAGTGGACAAAGAAGAACACACAGCGAATGGACACAGAGAGCAGACAACTGAGGAGGGGGGAGAAATAAATAAATAAATAATAATAAATCTCTAAAAAAAATAATAAAACCTGGCAGAAAACTTGGCCGTTTGACACATGGCCATGAAACCTGCCTGGAAACCGTCTGGGAGAAAGACCCCAGCTGAAGGCTGCTGGAAGCGCCACACAAGCATCCTCATCCACGCCTAGAGCCTTCGATAGTAAAGGAATTCTAAACCGAGCATGAATTTTTTTAAAAAATTAATTATATATTTAAAAAGAACACAATGCAAAAAAATAAAATAAAAAACTGAGCTCGCCTTTGCTCGTGGTTGTCTCAGGGCTGGCTCCACCTTTGTGATAATAACTATTCTCCAGTTTGGAGCTGGCAACTTCTGCCCCCTGTGGCTCCGGGGAAGGCAAACTTAAGATACCCCAACCACCTGTCCTTCCACTGGTGTTAGTGACCCTGCTTTCTCTCGTGACTCCAAGTGTGCACTGAACTGCTTCCTGGTGGAACTCTCGGCCCTCGGGGTTGAACGTCCTCTCTTCCAGTCCAGCGGCCGCCGGAGTCCTGTTATCTTTGAGGACTGGGGGTAGAGAGACCTCCCACTCAAGTGCTGAGGTTCCTAAAAGCAGCAATTCAGGAGAAAAACCAGTTTCCCCGAGGCTTCACTGACCTCAGTGTGGGAAATAAGCAAAATTCTGAAGTAAAGGAAAATTGTATTTTAAAGCACTGGGGACATTTTGATTTTAAGCCAATAATTAAAGAACAAAATTCTTGTGCAAAATTGCATGGTCACAGTGCAGACTAATTAGAAATAGCCTTCCAAGAGATCTTTTAAATGTTTACCTTACAGTTAAAACTTACTTTGTAAGAGAACGAAAATTATAAGTAACATTACCGAGTTCTGTGTTTCTGTGTCTGACTCTCTATTCGCGTCTGCCTGTTTGTTCAGTGCATATCTTCATACATCAGATGGTAATATCAAACTAACAAATGAAAATTCTTAAAAGAGCTCTATTCAAATTCTAAAATTAAATATGCCTTATATATCTGAATAAGTATTCCTGGAGCCAAAATTAGGCTAAGCAGGATGGAAAGGTCATATAGAAATCTGAATATAGGAACTATAGGGAAAGGGGGAAAGTTTTTCCTAAACTCTTTAACCCACCCAGCCCCCAGGGCCTTTCTTTTGCAAGACTATGGGGGGAAAGGATAAGGTGTGTCAGATTAAAACTCTCTTCTAGACTGGGGAATTAAGAATCATAGTTGCCCGTGCGCAGGGCTGATGCGCACAAGGAGTGCCCTGCTATGCAGGGATGTCCCTGCCTAGGGGAGCCCCACGCCGTGTAGGGGAGCCCCACATGCAAGGAGTGCACTCCGTGAGGAGAGCTGCCCATCTTGAAAGAAAGTGCAGCCTGCCCAGGAATGGCGCCGCCCACACAGGAATGGTGCCCAGGAGAGCTGACACAAGATGACACAACGAAAAGAAACACAGATTCCCGTGCCGCTGACAACAACAGAAGCAGACAAAGAAGACGCAGCAAATAGACACAGAGAGCAGACAACCAGAGTGGGAGGGGAAGGGGAGAGAAATAAATAAATCTTAAAAAAAAAAAGAATCATAGTTTATCCTGTAATTCCCCAATTTAAACCTTTTAACAACCTTAAAATAAGTGTAGTAGATAATCTTATTACTAAATTTCAATAAGTAAAGGGAAAGTCCTTCAAAGCTATGGAAGATCTTTTAAAATAAATTAAACAATTATAATTATTCCAGAACCTAGCAGTCAGTATGCTTTTAAGACTATTCACAGTTTTAGAATTTTATTAAAGAGAAGAGGTTTACCTGTAAAGGAAGGAAAATAGAAAATTATTTGCATAAACTATAATGGTTTCAATTTTGTTTAGCTTAGGTGTCATTTCCCTGGTTTATAGGATACTAATAATAAAAATCAACATTATATGTATTAAATCTTTAAGATGAAGAAAATCATAAGTTCTTGTCTAATAAAATTATGTTAAAGACAGAAATGTAGATCTGCCCTCTCTTAAATGGATAAAGTCAGTTTCATTGGCTGCTAAATGTAATTTAATAAACTTTTTTTAAGGCTAAACTAATTCCAGGAAGCCATCATTATTTAGAAACCAAAATTGATATTAATAACAAAAAGTAACTTCAAAGCAGGGAAACCTGTCAGAGGCCACCTCAATCTGCACATTGAAGTGGTGGTAAAGAAAGATAACCTTGATTCCATTGGGAATCTTAGGTTTTCATTAAAATAATGAAGAAAGTTTTCCCTGTGCTGCTAAAGTAAAATATCTGTTAATTAACGTAATTATGGTAAAGTTACAGAAGTAAAAAGCAAAGTACTAAACTAGGTAAGTTCATTTGATATGCTATACCTTGCATTGAAAGTGTTTAGGTGTGTATAAAGATTAAAAGAGACAGACTTCAGTATTGTCTTTTTTTTTTTTAATTATTTTTATTGATTTCTCTACCCTCCCCCTGGTTGTCTGCTGTCTGTGTCCATTCCCTGTGTGTTCTTCTGTATCTGCTTGCATTCTTGGTGGCACCGGGAATCTGTGTCTCTTTGTTGCATCATCTTGCTGCATCAGCTCTCCGTGTGTGAGGCGCCATTCCTGGGCAGGCCACTCCTTGCGTGGGGGGCTCCCCTACCGGGGGACACCACTACATGGCACAGCACTTCTTGTGCGTGGCAGTGCCATGTGAGGGCCAGCTCACCACATGGGCCAGGAAGCCCTGGGTTTGAACCCTGGACCTCCCATATGGTAGGCAGACACTCTGTCAGTTGAGCCACGTCCGCTTCCCGAGTATTGTCAAAATCTCTTGAGCATTCAAGCCAGGCCCAAATACTCTGCATGATGCCTCTCCATTTGAGTTATTGGCTAGGTTGGTCACTGACCCTTAAAACAATAAAAGTATCTACTACCTCTCTGGTTGTGCTACTGAAGTGGATGGAGAGCACGTTGCAGTTTCAGCCTCCTGCAGCAGCCAGCGATGGCTTGGGCAGACGTACAATGGATATTTTCTCCAGATCATCTCTGCCAAAGGGCGCTACGCACAAGGCAGTGAAATACTGGAGGGTCCTTCCTAGTTTCTCTCTAGGGTCACCAGTGCTGCAGCCTGCCGGCTGCGTGAATGGCACACCAAGTGGTGCAACAATTATCGGAGTGCTGTGAGTTGACCTTAAACACAACGGGCATTATGGCCTCCTCCTGTGGAGAAACACTATGCATGCTCTTGCAAACCTGGAGCTTAGATCTATTAACTGCAGCTCAGAGAGGAACTTGTGCATTTATTAGTATTAAGTACTGTAACTATTTACCTGATGAATATGCTAATATCTCTTCTATTCCAGATCAAATGCAAAGGGATATCGAACATGTTAAAAGTCCTGGTAAAAATAAATGGAATGAAATAAAATAAAATAAATTTTAAAAATAAAATAAAAGTCCTGGTAAATTTAATTTATTTTCTAAGTAGCTAGCAAATGACCCTATAAGATAAAGGAAGTTTCCAATGCCAACACCATTCTAGTCTTTCATTTCCTGGCTAGTAGAGGCTACAGAGTATCAGCATCTAAGGTACAAATCTCTCAGCAGAAAGTCTCCTATTTAGGGTTTCTTCTCACCCCAGGGGAAAGAGCTCTCTCCCCAGCAAGAGTTCAAGCTCTCACCAGTATTCCCCAGCCTCAAACAAAGAAACAACTGTGGTTTCCTAAGAATGGCCTGTTACAAAGAAAAGAAAAAAACCAGCAACAACAACAAAAAAGAATGGCTGGTTACTGTAGACTGTGGATGCCCAGGCTTGGTGAAATACCCCAGCCACTCTACAACACCACTGCAGGGGCTGAGAACCAGCCTTTATTTTTTTATTTTTTATTACTTTTTAAAAGATTTAATTTTATCTATTTCTCTCCCCTTTCCTCCCCTCCTCCCCCGCCCCCAGTTGTCTACTCTCTGTGTCCATTCGCTGTGTGTTCTCCTGTGACCACTTCTATCCTTATCAGCGGCACGGGAATCTGTGTTTCTTTTTGCTGCGTCATCTTGTTGTGTCAGCTCTCCGTGTGTGCAGCGCCATTCCTGGGCAGGCTGCACTTTCTTTGGCGCTGAGCGGCTCTCCTTGCGGGGCACACTCCTTGCGCGAGGGGCTCCCCTACGCGGGGGACACCCCTGTGTGGCAGAGCACTCCTTGCGTGCATCAGCACTGCGCATGGGCCAGCTCCACACGGGTCAAGGAGGCCCGGGATTTGAACCACGGACCTCCCATGTGGTAGACGGACGCCCTAACCACTGGGCCAAGTCCACTTCCCAGAAGCATCCTTTAAAAACGGGGAACAGACCAGGAAATTGCCTTCCATGTCTTTGTTTCTTTTAATGATCCAAGGATTTATTAAGTCATACATGCAAAACATACTGCTGATGGCATTAGCAAAAGGTCGATGTGAAAACACTCCACAATTCTGCAACGGTCAACTTAAAAAATGTCTGTTCTAGTGGTCCCAGGGTCAGCACTACTCCTGCCAGTGAGCAGACGCGCAGAACCTTGGCAGCTCTGGCGCTGAGCGCCCGGCACCTCGCAGCCCAAGGACCACGCTCAGGGGAAGCGGCGGGAAGCGTGTGTCCGCGGGGGAGGTACGGGGTGGCGTCAGCCTTAGCCAAGGAGCAGTGCTGCTCAGCTGGCAAGGCAGTGATGTCAAGAAGGGTCAGAACCTAAGAATACCTAAAATATTTTAAAAACTTAAGCCGCAACACATGATTTTTACACCTAGTTACGAAGGAAGGCACTTACCAGCTTCGAATAAAGTCACGTGAAAACAGGAGTGCCCTTTCACAAATCTACAAAACAACAGCATTCTCATGGATTATCAGAAAGATTTCTAGTGCAAGGAGACAGAGTTACATAGAAAGGGTTACATAGGAAAGGCCCTTACTAAATTCAAGTTAGCAACGGTGGGAATCAAGTGCCCAGTCTTGGGAGGGATTGCAGGAGCAAGAGACGGGAAAAGCTTAAGAACAACATCTACCGATCATACCGACCTTTCATCTTAATCTGCTGCATTTGACAGAAATTAACCTTTTAAAAATTGTACCTGTGACCCTTTTATTCAGTTTGATTATTCTGTGTACAATGTCATGTAAGTTAAATTAAGCTGCACTTCACATTTTGTCCAAGTACTGTCTTCATCCTTTGATTCCACCAAGGGCTGCACCCGCTCCAGTCCAGTACCCCCCCCTCCCCGGAGAACAGAACACATCCTTAGAGGAAACACAGAAATTGGGTTTCTGTCCAAAATCTCAGCAAAAGCTAATTAAGCTAACTTAAAAAAAAAAAAAAACAAGAAAATTCACTATAAAATTTAAAAGATTGATCCAAAGAATTAAGTTGTTGCACTCATTCCATTATATACACGGTACAATGCTATGGAATGAACATGGACTGATATATGATTGAATGCCTTAAATGGCAACATTTCGTTAAGGAGGCGGTGCTCTCGGCCTTTCTGACTCACGTCAGAAGCTACCATCTTTTGAAGACAAAGGTCTTTAAAACAGTTTAGTGGTTAGTGAGTGTTCGTAGCACAACAATGCAATTTAGTTCAAAGGGTATTTTGGCCACTCTTAATCTTAGCAAGAATAGGGGTTTTTGGAAAGTAAGGCTTTAAGAAGACTTGTCATTTAGGGCTAAATTTTAGTAGAATGTGAACGTTTGAATTCCTACACTTTAAACAAACAAAACCTGGAAATTACTGATTTATTCAAAAGGGGCTTCTGGAAAAACTAATCTGTACCAGAAACTTGGCATCGAGTGGGAAGGCTCCACGGTTCCTGAGCAAAGCGTGCGAGAGTTCCAAGCGGGGCAGGTGAGGAACGAGGGGCCCCGACGTCCGCGGCAGAGGGCCCCTTCTCCTCCTCTCCTGGACGGGGCGGGCAGACGCCTGCTCTGACAGCTTCACCCAGCAGCCCCCGGCGCTCCAGGGGGCTCCCGGCGCCAGCTCCTTCGCCCGGGCTCAGCGGGGGGGACAGGGTCAGCTTCTCCTTCAGTGTCCGTGTCTTTGTCATCTCTATGATCACGTTCACTTCCCACTAGGACGATGGAGTCGCACCTCAGGAGACCACTTAGCAGGCATTTTCTTTTTTTTCTTTGGTATTGTTTTTACTTTGCACAGACATTTTCAAACGATGCGGAACTCAGGAGGGAAAAACAAATGAAGAAGACATCTGTTTGTGGATGGAACAGGGGGCGTGATAATCGGTCGTGATCTTCTCGTCCAGCTGAATCCCTAAGGCCCGGATTCACCGGTTTCCCATCTGCCATAACGTCGGCAGGACCGCGGGAGGATAAGCTCCGGGAATGCGCTGGTCGGATGCTGATCAGCAGGCAAGTCGCGCCTGCGGCCCCGTCTCCCCGCACCCCGCTTGGTGGCCTGCACCTCGGCCGCTCGCTGGGCCAGGGCGGCGGTGGCCGGGTGCGGAGGCGAGGGGCGCGGTGGGCCCTGGGCGCTGGCGCCCGCCCGCTGCCCGCACCGCCTGCCGCTCTGCGCCCGCAGCCCGGGCCCAGCGGTGGCCCCCGCAGGCCAGAGCCCGCCCATGCCCCGGCGCAGGCCTGAGTCGGCCCTGCAGCCTTGGGCGCCTCCCCGCCCTGGTTCTAGAACCCGTTCTGCTCGCCGAGGACTGGCGGCCCCACACGCCGTCCGGCCGGGGCCAAGCGTTTCCCACCGGAAGGGAAACAGCAAATGAGGGGGCTAGACCCACTTCAGCTCAGCCCCTTCAAGATGGTCTATGGGCAACATTTCCTCACCCAGGGCCTGGAAACCAGGTTCTGACCAAAACCTGGTAGGACAGCAGGCCTCACTCACAATTAGAGCCAACACGGCAGGGACCTTACTCGGTGGTTCTGACCACTCTGCAGCTGGTAAAGGAATTGCCAGCTGGGTGCTCTTACCCCGAGTGAAGCCAGCTGCCAAGTGCCAGCTCACCAGAAGCACCTGATGGGACGCACGAGTGCCAGTCATTGAATGCCTGAAATACCTCTTCAAGGGACAAAGCGAAGCAGTGTCTGTGTCAAAGCCAGCTGTTCCGCTAACTGCAGCCCAAATGCCTCTTGCTAGGGGGAGGGCGAGCCAGACATCCTTTAAGAATGCTTGTCTGTTTTATTTCTTCCAGAATCAACACCTTATCAGCCATGCAGGGATTTCATCCAGCTCCATCCGCCGTGCCAGCCTTGTCCTCCCCCGACCGTGAGAGAGTAGCAAGGGGGCTTACACCTCGTCAGGTAGAGCTGCGGCCCCTAACCACAGGAAGTGATTACAGAAGAACGACTATCGGCCTTCAGCACCCCCTGAAGAATAAGAGTGTAGGGAAGTGGAGGTGGCTCAAGCAATTGAGCTCCCGCCTACCACGCGGGAGGTCTGTGATTCGGTTCCGATGCCTCCTAAAAAAGACAGCAAGCTGGTGTGACGGGCAGGCACAGCAAGCTGATGCACCAAGAGACACATAATGAGAGACCCAATAAAGCAGGGAGCGGAGGTCCCCAGTGCCTCCTAAAGAGGACGAGCACGACAGTGAGCTGACACAACAAGAGACACAACAAAGCAGGGAATAGAGGTGGTTCAAGCGTTTCGTGCCTCCCTCCCACATCGGAGGTCCCGGGTTTGGTTTCCTGTGCCTCCTAAAGAAACAAGCAAGATGAACAGACACAGCAAGTGCAAACAATGAGGGGGTGAGGAGAAATTTAAAAAAAGAAGACAGAATGGTGTAAATCTGTAGCTTAAAAAAATAATAAGAGCATAAACTCTCTGAGGGGGGAGCAGAGGCAGGCTAGTTCAGGGAATGGGACGACGAGTCTAAATCCTGGCAGAAAAACAGGGCTGTGCAGCACGTGGCCATGGCACCCACCTGCAAAGCCCCTGAGGGACCCCCCCCACACACACACACACAGAAGGCTGCTGGAAGAGCCCAGGAGAGTCCCCCATTGGGAAGGAGATTTTGTCCAGGGTCAAGGAAGACGCTTATCATTGGGCGCCCCCTGGGGAACTGACAGGTGGGGTAATCAATCAAAACAGCAAACAGCTGGGACCCCTCGGCGCAGCATTAGCAAGGAGAGGCATGATTAATGGTTTAAAAAGTAACCTTTGCGCAAAAGCTCTCGCCCCCTGCCTGGAGCAGCCTGCAGCTGCAGCTGGGGGCCTGTAATCCGCTCTTTTCTCCCGTTTCTATCTCTTCTCCCATTTCCCTAATAAACTGCGGCCTAACTAAACCTGCACCGTCTCACATTCGTCTGTGTAACAGAGCCCAGCACCCAGAGGGTGCTCCCCTCCCCTGCAGGGCCCCCCCGCCGCCCGCCAGGCTCTGCCCAGGCCAAGGCCAAGGCCACGGGCCACGTCCCACGTCCAGGCCGGAGGGGAGGGGCTGGAAACCCGCGCGACACGGTGGTACCGTCCCAGGGACCGGAAGCCCCTCTTCAGAGCCCCGAACCCCCCGGGGGGCGCTGCTGGAAGGATCTGTCCTTGGCTCTGCCCCGCCCACGCGGGAGGCAGCAGCTTTCCCCGCCCCGACCCTGCGGGGGTCTGGCTCCCACCCACCTGCAGCAGGGAGACCCTTTGAGGGGCGGGGGCGGCGGAGTCGGGGCCGCGCGGGAGCCTCCAGCCGCCGGGCTCGGCCGCGGGGTCTCGGCGCCCCCTGGCGGCGGCCGCTGCCTCGCGGCTCCTCGGGCTTCCGACCTTCCCCGGGCGACGCCCGCAGGGCGGAGGGTGGGAGGGGCACACCCGCTGCCGGCGCCCTCCCCCGCCCCCGGCCCCCGGCCCCCGGCCCTCCGCTGGGACGCCTTCCCTCCCCTGCCCCGCCTGCGCTCCCCTCCTCTTCACCGCCTCCCCTCCCCCCCCCCTCCTGCTGTCCCCTCCTCTTCACCGCCTCCCCTCCCCCCCCCCTCCTGCTGTCCCCTCCTCTTCACCGCCTCCCCTCCCCCCTCCCCTCCCTCTCCCCTCCCCCTCCTGCTGTCCCCTCCTCTTCACCGCCTCCCCTCCCCCTCCCCTCCCTCTCCCCTCCCCCTCCTGCTGTCCCCTCCTCCTCACCGCCTCCCCTCCCCCTGTCCCCTCCTCTTCACCGCCTCCCCTCCCCCTCCCCTCCCTCTCCCCTCCTCCTCCCCTCCCTCTCCCCTCCTCCTCCCCTCCCTCTCCCCTCCCCCTCCTGCTCTCCCCTCTTCACCCCCTCCCCTCCCCCTCCGCTGTCCCCTCCTCTTCACCGCCTCCCCTCCCCCTCCCCTTCCTGCTCGCCCCTCCCCTTCACCCCCTCCCCTCCTCTTCACCCCCTCCCCTTCGCCCCCTCCCCTCCCCCTTTTCTCTGCGCTCATTTCCTGGAACCCCGTTCCTCTGCTTCAAGCAGCGCCCACACATTTCTCTCCCCAGCTTAGACGGCTCCCCTGAGCTCCAGGTACCTGCCCACGCCTCAATTCCACCTCCAGGATGTACCCAGAATCCCACCGCTCCTAGCCTCCGCCCACCCCCGCCCACCCCACCCCCGGGCTGTGGCAGGTGCTTGCTCACCGGGCGCCTGGGACAGCCAGGTTCCCACACAGGCTCTCTGCGCCCTCTCGCCTCCCACACTCCTCCCGTGGCTGGATGGGCGGCAGGCACCCTGCTCTCCCGGCCCATCCAGGGTCCCTCCCCAGCGCCCCTGGCTTGCCTGCCCTCTCCCTGGGAAGCTTCCCTGTGGTTTCCTCCTGGCCGCCCCCCTCATTTTATTCCAGGTGCTGCTCAATGTCAGCTCCTCGGAGAGGACCCAGGCTTTGGTTTCGTAGCTGAGCGGGAGAGTGGGAGTGGGGACAAATTGAAGGGCAATTTAAAAGGGAAGGGGGACACGACCGCAGTTTAAATCTTGATGTCAATCCCCAGCCGTGTGTCCTTGAGCAAGTCATTTCCCCTCTCTGAGCCTTGGGTTGCTTGGTTGTAAAACGGGGTCACCATAGTACCTGCCTCACTGGGGTTTGATACAAGGGCCAGGGGCAGAGACACCCTTCTGCATAGAGAGCTGGCATTCATTTATGATTATTATCAAGATATAATTCACTTACCATAAGAGTCACCTTTTCCAAGTGTACAGTTCCATGTTTTTCATATATTCACAAGGTTGTACAACTGACACAATAACTCCAGAACATATTAAAATAACATGGAAAACACGCTTCTCCAAATTTGGTACTCAGTTTTAAAAAGGATTTTATAATTAGAGAGGGGAATGCATGATATCGCCAGGTTTCTGGCCTGGGGGCCTTTTGTGTCAGCCAGGTTGGGGTCGCAGGAGATTTTAGGTCATCAGCCAATGCTCCTTCCCCGCCCCCAGCCCCACGGCATGTGGGCAGCTGAGGCAGGAGGGGCAGAGGCGCCCTCAGCTGCCTGCCTGTGCTTCTGCCTCATTTGTGGACGGCTGGGCCCTTCCTTTAAGTGTGATGGAGAAAGTCCTGGCTGGATATGGCTCAGTAACTCTGTGTGGCGCTGGGAAAGCCCTTGCGCTTTTGCTGTCAACTGAGCACAGCAAAAGTGTTGATCTTTCGCAGAGGCCTGTCACACGTGGATCTTGGAAAGCCCTTCTCATTTCTGAAACTCTTTTCCTGATTGTCTCTATCAGGGATTGGAGCCGCCAACAGCCACTCCAGTGTTTTAAGCAGGAAGGGATTTAATACAGGGACTTGAGCACTTAAGAGAATTGTTGGAAGGAAGTGGGGGCTCTAGACCGGGCCTTTGGGAATGACACCCAGGACAACATGTAGAACCGACTCACCACGGGGGCTGCACCACCTCCGAGGCCACCGCTGGAAGCACGGGGTTCAAGGACACCCGGACACGGCTGTTGTCCCGGCTGCTCCTGCAACACTGCTCATAGGCGCGCTCTTAGCTTCCTAAGGCAGTTGTAACAACCACCACAAACCGGTGGCTGAGCGCAGTGGGCATTTTTCGTCTCCCAGTTCCAGAGGCGAGAGGTCCGCCGTGGTGGTGTTGGGGCCGTGCTCCCTGTGAAACCTGCAGGGGGGAATCTGTTCCCCGGCTCTCTCCCCGCTTCTGGGGCTGCTTGCTGGCAGTGTGCAGTGCTCCCTGCCTCGGTTGCCACATGGCAGTCTCACCTTTGTGTCCAAATTCCCTCTTAAAACGACACCATCCATATCCGATTAGGAGCGCACCCTACTCCAGTAACAACGTCCCTTTTTAAGAAGTAACAATGTTACTGATACATATTATTAAAGCATGCAATTCATCCAAGTGTGCACTCAGCAGCATTTGGTATGATCACATAGTTGTGCATTCATCACTTCAATATTACAGCATTTTCATTTTTTTTTAAAAGATTTATTTCTCTCCCCTTCCCCCCCCACCCCAGTTGTCTGTTCTCTGTGTCTATTTGCTGCGTCTTCTTTGTCCACTTCTGTTGTCAGTGGCATGGGAATCTTGTGTTTTTGTTGCATCATCTTGTGTCAGCTCTCCGTGTGTGCAACACCATTCCTGGGCAGGCTGCACTTTTTTCGCGCTGGGTGGCTCTCCTTACGGGGTGCACTCCTTGCGCGTAGGGCTCCCCTATGCGGGGACACCCCTGCGTGGCAGGGCACTCCTTGCGCCCATCAGCACTGTGCACGGGCCAGCTGCACACGGGTCGAGGTCCAGGGTTTGAACCGCGGACCTCCCATGTGGTACACGGACGCCCTAACCACTGGACCAAGGCCACCGCCTGTGTCAGTTATTGTTGTGTCATCTTGTTACATCAGCTGTGTGTGCGGCAACACTCCTGGGTGGGCTGTGCTTTTTTCACAGGGGGTGGCTCTCCCTGCAGGGTGCACTCTTGTCCGTGGGGCACCCCTACACAGGGGACACCCTTGCGTGGCACAGCACTCCTTGCACGTGGCAGCACTGCATGTGGGCCAGCTCACCACACAGCCAAGAGGCCCTGGATTTGAACCCTGGGCCCTCCATATGGTAGGTGGATGCTCTATCAGTTGAGCCACAATAGCTTCCCAGCTTTCCTTTTAGTAATGTACTTGACCTTAGTCTTTCCATTTCAACCATTGCCATACCCATATAATAGCACTGCTAGCACAAACTTTATGTTGGGTTTTCACCTTTTCATTTCCAAAGATTAATAACACACATCCTTTTCACCAGTTCTGTCCAGGTTAACACTTAGCTTTCCATTCTCTAAACTCATTGTTTCCTAGTGACCCATATTCTAGTTATGAACTCCTTGAGATTACACAATGTATTTTGTTCATAGTAGCACAATCATACAGTATTTGTCCTTTTGTGTGTGGCTTGCTTCACTCAACATACTGTCCTCCAGGCTCACTCATGGTGTCATATGCTTCATGACTTCATTTCTTCTTACAGCTGCATAATATTCCATCGTGTGTAAACACGTTTGTTCATCCATTCATAGCTGATGGACACCTGGATTGTAACGACTTCACTTAACTTGCCTAGTTTCCCTCTAAAACCTGTTTTCAAGTAAGGTCCAATTCTGACATATTGAGGGTCAGGACGTTGACGTAACTTCTGAGACCCAAGTCAATCCTTAGCAGGAGTGTTGGAACCTATTCTAGATCCAGCAGCCCAGCTGCAAGGGGGTCTGGGAGAGGCGGCTTGCTGCTCTCTCCTGGGGTGGAGGCTGGTGCAGAGCCAGGCCTGCCCAGTGCCACTGCGATGATGAACGCGGGGGAAACGGAGGAGATTCAGAACAGATTTAAGGAAGAAAATAGAAATCTGTCTTAACCCACCACCCAAGGGTAATAGTTCCTGTTCACACAGAGCTGTATTTCCCCCAAACTATTTTCCCTCTGGCCTGGTATTTATTTATATCCACTCTTAAATTACTCCAGGTCATATGGCATGTGTGTGTGTCCTTTTCTCCATTTAGCATTTCTGAAGCAGATCACTAAAAAATCTTCCTGAAGCTAATTTTTTAAATGGCAGTGAAATATCCCATTGTATAGATGTACCACTTTCCTATTGTTCTACATTCGGACTGTTTCCAATTTTTTTTTTAGCCTTCCAAATAGCACAATAGTGAACACTTTTGCACACACCCTTTTTAAAAATGTATCCACAGTTTGAACTCCTTTTTAAAAACATTTTCTCCCTTAGAAGGTTTTAGGAAAGCTGGGAGAAAAGAATAGAAAGGTAAAAGGATCCCCTGGAGTCCCCCTGCCAGGAGACCTTTGGCACAGCGCTGGCTTGATGAGCTCGGGTGCGACGGTGCCAGGTCCTGTTTGCTTTTCCCCCCAGAGCATCAGGACACAAACAGGCCCCGGGTTATTACACCGGCTTCCGACCCCGAGGCCACCCCCTGTCCATGACCACGTTTCCTTCCATTCTACAGAACACTCGGACAGACTGCCTTTGCATTATGCTTTTCCCCAAATTTCCGGCTATTTCCTTAGGGCACATTCCCAAGAGTGAAATCACTGGGTCAAAAGGTAGGAACATTTGTGAGGAGTCCTTGGCACAGAATCCAAGTTTCCACCTTCCTTTTTAATTTTTTTCCCAACCATCTTTAGTTTTCTCCTAACATTGTTATAATCCTTGCAGTGACCTAGAGAGAAGTAGGTACTGTCAGTAGCTTCATTTTGCAGGTGGGCAAGCTGAAGCACAGAGAGGCTGAGTAACCTAAGGTCACACAGCGAGTATGTAAGAGCGGAGATGTGAAAGCAGGCCAACTGGTCCCTGAGTCCATGTTCTTCACCACAGCCTGTGCTGCCAACAGGGAGCCTCCCCCCTTTCTAAACGGCCAACTGGTGCTGTTAAATACAGCGTAAGTATTTGATGGTAATCGCTCTTAGCCACTACCCACTTGGGGGGGGTCATTGCAATTTTCCGATATCACAGTCAGGGGCCATCCAGGTTTTGTGGTGCCTGAAGCTTTTACAATGTGGGAAACCCAATTTAGGAAAAATACCAAATTCAAAATTTGAATTACAGAGGGAATGTAAAATGGTGCAGAGACTGGAATCGTTTGGGTGGTTTCTCAGAAAGCTAAACACAGAATTACCACAGGACCCAGAAATCCCACTCCTGGACCTCAAAGATTTGAAAATAGGGACTCAAACAAATACAAGTACACACGTCCAGAGGAGCATTATGCACAGTAGACGAGGTGAAGCAACCCATCCACGAGCAGATGACATGGCACATACACACAACGGCACATTTAGCCAGAAGAAAAAGCCAAGCTGTATGACATGCAACACGGCTGAATCTCGCAGATGTCGAGTAAACCAAAGAAAAGGACAGTGTATAGTTCCACTTCTGTGAAATCTCTAGAATATCCAAACTCAGACACAGAAAGTAGATTAGAGGTTACCACGGGCTTAGGGGAGAGGTATTGCTTAATGGGTGCAGAGCTTCTGTTCTGGGTGATGCAAGTTTTGGGATGGGTGGGGGGCAGCAGTGATGGTGGCACAACACTGTGTGTAATTAATGCCACTGAACTGTATGTGTCAAGATGGCAAAAATGTGATGTTACTACAATAACACTTCTCAAAGTTTAAATAAAATTACAAATTACAGAAGGAGGTGCAGGGCCTTGAAAGGGGCCCATGAAAGTCAGGTGCACCTGAAACTTCCTCTCCACTAGGGTATCACAGGAAAGGCCCCCACGGGCATTTTCCCAATATTATTGAAAATTTCTAACAGTGAAGTTGGAAGCCTCTTTTCTTATGCACTTTGAAGGAAGTTCAGATTTCAGTGCAGGTCCCCAGAAACTTTCACTTTAGCTTGCAAATTAATTAGAATCTAGTATTTTTAAGCTTTTTCCTTTTGATGTAAAATTTACATATCGTGGAATGAATTTTACTGAACAATAAAGTGCAAATGTAAATTTGCTGCCAACTCACCATTTTATTGCAGACGGGAACAGACGTATTTTCCTGAGCTACTGAATAGCGAGAGCTTCCTGAGGACACTGCTGAGGTCCAGGCTGCAGAATGTGTGCCCAGCAGTCACCTCCGGGCGTGAAACATCGCCCCTCTTCCAGGACGTTCTTCAGACTCCCTCCCCACACGGGGTTTACTGGCCAGAGGTCAGGGGCATGCTTAGAGCGCTTTTGGAGATGATGGTTCTATTTTCACCTCCCTCCTGCCCCAAAAAGAGCTGTTTTCTTGCCTGCAGAACATTCCTTTCTATTTTAAGATAGGGGAGGGGGAGGAACAGCAGTATGCCTTCAAGCTGGGATATTCTAGGGGATGTGGTAGGGGAAGGAGGCTCTGGCGTCAAGTCTCCCCATCTCTCCTTTTGTTTCTTGTATAAATTGCTCTATTTTCATAAACATCTTTACTGAAGAAACCTCCTCAAAGGCCATGCTAAAAATGAAGATTTGACCAAAGACAAAACAAAACCAACACCTCTGTTTGACCAAAGACATCATACAGAGAGTCAAGGCAACAGCCCGGGAGTAATGTGTGTTAACCAGACAGACAGACTTTAGATGCAGAATATATAAAGAGCTACTAAGAAAGAAAGAAAATGGCAGACAGCCCAGGAGGGAAATGGTCAAAAGAACTGAACCAACACAAAAGAGAAATACAAATGGCCAGTACCCTTGGGAAATCTTACTAGCTTCACTAGTAACCAGGCACGAAAAGGCTCCTCTGCAGCTGGGCACTGAGAATCTGCACAGCCTGAATGGAAGGGAATCTGGATGAATCAAATACCGTTACAAAGGCACTTCCCCTTCAGCCCAGTGATTCACTTCCAGGTACTTCTCTCACACATGTGAAATGGCGTGTGGACAAAGACCTTCACTCCAGCTTTAGATGTAGGAGCAGGAGGGGCCTGGGTACAGAACAAGACGGCAATGGTAATGGAAGGTGACTCAGCTGTCAAAAAGAATGAAGCAGCTTCCTGTGCACAGATCTCTAGTACAAACTTTAAAAAGCCACTGATAGAGCCATATACAATATGATCCCATTTGAGGAACAGGAAAACCTCCAGTCCAGGTCCCCACATCCACGTAGGGAATTTCATAGAGCTCCACACTGCAATCATTCGCACCAAACCTCCGTAACACCTCCCTCTGCAAAGGGGGACAACAGTCAAGGGCAGATTTCCAAGAAAATTATTTTCTCTTCGTATCCTTCTTTGCTCCTTCAATGATTGTTACAGTGAAAGCAGTCCTTTTTACCTGTAGAATGAAGGGTCAAGGGTCTTTTTCAACAGATTCAGGGCACAGGAAGGAACACACCTGCCCTTTTTAAACCATGAATGACTCACAGTCTGGCCTGGGGAAGTAGGGGAGAGAAAAACTGACTTCATTTCATGGGCTGCAGTTTCCTCGCCTAAGAATGAGAACAGTCTGTCTCGTCTTAGCGGGCTGCAATGAGGGTTCAGGGCACTAATCCACGTGTGTAGAAGAGGCGGCGCTGGCACTCCACCGGCCTCTCGCTTCACATCCGCTCGGCGCCCACGGAGCCCCGTCACTTGGCCTGCTTGAAGCTCCTCCTGGCAGTGGCCGCCACCTCCCCACCATCTGGGTGGGTCGTGCTGGCCGCTGACAGTCCTGCCCCGCCCTGGGCTGTGCCAGGCTTAGGGGAGATGGTGTTCCTGTACCTACATCCTCACGTGCCAGGGGAGACAGAAAGCAGCGCGAGGGGGAGAGAGACACTGCTCTAAGAAGGAGGCGAGTCACACAGTCCGAGGAGCTGGTCAGAGGCGCTTTATTAAGGGGGTGCCTGGATGTCCAGCAGTGGCTATAACCTGCGGAGAGAAGCAAGCGGGCTGAGGGGGCTGAGGGGAGCTGGCGCCCACGCTCTTCCCCGCCTGACACCCTCCTCCTGGTTCTGGCCCTGCTGGTTCCGGGGGATCTGCTGCGCTCTGCTCAGGGCCACTGCTCAGGGCCACCAGGAGGCTGCCGACCCTCTTCCAGGCCACCAAGGTGCGCTGCTGGGTTTGGGTGGCCCTGGGAGGCGGCTGGGACCCCGGGAAGAGGGTCTGTTTCCTCCTGTCAGGCTAGGGCTGCTGTGGCAGGGGAAGGGCAGGGGCCTGCCAGAAGGGCGGTGCTCACTGGATCTCGCGGAAGGCTCGCTTCTCCACAAGCTTCACTTTGTACTTGCGCTTGAACCTGGGGAAGGGAAAAGACCGTGGTCAGAGACCAGCACCGCCACCAAACAGAGGGAGGTCCCAGCGACCCGCCCCCAGGCGCCCCCGCGCTCACTTGGCCCTCTCCCGAGGCTCGATCATGTTTCTTCTCTGGAAGCTCTTGAACCGGTCCCGGAGGATGTTGCCCTCAGGCTGCGGGACAGGGAGGGACCTGAGCATGGAGCCCCGAGGGCCGCTGACCTCTCCAGGGGCCCGGCCAGGGCCCAGGCCCCTGCTGCTGCCCTCAGCCGAGGCCTCCACTCCGGCCTCGTGTCTGACCCTGTGCTCAGCCTCGGGGACCAGCAGACCTGCCCCGCGGGCCGCCTGAGCTGGGTTTTGAGGGATGGACAGGAACGAGGCTGGTAAAGATGTGGAAAAGGGAATGAGAGGCGGAGGGCAGCAGGCCAAAGCCACAGAAGGGCGTTCACTGGGCTCAGGAGGAGCTGAGCGTTCTCCCAGGGTGCTGGGGAGCCACGGAAGGTGCAGAGCAGGGGAGGCACAAGGTCAGGTCTGAGCTTGGGAAGACCCTCTAGGATACCGAGGCAGGAGGAGCTCGGCGACCAGGGTAGCGGGTCTGGCTGAGAGGAAATGCCCCCCAAGTGTCACAGGCTCAAGCCCTCAGCCCCCGCAATCCCCCGTCAGGACCCTGTGCCCTCAGCCCCCAGGCGCTGGCCCAACCGGCCCAGCCCAGGGCTAGCCAGGGTGTCGCCCATGGCCCTGGGGGGCACGGGGAGCAAGGATGGGTGTCATCACCGGACACAGGGTCTCCCTACAGCACTCCATCCCACCACACACACACCTTCAGGGTCCTGAGGGAGTCAGACAGCTCTGAGCTCAGCTGCACGTCGATGTCGGGGGCCTGGTACCTGAAAACACAGGTGAGGGGTGCACAGGGGGTCACCAGTGGCAGGGGGAGGCCCCCCAGGAGGGACGCAGCCAGCGTCCAGGCCGGGAATTCCAGGACGAGGGCTTGGGGACCCCACCGGGGCCTCACTTGAGTCGCCCCAGCCTGCGGGGCTTGTCTGCCTCAGCCAACCGCTGCGCCCGCCGCCGCTCCCGCCGCCGCGCCAGCTCTGCCAGCCACCGCGCCACCTGGGCCTTGATCCCACGCAGCCTGAAGAGCTCCTGCTGCCGCAGCCGGGCGGCCCGCACCGCGGCCTGCTGCACCCGCTGTGGGGACAGAGCAGGGACAGGGGTCGGCCTGAGCCCCCCCGAGGCGCCCCCAACGCCACCTCTGCCAGGAGGCCCGCGCTGACCGCCCCGCTCCCAGTCCCGAAGCGCCACAGCTCGTTACTTCGCTGCAGTTTCCTAGGACTGGCTGGCATCGTGTTTCTGCCTGTGGTTCGTAACTCCCCCCTACCCCACAAGGAAGCACCTCCGGCGGCAGGGACCGTCTAGGGGCCCCCACTGTATCCTGAGCCAGAGGGGCGCCTGACAGCTGCGGGCCCCCGAGAGCGTGAAACAGCAGGCGGCAAGACAAACACCCCAGAAAGAGACGAGGGGGAGCCCGAAAGACGCGGGCCACGGGGAGGGCAGCCCCTGGGGGCTCACCAGCGTCCGCGCCGCCTTCTCCCGGCGCCGCTGCTGCTCCGTCTTCTTCTCCACGGTGGCCATGCGGCTGGGCATGGACGAGTCTGCAGCCCCTCCAGCCTCGGGGTCCTCGCCCTGGTCAGAGTCCCCCTCCCCGTCCGACTCCTCCAGAAGCCCCTCGCACATCTCCTGGAACACAGACTCCTGGGGCAGGGGAGGGGGTCAGGGCCAAGGTGAGGCCGGCGGCGGCGGGGGGGGGGGGGCGGTGTAGGGCTCACCTGGGTGGCAGCCTGCTCCGCGGTGGGCAGGGCCAGCTGCCGCTCCAGCTTCTCGGCTTCCTTCTGCCGCTGCAGCTCGACCTCGTGGGCCGCCAGGAGCAGGGTCTGGGCAGGACGGGCACGGGGGTGAGAACAGGCTCCCTGCCCTGGCTCCTCCTCCTCTCCGTCTCCAGACCCAGGGGCTCAGCCCACCCCCCACGCAGCAGCTGCGGTGGGGGAAGCACCTGCTAGTCCTGCCCCACCTGCCCCGTGGGGTCTGTGAAGCCCCCCAGGCCCTACATGTCGGGGGCTTCCTTTTATGTGAAAGGTCCAGGATTCGCAATTCCTCAGGCAGGAAACAGATTAGAGGCTGCGGGATTGGGGAGCAACTGCCTGAGGGGCCTGACATGCCTGAGGTGACAACATGCGCTGAAATGACCGCGGGGGCGGCTGCACCGCTGTCGATCTCCTAAGACCTGATGAATCTGAGGCTTAAGTCAGATGAACTCTGTGACGTGCGAGGCGCGTTTCAACAACGCTGTTTTGACAGTCTCCTCACCCCCAGCCCCCACGCCTCCCCCCAGCACCCTGGCTCGCCCCGCAGGCTGCCCAGTCCACGGGTGAATGCCCGACTCGGCGGCAACCTCCGCCTTTTGCCGCCGCACACGAGGGTTCTGTTCTGCAGCTGCCATCCAGCCCTGCTCAGCTGAGGAATGCTGCCTCCCGCCCCCAGCGGCCAAGAGGCCTTCACACACGAACACGCTGCGCGAGCCCCGGCGAGCGCCCTGCACCCGTGCCGCGCTCAGCCATCCCCATCCCCGGGTGACACTTCACTGGCTTGTGGCGCTTTTGTCTGCTAATGTATTCTTTAAAACTTCTGCACCTCTGTCCCATGCACTTCCTGAAAGATGTAGCAGTCTCTCAGTAGGTCTTTGCACCTACTGCTCCCTCTGCCAGGAAAACCCAACTGCCCTCCTCCCAGAGCAAACTCCTCCTCATCCTTCAGTCTCAAGTCAGATGTCCCTTCCTCCAGGAAGGCCTCTCTGACTTCCTATGGTGGTTTGGACTTGTCTACACCCCAGAACACGTTCCTAAACTTAATCCACTCCGGCAGGTGCGAACCCGCCCTAGGTAGACCTCTGATGAGGTCACGTCAGTTAAGGTGCGCTACACCTCAGTCAGGACTGGTCTTCATCCTGTTAGTGGGATCAGCTATAAGCAGAAAGGAATCAAGACAGAGAAAAAGCCACAGTAGGAGCCGCCAGAGCTGAACATCAGTGGAACCTGGAGGGGAGAGGCCCAAAGAGGCTGCCACGTGTGCTGCCACGTGACAGAGGCGGCCAGGAGCAAGGACCAGCAGCAGCCAGCCGCCAGGCTGCCTTGCCGACGCCCTGCCTTGGACTTCCTCGAGGCCTCAGCACAAGCACATCAACCGTCACCGCTCAGGCTGAACCGCTGCGGGGCATGTGCTTGAGCAGCCGAGGAAGCCAAAACCTGCCCAAGGCCGGGTGAGACCCGTGACGGGGCCCTGGTCCCTCGGGCCCACGAGCCCAGCTCTGCCCACCCGGGGCCGTCACGGGCCCCGGGAAGAGGCCCAGGCCCCGAGGAAGCAGCCGGGGTGGGTGTGCTGACAGGGGGACCCAGGCTGCCTACCTGGTGGTCCTCAAAGGACGGGTGGTAGGAGGCCCCGGCGGGCGTCACCTCCACGGCGGGTGCCTGGGAGGGCTTGCTGTGGAGATGCAGCGGCCGCTGGAGGAAGACGAGCAGACACAGTCAGGCCCCGTGCCCTGTGCCTCACGTTCTTGCAGCCGCAGCACTGAGACTCGAGGCTGGCGGCAGCAGGAGGCTGGGGCTGCAGACGGGCTGTGCACCCACAACCACAGAGCCAGGGGGCTGCCCGCGGGAGCCAGCGCCCGCGCCATGGAGCAATTCCCTGTCTTCCTGGGAAGAGCCCCACGGCGCCCCTCAGGTGGGGGGGGACGCTTTTGAAGGCACACGACAGGGGGGTCCTGACTTGGTTTCCCTTGTAGCCGTTCCTCACAGCAGGCATGGCAGCGCGTGCCGGGCACGGGAGAGTTCCTTGGCCACCAGAGCCAGGCCTCATGCGCAGAGGGCTGAGCCCAGCACCTTCTAGAGCCTCGCTGCTCGGCGTGGCCCGTGGACCCAGGAAGCCTGTTAGACACGCAGAACCCCAGGCCCCGGAGCACTGGAAGTTCCAGCGGCTCCGCGCGGCTCAGCAGAAGCCTGGACGACCCCCGGACGTCACCACCCACAGCCGTCTCCAAGTCCTGGCACTCCCACCCGAGGGCGACCTGGGCCAGCACCCCTACCCCAGCCCCCCGCCGTCGCACACTTGGCCTCTAAGGCCTGTGGCTGTGCCCGCCTCCCCACACCTGCCCCCCACAACCTGTCTCCCAGACACCCCCCATCTGGCCTCTCTTCCCCTCTCCTCCCTCCACGCCGGCCTCCACGCTCTTCCCGGAACATGCTGGTCCCTTCACAGGCTTCGCGCTGCCTGGAGGCTCTTCCCTGGGCACCTGCACAACCCACTCCTCTCCTCAGGCCTCGGACCCGGTTAGTACCAACCGCTTCCCCACAAGGGCGTCCCCAACCCCCGTCCAGCCACTGCACAACACGCCGCTGTGCTCGCTGGTTTCCTGTCCCCCAGCTAGACAGGAGCGTGTGAGGACGATGCCCCCGTCCTCTCTGCTCCCCGCTATACCCCCAATAGTGCCCAGGATGGAGAAAATGTTTGTCTTCTGTTAAATAAATGAAATTGTACCCTGGAGATTTAAAAGCATCTCCACTTGAGTACTCTGGGTTCGGAGAGCTCCTGAAGGCAATTATGGGAAACTGAAAGAGCTACTGCTTCTATCACACTTGCGTGGGCAGCTGACTTTGCACACGTTAACTCTTTATATTCACCCGAACCCCCTGCCCCCTGACAAAGGAAGAAGAAACGATGGCCCGGAGAGCTCGAGGTGCCTCTGTAGCACACACATGCCCAGCCACGGGGACAGATGGCTCTGAAAGGCGGACTCCAGAAGCCACGTGCCCGCTGCTCCCCCGCCACTCCGCAGATCTCAGTGCCCTTCCAGACACCTCACCTTGACTCCTTTCTTCTTGGTCTGCTCCAGGAAAAAGGTGTCCTGGCCAAGCAACGGCTGGTCCAATGGGTCTGCGGAGACAGGGACAAGAGGCTGGGGGCGGGGGGGGGGGGGCGCATTCCAGCCAGAGAAAGGGGCGTGTCCCTCGGGGTTCTGCCCCATCCTTCATCATTTCACAAATGATGGCACTGACACCAAGGGAAGGACAACTGCCAGACCCCAAGGGGCCTCGAAGGACAGGCAAACCAGCCTGCCAACAGGAGCCAGAAAGCAAGGGAGAGTCAGGCTGAGGGGCAGGTGCCCCAACCACTGAGGAAACTCAACACCACTGTGAGACAGCTGAAGCCACACCCACAGAGCCCCTCAGACATGGTGCTCCTGTGCAGTGCACCACGCACACAACTGCACAGGTGGCCCTGTCCCCTCCCCACAGGTGAGAGTGGGTCACTCACTGTTTGGGGCCCAGAGATCGTAGAAGGGCCGCTCCACGGTGTCCTGAGGCCCAGGCCTGGTCTTGGTCACGGGAGGGTGGAGGAGCCGGGCCTGGGCCCTGCGCACCTCCCGGGGCAGCTCGCCCTGCTTCGCCAGCCTCTCCCATAGCTGCTCTTTCCGCTTAAGCTTCTTGGCGTTGGGGACCTGGTGGGCGAGGATGCTGGGTGGGGAGGGGCAGCACAGGAGCAGCAGGTGAGGCAGCGGCTGGAGAAGTGGCCTGGTCCCCCTGCTCCCCCATCGCCCCTGCAGCAGCTCTCCAGCATCTCCCTCCCTGCATCCTCCAATGCACAGCTGCTCAGGGCCCCTCCCAGCCCTCCCCTGCCCCCGAGTGGCCTCCAGACCCAGTAACACAACGTCTCCTAGGTCCTCACCCTGGACAGCCTCTAGGCACCTCACACTCATCCTGTCACAAGCAACCTTAGCATCACCCCCACACCCACTCCGCCTCCAGAGCGCCCCTCAGGGGCGGCCACCTGCCCACGCTGTTCCCTGTTCACCTTGTCCTGGACCTCTCCTTTCCCCTCCTCCAGCGGTCGGTCAGAAGCCCTGTCTGCCCCTGAACACGGCTCCCCCCAGACCCCCTCCATCCCCCAGCCTGGCCTAGGCCCCCAGTGGCTGTCTGGGCTGCGGACCCTGACCTCCAGGCTCCCGCTTTCCAAAGCCCAAACGTGATCCCCTCCCCTCTGGCCCCAACCCTAACCCTCCCCCCCAAACAGCCCTCGCCCATCCCCCATGCCATGGAATTCCTTTAGGGCCAAGAAGTGGGTGGGGGCTGCTACAGAGAAGGGCATGGGGCTGGTGGGACAGCAGGGTCTGGGGTGGCGGGACACTCACTCTTTGGGGGCAGGGATCTTAGATGTGTTTTCAAGGATGAGGTCAACCCGCAGGGGTTTCTTGAGGAGCAGTGACTTCTTCTGGCCTTTGGTCCTTTTCTTGCGCTCTGGGAGTGGGAGAAAGGGGAGGAGTCAAGGCCTCAAGCCTCCCCAGTGCTGGAGACACCCCCCTCTACTGATGCCATCGAACCTGCAGCCCAGGGCACACCTGGACATCTCCAGGTTGATCCCAGCTCCCGCCTGACAGAAGAGGCCCCCCCCAAGGGAAGGGCCAAGGGTGCCCGAGCACTGCCCTCCACCCCACCTGCATTCTGGACCAGCAGGAGGGAGGTCCTTTGCTGGGGACACAGAGGGGGTCAGAGCCGTGGCCTGCACATGTGGGGCTCCCAGATGCAGCGGGGAAAGGCCGCAGGAGGGACCCACAACATTTAAACAGATAGACAGCAAGCTGTCAGGTGACACTGAGGCCCACAGGCTGGGTGGGAAACGAAAGAGAACTGGACTTAGGATCCAGGATGGCTGATTTCCAGCACAGCATTCTCTCCCTTATACTTCCAAAGCCTAAGGGCTAAAAGCAAGGACTCTGGAACGAAACATACTAGGCCTGAATCCTTACCCCTCTATAGCCCAGAGGATCTCGTGTAAGGGATTGCTCCCCTATGCCTCAAAATGAGAATACGAATACCTACTCCCCCCCATAGAACGGTTGGGAGAACTTAACTAGAAAGTCCAGAAATGACCCTTAGCTCGCTTTCTAACCCCTCCTTATGGCAGATGGCTTTTTCTATTTCTTCTTCTACATCTTACATAAATCCTATTACTCAATGAAGCAATCCCTGACTCACTGCAGGCCCACTTGTTTCATCAGATCCTGGTGTTGCTATTTGGCAAATCAAAACAGGCAAGCTAAGACTAGTTTCTTACCTATTCATTAAAATAGATTTTTTTTTTCCATTAAAGGAAATACCTTGTAAGGATAAAGGACCTGATTCTTCAAAGCGGGTTCTTAACCTTATTCTGCAAGTTAACTGCAGACTCGCTTTCTAGCCTACTCATCTCAGGAGACCGCTGCCTGGTTTAAATGTGCACTGAAATCTCTAAGGCTCCAGAAAATCTGATTTCTTTAAGTCAGCCTTTAACGTACTTTCTGCTCATTGGAGACCATATTAATTATATTAGAGAAAAAATGCCTCGGCAAGTGACTAAATAGATTCTTCCAAGTTAGGTTATTCATACAGATGTCCTCCGAGGCTGGCGATTCTACATAAGGAAATATTACTTTAAGGGTACCACAAAACCCCCTCCTCACCTTTCTCCTTTGGGCCAGTATCCACGAAAAACAGTTTTTCATTGGGAGCCTCTGACACCAAGCCACTGGAGACGGAAATGCAGAACGTCAGGCAGAGACTTTTGGGAAGGATCAGATTTAACCCGTTGGGCCCTGCCCTCTTTCCACCAAGGGACCCTTCCGTACTAAAACCTGACTTCTCAGTTTACCAGTACCTAAAACTTCAAACTCCCCAAGCTAGTGCTGCCAGATAAAACTACAGAACACTCTGAATTTTCAATAACAAACATCTTCTTAGTAGAAATAAGTTGCACACAACAGGTATCGTAACACAAACGCGTCCTGCCTCCCTCCCCCAATTTTCCCAGACACACGTGCCCCCACTCCCGGCCGCGCACCCGGAAATCCCGCCCCACGCACCCGCTCGTGCGCTCCTGTAGCCGCACGTCCTCCAGGAACTGGTCTACTTCCAGCCCCAGCGGCTCCTCCGCGAGCCGCCGCCAGCCCCGCTTTCTGTTTCTCGGGCCTCGGCGGCGCCGCCTCAGCGCCGGGTCCACCGAAGTGGGCCGCAGCCCCAGAAAGCCCGAATCGGCCGCGCTTTTCGGGCACGGCCTCCCACCGCCGCCACTGCTTCCCGCCGCCATCTTGTCAAAGAAAGAGTTCTCTTTCCGGCGCCCAGAATTCCCGTTTGGGGTCTGCGCGCGCAGGTCTCCCGCCTTCTTCAGTGACGTATTTCCTGCATCCGCCATCTTGGTACGGTGGCTGGAGCGGCGAAGGGGCGAGGAGGCTGCCATCTTGGTAAGGGCTAAATGGCTCCTCCTCCCTCGAGTCTGCGCTGCAGAACCTGCAGAGTTGTGGCGGCCGCGGATTCTAGGTCCTCGGCTCTCGCCCTAAACAAAACACCTTTCCTAGCGACCCGAGGTCTTTGCTCAAGAGGGCTGTTTTTGTTTTTGAGGGTTATTATTTTTTATTCTCGTTTTCTTAAAAAGGAAAAACCGAATCATTAGTGGCAGATTCGGCACGAGACGCGTTCCAATCAAGGAACATCTGGCCTCTCGAAATGCACCAAGCCTTACATCCTGGGAATCAAAGAACGCTAGGAATGTCGAGGCTGGAGGCACAGTACGTAAGGTTGGAGGAATGTTTACAAACGTAGGCTAGTGGAAACCCTAGAAGTGCAATTTCCGTAACTTGGCTGTGCCTCAGTTTCCCCATCTGTACTTCGGGGGTGCTGACGCCTCCACCTCACACGATTATTGCGAAGGTTAAATGTGGTGGTCGACGTTAGGCGCGGGAGACTGTGCCTGGCACCCAAGCGTTGCCCCTGCTACCGCCTCGCCCCCACAGACTTCGTCCGTGAATCAACTGGTCTTCGCTCCAGACAAATAAGGAAGGAAGCTCCGGCCGTGGCAGCCATCCCGAGGGACCCAGGGCCTCGGGAAGCGAGTCCCCGAGCCATAAATGGAATAGGCACAGAGAGGGAGGGCGCCAGGCGGGGGCCACACAGCGGAGCTCCGGCGAGGGCCGGGCGCGGGGCACACCAGCCTGCCCGGCTCGCGCGTGGCCGCCAGGGGGCGCCGGGGCGCCGCGGAGGGGGGCGCGCGCGGGCGGGGCGTGCGGGGCGCGGGCCGGGGACCCCGCCCGGGGCGCGCGAGTGTGGGGGTGCGAGGGCCCCGCGGGCCTCGGCGGCCGGGTCACCTCCTCCCCTCCAGGGCGGCGGGCACCGCGGCGCCCCCGCCCGCCCCTGCCCCACGCCCCGGTTCCCAGGCCCCCGCGGCGGGGGCGGGATGTCCCGTGGGGGGAGCGGGCCCCAGAGTTAAGTTTTCTTCGGAAAATATTTCGCTCTGGCCCCCGGCCCGGGCCTGAGTCACTGGCTCGGCTGCTCTGAGTCATGCACGCTCCACCCCGGCCCGGGAACCCGGCGAGGCGCCCCGCCCCGCGCCCTGTCCCCAGGGAGCCCCCCCCCAGCCCCCAGCCCCCCCAGGCCAGCGTCACGCGGGGGAGGGAGAAGCCTCGGCTTTGCTTTATTCGCTCCATCGCTCGCTCGGTGGGAATACGAGTCCTCCCCGGCCCCTCCCAGCCCCGGGGCAGGGTCGGCCGTGGGGGGCGTGGGGGTCCCAGCCAGCTGCCTGGAAGGGGCCTCGTGCCTCGTCCCCCATCTTTTCCCCGGGTCCCCTGCCAGGGTCAAGCACGAATGTGTGGTGAAGGCAGGAAAAGGCGTGGGGGACGAGTGGTCCCTTTGGGGGGGGGGGGAATGTAGCACCAAGAACCACCCCCAACGGCCTCCCTGCAAGTGGTGGGGTCAAGGGAAAACCCTCCTGCCAGGAGGGACTGCAGTTAAATACGGACCGATTGGGGGGGGGGTCCCAGCTGTGGGGCGCCTGCGTGGCAGGGCCAGCATTCCAATCCAGGCCCGGGGTGGGGGTGCGGTGTGGGGGGACAGAAATACGCCCTTGGGGCACAGCCTGGAAGGCGCAAGGATGGAAGGGGCTTTCCTAGGTGCTCGGGGATCCTCGGTAGAGAATCGGCTATGCCCAGGGGGAGGGGGCGTTCTCCGAGCTGGGGGGGGGGGGCGGGGGTCCAGTTGCAGCAGCAGAAGGAAGGGTTTCTCTCCCAGATGAGCCCCAAAGGTCCGGAGGCCTGAGGACGTGGGCAGGGGTCCTTGCTGGCTGGGCGGGAGGAAGCCGGCCAAGGGGGCTTGTCTGCTCGTCAACCAAGGGCTGCTCTTTTGTGGGGAGACTTAGGGGCCGGGCAGCCTGGTTAGGGCTGGGGTGTGGTGGGGGTGCTGGCTCTCCCATGCCCTCCCCTCCTGAGAGTGTCAGCAGCACCTGGGCAGGCAGATTCATCTGTGTTGTTCTCTGCTGTAATCCCCAGAGCCTAGAAAAGGCCAAGCACAGAGTAGGTGCTCAATAAATATTTGAACGACAAGCAAGGCTGGAGGCCTGCGTGGGGTGCCCAGGTGTAGGTGAGGGCAGGGGCGTCAGGACAGGGGGGCGGTGAGGCCTTGTCCCTCCCCGGGGTCCCCACCCGACACGGCGCCCCAGGTGTCTGGGAGAGGGTGGGGGGCAGGGCGGGCAGGCAGGGAGCGTGAGGGCCAGGGAGGCGCGTGCGTGCAGCAGGCCAGCGCGGGGGAGCCACGGCCAGGCCGGCGAGAGGGGGGCCGTGGGCGGCGGCGGGCTCACTCGGCGGAGCCCTTGTGGCGCCGCTTGGAGGGCGGCACGAGGCGCCGCGGCAGGTTGGCGGGCAGCCCGTGGCCCTCGAGCTTGGCCTCGATGAGGTGGCTGGCCAGGGCGAACTCCTCGTCGTCCAGCATGCCGTCGCGGTCGACGTCGCTCAGCTTCCAGATGCGCCCCAGCACCGAGTTGGGGAGCTTGGTGCCCACCATCCAGGTCTTGGCCTTGGTGCCGCTCAGCTTGCCGTCGGCGGGCGCCAGGTTGTAGAAGATCTCGTCGTACTTGGACTTGTCCTTGGTCACCACCCACTCGGCCTCGTCGTCCGAGCCCTCCTCACCGTCCTCCAGGGCCTCGTCGGGCCCGCGCTCCACGAAGGGGCCCATGTGGGTGCCCTCGAAGGCGCCCCCCTGCACGCCCGCCTCGGTGCTCTCCAGCTCCTCCTGGCGCAGCAGGGGCATCAGCTTGGCGATGTCGTGCGTCAGCATCTCGTCGAGCGCCTCCAGCAGCTTCGGCTTCAGCGAGTGGAACTTGGTGAAGTCGTGCGCCATCAGCAGGTCCTGTGGGGGGGGGGGGACGGGCCAGGAGGGGCGGGGAAAGGGGACGGTGAGAAATCAGAGCTCGCCCAGGACAACTAACGAGGAGGTGAGGGCGGGCAACGACCATACGGAGGAACCGAGGGAGGCCACAGCTGCCCGCAAGAGCCCCTCTCACTTAGAGGTGGAGTGGGCACCACCAGCCCAGAGCGCTCAGGACTGGGGGTGAACCGTGGACTGGCGTGGACGTCCTGGTGGTCCACAGGCCGCTTATGACACCAGCGATGGAAGAGATTATCACCCATGTGGAGGCAGTGGGCACGGAGGCGCTGAGGGCGGGGAGCGGGAAAGCAGGGCATACGGGGGCGTTTGGGGGACTTGGGAATTGTCCTGAATGACACTGCAACGACAGATACAGGCCACAGTCAATCTTGTCATAACCTACAGAATTGGGTGGGAGACTGTAAACGAAACCTTACTCCACACTTAGCGACAAGGCTCCAAAATGTGTTCATCAACTGCAATGCCTGTACCTCACTAATGAAGGATGTTGTTACTGTGGGAGGTGTGGGGAGCGGGGCATATGGGAACCCCGTGTATTTTTTATGCGACATTTGTATAATCGAAGTATCTCTAAAAATAAATAAAATAAAAAGAAATCGGGGCCGCCATCGCTGGGGCCCGGGGACCGCCTGGGAAGCTCGGGAGCAGCTGCGCACCGAGTGCGGACGTAGCTGAATATCGGAACAAGCTGTTGGGCAGTGACCACGGGAAGAGGCTCGCGTGAGTCCCAGGGGCCCTCCCACGGTGCCAGCCTCGCCCCCAGAATTCCTGGAGAGCAGAGAGGTGGGGGCCCCGGATGGCTCAGAGGAGCAGCCCGTTGCCAGTGGGCCGGATGTCAGGGGTCTGCCATCAGGTGCCGCTCCCAGCACTCACCCCGGCTGCCCGCCAGTGCCCCTGCCCTTAGACAAATGAAGAAAACGGAACGTCCGCCTCCACCACGGCCGCACCCCGCGGAACAGGCTAAGCGGCCAGCTGCCAGATCTGGAGGTGAGATTTGGAAAGGCCGGACTGCTCAGGGCCCCGGGCCCCCAGGAAGCCATTCTGAGCTCGCCAGCCGTGGGCGAGGGTCTGCTGCCGTGCCCCGGGAGTCCCCGCAGAGGCTTCACCTCTGGGCACCACGGAAGTTTCCTGCCACTGTGATCATAAAGGGGCGGGGCTGGGCGGCCCAGCTTCCAGCCCAGCTCTGCTGCTGCTACTCGGGCTGTGCGTCCTCGGGCAAGCACCTACACCTCTCTGCGCCTCGGGTCCTCCCGTTTGTGAAACAGGGTGACCACAACGCCCCCTCGTGTGTTCATCTCGATGAAGCACCCTGTGCACGTCAGCTGCTATTTCCCCAACCGGGATGACGTCGCCAGGGGCGCCAGGCAATGTGGGGAGCCGTTTCTGATGGCCACTGCCCCGGCCTTGGAGCCGCTCGGCTTGCCGTCGGCGGGCACAGGGATGTGGGAGATCTCGCTGTATTTGGACTTGTCCTGAGTCACCACCCACTTGGCCTCGTTGCCCGAGGCCTCCTCGCTCTCCCCGGCGCTGAAACCCCAGGGCTGTGAGAGGAGCTGCAGTCCCCTGCAGCCCCTCGTGCCCTCTTCCTCAGTGTGGGATCTTAAGGCTCCCGGCTGCCAAAGGACAGGCGGCGCTTCCCAGCCTCCTTGCAGCCAGCCCTGGCCTCGTGACTAAGCTCTGGCCAATCAGGTGTAAGAACAAGTTGCACGTGCAATTCCTTGCCCTGTCAATACGGTAGCCCCTAGCCACCTGTGCTTGTTTAAATAATTAATTAAAATGAAGCACATGGGGAGCTGATGTGGCTCCAGCGATTAGAGTGCCAGCCTCCCACGTGGGAGGTCCCGGGTTCTGTCTCCCGTGCCTCCTGGAAACAAAACCTAACAAACGAAACAACCAACTCAGGGGACCGATGTGGCTCAGTAGTTTAGTGCCAACTTCCCACTTACAAGGTTCTGGGTTCAATCCCTGCCCCCTGCTACCTCAAAAAAAAAAAAAAGAAAAGATTAAATATAATTTAAAATGCTTTTTTTTTTTTTTCAGTTGCCCCAGTCATATTTCAAGGGCTCAACAACCATATGAGGCTAGTGACTACCATATTGAACAGTGGGACATAAAATATTTCCATCATTATAGAAAGCACTATTGAATAGCACTGTTCTAAGAAGTGGCCTTAAACAGAGACTATACCCATCTCTTCTCCTTTCCCCCCTGCCTCTTGCTGGCTGGATATAGATGCAATGGCCAGAGTTTCAGCAGCCATTTTGTACCATGAGGTTTCCTTAGGCCTGGAGGAGAAATAAGACAGGAGAAGAATAGAGACCTGGCTCTGTAAAGCAGCAAATTAGACCTGGACCAACTTCCAAAGATTTGATGAGGGAGAGAAATCTGTCTTAATTATACTCCTATCATTTTGGGTTTTCTCCTCACTCACCTATCCTAAGTCTTAAAACCACTGTTCTGTGGAACCATTTGTGGAAGATGCTTTCCAGAATCTACTGCCCATCCCTTCAGCATTTTTTTTTGAGGTACCAAGGCCGGGGATTGAACCCGGGACCTCATATGTGGGAAGCTGGCACTCAACCACACTGGCCACACTGCCTCCCCTGAGTTGTTTTTTTCGTTTGTTGATTGGTTGTTTAGTTTTTAGGAGGCACCAGAAACCCAACCCAGCACCTCCCGTGTGGGAAGCAGGCGCTCACCTGCCTGAGCCACATCTGCTTCCCTCCCTTCAGCTTCTGCTGAGGCCCCAGCCTGGAGCCCCTCCTCCTCTCTCCCCCTCCGGGCAGCCCCCCACCTGCATCTTCTGGCAGTCGGGGAAGTCCCCCGGGGAGATGTGGTGCTCCAGCTGGATCTTAGCGAAGATGACGGGCAGTTTCAGGATCAGCTGCTTCTTCTTGTTCTCCTTCCCGAACACGGACGGCATCTCCTTCTTCAGGTAGCTGATGATGTAGGCGTGCACCTGCGGGAGAGCGGCGCTGTCATCCGAGCACCCATCGGAGTCACGGGGGGGTCGTTAAACACAGGCCGCCGGCCCGGCTCTCAGTAGGTCTGGATGGGGCCTGAGAACCTGCATTTCTAGGAAGCTCTCAGGTGATGCTGAAGCCGGCCCGAGGGGAGGGGAGAGGCCGCGCTTTGAGAACCACCTCTTCTCGCCTCCTCTGGGTCACCTCCGCCCCTCCCTGGCCTCAGCCCCCCTAAGCCGTCCACTCCCAAGCGTGCATACCAGCCTCTCCCCGCAGTACCTGCCTCCTCCACATTCCGAGACAGCTCCCCGTGCTCCCCGTCTCCGCGCCCTCCCCGGCCACCCGAGGGCCCGCTCACTCAGCTCTGCCCGGCCCTGAAGAGGCCCCCCCACCCCACTACCCCTTCAGGCCCGAAATCTGGAGGGCCTCCTTGACGGGAGCCCCCCAGCCCTCCCAGCCCCAGCCCAGCCCGCAGGGGGGAGAGCCCTGCTCCCCTCTTCGGCGCTCCAGCCTCAGTGGCCACCCCCCAGCCACGGCTCGTCTGCCCGGGTCAAGCATCGGGCGCCCCGCCCTGCCCCTGCCTCTGCCCCCTGCAGCCTCTTCTCCACGGGGCAGCAGCCCGAGGGTTTTAGAAACGGACAGAGGCTCCAGCCGCTCTCACTCCAAAGGCGGAATCGCTTCCCACCCAAATGCAGCACACCTGCCCTTCCACTCGCGTTTCCTCCCGCGCGGACCCGGGGGTTTTTAAGAACCTACAAGAAATGTGCTTTCGCACTGCCTGAAAGGGGGAGAGAATCGGCGCCACCTCTCTGAAGACAGACACCGGGGAGATGTGCAAAAACGTAAAATTGGGCCACTCTTCGGACTAATTTGGGGAGGGGGATTTTGAAAATAAATTTTCTTTAAATGTTTTCTTTAGGTTTACAGGTATAAGGGTTCATTATTGCTTTTAAATGAAGTGTTAATCATATCAATCATTCTACCAATGTTAATTAATATAAATTAATATCATCAACAAAAAATAAACGTTAGGTGATGAATACATTACAATAAAGTTCAATTACACAACCAAAAAAAATCCTTCACTTAGTTTCAACTTCTAATATGATAAATAGTGATAAGATTTAAGCCATGTAAATACAAGCTCTCTGGGGCATCAGTTTTTTCAGGAGGTACCTGGGGCTGAGCCGGGACCTCGAACACGGGAGGCGGGCACTCCACCAGTGGCCCACAACCACTCCCTCCATCATTTTTCAGTGTAAAGAAGTTCTGAGACCCGAAGGTTTACGAGCTGTTGCTTCACGTCATTTGCCTCCTGCCAACATCGGCCACGTCCTCTCACTCCCCTCCTGTTCACTGCAGCTCCCTCACTGCCTCTTCCTTCTACCAGCATGCCGGCAGCTTCCTGCCCCAGGGCCTTTGCATGCACGGTTCCGCTGCCTGGTTCTGCCCAGTCTTCCAAAGCCAGCTCCCTCAGCTTCCTGGAGACATCACCTCCTCACAGAGGCCGTCCCCACGCAAAGCAGGTGCCCCAACCTCCCCCCCCCCCATTATTTGATCATTTGTCATTACTGTATCTGTTGATTTACCTATTCTGTCTCCCTCCATCACAATATGAGATCCAGGAGGGCTGGGCCGGGGCTTTTCCCTGTCTCCCCAGCACAGGGGCAGTACGCATGGCAAGCACTCAAGAAATTTTTGTGGAATAAACCAATGAACTTGAGGATTTTGGAACCATAGATCTTATAAAATATATATATATATGTGAAGAGGGAGGGCAGGATAACGGGTGTTGGTAGGTCCCTTTTTCTTTTTTTTAAAGGCGGTTTAATAATTAAAAATGGGAAGTGGATGTGGCTCAAGCAATTGGGCTCCTGCCTACCACACAGGAGGTCCCTGGATGGGTTCCCGCTGCCTCCTAAAGAAGACAGCGAGCTGGCGCAACGGACAGGTGCAGCAAGCTGACACAACAAGACGATGCAACAAGAGACACAAGAAGAAAAACACAACGAGAGACACAACAAAGCAGGGAACCGAGGTGGCTCAAGTGATTACGTGCCTCCCTCCCGCATGGGAGGTCGCAGGTTCGGCTCCTGGTGCCTCCCAAAGAAACAAGGAAGACAAACAGACACAGCAAGTGCAAACAACGAGGGGGTGGGGAGAGACAAACAATAAACATAAATCTTAAAAAAATAATTAAATATATCTGCTTATATAAAAAGAATCTGCCTGGAAAAGGCACACACACATAAAACTGGTTATGGGGGTTGCCTCTAAGGAAAAGATCCTGAGCGCTGGCAGGGGGCACGGAGTGGGAGCCCATTTTACAAAGGGTGGGTGTTTAATGTTTAACCACGGGAGGGCCTTACGTTTTCAATTAAAAAAACAACATTCAATTCCTTTGATGTCTCACAGGCTAGAATGCTGGGAGTCTGGGGGCCCCTGGCAGGCTCTGAATCCTCATCTCTGCTCACCCTCTGCCATGTCCCAGCCATGCGTTTTCTTGCCCCAGGGCCTTTGCACCTGCTTTTCCTTCTGCGGGGGTCCTCCTTCCCCCAGATCTCCGGCCAGCTCACCCTTGCGCCTCCTGATCCTTGCTGGGATGTCACGGGCTCAGCAAGGCCCTCCCCGGCCTCCTCTCTGTCCCTCTCCTCTGCTTCATTCTTCACCATCGCTTCAGCCCTCCCAATATCTGCCTCTCGGCCACCTTCCTGGAATCACCCCTCCTTGCAGCTGTCACTTCCGGCGAAGGGCAGAGCTGGAGGGACTCACCCAACACCCTCCTTCTCAGAGGGGGAAACTGAGGCACAGAGCGTGGGGTGGGGAGGTTCCCGAGGGAGTGGGGGAAGGCCTTGTACCTTTCAGGAGAGCAGAGGGCAGGTAAAGGGCGTGGGCTACGGAGTCGAGTGGGCGGGGGGTGGGTGGTCGGGGCGGGGGGCATCAGGCCAGGTCACGCTGACCCCCGGGCGCCGCGCTCAGGAGTCTGGGTCCGAGCCGCACTGGGGAGCCACGGATGGATCCCCCAGAAGGGCGGGAGGGAGCGGCCCGAAGTCCAAGCCGCCAACCCGGGACGGGGAGCGGCCGGGGGGGCGCAGGGCCCGCGGCTCCTTGGGGGCCAGCCGAGGGGGGGCGCGAGGCGCTGATGGCTTTTCCAGAGAGGAAGCGGGGGAAGGTGCCAGGAAGAGATAAGGGGGGCGGGCTGCGCGGCGGGGGCGCGTCCCGGGCTCCGGGGTTTGTCCGGGTTTCCGGCGCCGCCCCCCGCCCGCCCGGGGCACCAGGTGTCCCGGCCACCCCGCTCCCACCCCGCTCCCACCCCGCTCCCGAGGCCCACGCGCCGCAGGGGGCCACCAGGCCGGGCCCGGGGGAAAACGGGGTGAGCCAGGGGAGCCGGAGGGAGCCGGGCGGGAAGCGGGGAGGGGAGAGGGGAGGGGGGAGGGAGGCGGGGGGGGGGGGCAGGAGGGGCAGGAGGGGCAGGGGGAAGAGGGAGGGGGCAGGAGAGGGAGGGCAGCGGGGGCGGGCGGCGCGGGGCGCAGGCTCCGGCCCCGCAGGGGAAGGTGCAGGCCAGGCCCGCCGCGCCCGCTCCTGAGCGGGATTCCTGGGGGGGGGGGTCTGACTCACCCCTCTCGGCCGCTCTAAACCAACACCGCGGGCTCCTCACCTCGCAGCGCCTCCCGCCCGCCCCTGCCGGCACCCAGCCCGCCCCCGCCCGGCCCCGCGGCTCCTGAGTCAGTGCTCCCCGTGCTCTCCGTGCTCCTCGTGCTCCCAGTGCTCCCCGTGCTCCCCGTGCTCCCGCTCCCAGTGCTCCCAGTGCTCCCGCTCCCAGTGCTCCCGCTCCCAGTGCTCCCCGTGCTCCCGCTCCTCGTTCTCTCCGTGCTCCCAGTGCTCCCACTCCCAAGGCCCCGGCCGGCCTCTCCCGCCTCCAGCCCCAGCCTCACCCCCCACACCAGCTCTCCGAAGGCAGCTGGAACTCCATCCTGTGTGTCCCCCCCCCCCCCCCACTTTACACTCCGCCAGGGCTCCCCAGGCCCCGCTCCTCACCGCAGCCGCAAAGCCGGGGGGGGGGGGTCCGACCCCCACCCGCCTCCCCGCCCGCCCCACCGTGCTCTCCGCGCCTGCGCCTGCGCGCCCGGGCACCTGCAGTCCCGCACTTGTTGGTCCGACCGCCCTGGCACCTCATTTCCTGCTCCAGGTCTCAGCCCCCTGCCCTCTCCCCCGAGCAGCCCCCCACCCCCTTCCCAGCCCTGCCCACAGCAGACTGGGAGAGCCTGGGAGAGCGTGGGAGAGGGGGCTGGGCCCGTCCCGGTCCCAGGCCTGGAGGAGGTTTTGTTGAACGTGAGTGTTTGCTGAATGTCAATCATCCAGTAAATATTTACCCAGCACCTGCTCTGCTCCCGAGGGGAGGCCGCGGCAACCCTGCAGGATCCCCGACTCTGGCGCTTAAGTGAGAGCCGGGGAGACGATCGACTGGAAACCCAGTGAAGGAGAGCGTGGGTCCACATAAAAGGGAGGGCAGGGAAGGTCCCCGCGCAGGTGACACTGCGGTGGCAACTCGGAGGAAGTGAGGAGGGAGCCCTGTGGGTCCCTAGGCGCCAGAGCCGGAGAGAAGGGCTCCAGGGGGACAGCAGCCGGCGCAAAGGCCCTGCGGGGGGACCCAGTGTGGCCGCAGCTCAGCGAGGGGCGGGGGCAGGCGTGGGGGGTGAGGACAGCAGGGGAGGCGGGAAGAGGGGCCCAAGGCCTCGGCGACGACCTGGCTCCTGCTGGAGCCCCCAGCCTGGGCGCAGAGGGGGGCCCTCCCACCCGCTGGGCAGCAGGAGCTGCAGGCCGGCGTCCCGGGCCAGACCCAGCTCGGGAGGATCAAGTCCTGGGGGGGGGGGAGGCGGTGGGAGGTGGGAGGAGCGCCCCCCCACTCGGGCCCCGCGGCTCACCCGCACCAGCCGGGCGCGCTTCACCAGGTCGTTGAGCTTGCGCAGGGCGGCGTGGCGCGGCAGGCCCTGGATGTCGCGGAAGAGGTCCTGCTCCTCCAGCTCGAAGAGGCGCCGGTTGTCGGGCACGAGCAGCGGCTGCGCCCAGAAGGAGCCGATGTAGACGCGCAGCACCTCGGGCGTGCCCACCACCTTGCCCAGCGCCCACATGAGCGCGCCCGTACACGCGCATCAGCTGCTGCGTCTCCACCAGGTCGGCCTTGTTGAGCACCACGCGGATCTTGTCCTCGTGGCCGCGCAGCGCGCCGATGGCCTCCGAGAACTCGTCCGAGATCTCCAGCTTGTGCGCGTCGAAGAGCAGGACGATGAGGTCCACGCGCTCGGCGAACCAGCGCAGCACGGCCGGGAAGTCGTAGCCTGGGGGGGCCGGGGCGCGGGGACAGAGTCAGCCCCTCCGCCCCCGCCGGGGGAGGGCTCCGTGGCTTCGGGCCGTGCAGACGTTCAGGTTGTTAACTGGTGAAACCCTTGTCCACAGGAAATAGCCAAAGCCGGAGGGTGTCCCACTGCTGGGGTCGCCCGGCCCCCAGAGGGCCCCCAACACCCTGGCCCCAAGCCCTCAGGCCATCTGGCCAGGTGTGCGTTACCAGAGCAATCACACTGCACCCCTTTAGAAGAAATTAATCCTGGGGAGTGAATTTGGCTCAGTGGTTGACCACCTGCCTCCCATATACAAGGTGTGCTGGGTTCGATCTCCAGTACCTCTTTAAAGAGAAAATGAATCCACTCCATTCAGCAAGTATTAGTGATGCCAAAATATTGAGAGGTTTCCTAAAGGGACCCCCCATGATTCTCTGCCCATCCCCCCACCCCTCTCCCTGGGACCCCAGGATCTCCCCAGCATCCTGCGAGGAGCTAACGCACACCTGGCCCTGGCAGAGGTGGTAAGGCACACCTGGCCACAGCAGATGTGCACGACTTGACGTTCATTTAACAGATTTACTGAGAACCTTCTCTGGGCTGGGTCCTGTCCCAGATGCTGGGGGAGCCACAGAAAACACCCAGACGAGGTCCCTTGCACAGCACCCATCCCAGCGGTTGTTTGGCGCCTGTGTTCATTCATTCACTCATCCCTGTCACCATTCAATTCCTCATTCACTCATTCACCAAGGCGTTGGCGTTTGCTTGGCCACTCACTGAGGCATGAGTTCATTCAACTGCTGCCACTCGGGCAAGCAGAGGCGGAGACCCCCTGACCTGGCAGCCAGCAAGCCCTGGCGTTGAAGCCTTGTCTGCGCCACCCCCACCCCGGCTGTGTGACCTTAAACAAGTGGCTCAACCTCTCTGAGCTTCTGCTTCCTCTTCTAAAAAGTGGAAATCGTAACAGGACCTAACTCATAGGGCTGGTGCACAGGTTAAAAGAACATAAATGAGTTAAAGAGCGCACACACCGTTTTCAGCTGGCATTGGCCCGTACCCGTAACATGGGTAAGCAGGATGGCATGTAAATTAGCCCGCAGGAGAACTGAACAAGGCTAGTTTTGTGCAGGCCGGGCACCGCGGGAGCCAGGCGTTCTCCCATTCCCCCAGCGCGCTAGGGACGCGGCGGTGGCAGACAGCGCCGCCCTGTCCTCCCAGTCCACTGGGGGCTGGGATGGGGGAGTCCAGAGGGGGTGCCTGATCCAGACCGGGGGTGGGGGGCGGGGGGCTTCCTGGAGGAGGCGCCGTGGAGCGCGACCCTGGGGCTGAGGGGTGGCCTTGCAGCGGCGCAGTCAGGTCTGACTCGGGCTGCCCAGGTCGGGTCCCTGCCGCTGTCTCCCGCCTCGGCTACGATCAAGGCCATTTCCACAGACCCCTGTTCATCAGGGCTTTTCAGCAAAACGGTCGCAGGCTCAGTACCCGTGGGGCTAAAATCCCAGAGCCGGTGCCACTGTCCTCTGAAACGCTCACCTCCCGCGTTCTACCTAACGAAGCTGTTCCGCTTCTCAGTGCTCAAGCGCGCCTCCCGCCACGCAGGGCAGCCACGGCAGCGGGCACGCACGTGCCAGTGCGTGTACCGCAGAATCAC